>NC_141096.1:10534020-10856520 GCF_041138505.1 Cibotium barometz
CTTTCCTCCAGAACAACTAGTTCATTGTCCATGGACAATCTAGGGCCGACAAATAGTCATCCCGTAGCCCCAAATAGGACACCCTCAAGATCCTTTAATCCATTTGAAGCCGACACCATGGGGTTAACACCCAATGTGAGACTCCAATATGTCTACACAAATGCTCAAGGAGCTGAGATCTTTAGGGATCCACAACAACGGTATCTTGTTAAGATCGCAGACATTTTCTCGGAACTTGATAGAGCACCTCTAGTCAATGACCAGGGTAACATGTACATGGGTGGAGATGGTGTTCGCTACGAAGTCACCTACCATCCAGAAAAGGTAGACAAATTAGGGGAGCTCTCTAGAACCGAGTTCTTAGACTTATCAGAACTTTCCAGAGCAAGGGAGTCTAGAGATGATTGGCTCATCGAGCCGGACATGCCTGGACCCTCCAATGCCCAGTCCTCAAAACCATCCATAGATGATTTACTTCTTGTAGATCTAAATTTGGAAAGGGATAGGAAAGGCAAGTGTAAAATGGATCAGGGGGCTGAATGCCAATGGGAGTTTGTACGACAAATTCCTGTGACAAAGGTCTTACAGGATGACCCACTTCAAGAGGTCTATAAGGACTCGTTAGAGGGATATTATGCCACAACTAGATCGCCACAGCTGGATCTTCCTCTAGCGCAAGTGGTGGTAGTTGAGAAGCTTGCAGGACACATGAACAGAATAATTGATAAATGGGCCAATGAATACCGAACCTTAGATTGGAAAGAGATTCGGGAACTCACGTGGAAAGGACATCCATTATTCATGGAAGTGTTCTCAACAAATACAGCCAAACCAGGAGAGACAGCCTTTCTTGGAGAAACTGTTGCTCCTCCCCTACGAGAGTTCACTAGAGAGGGACCCTCAACATCTAAGTGGACCACTGCTAGTAGCCCAACTCTAGCACCAAGATATCGTCCTACACCAAATGTGCGACCACAGGTCCCACCACACCAACATCTTTCTCACTATAACAATCGGAGGGTAGGGGAGCCAACTCGGCCTCCCATTAATGCACCTCCTGAAATGCGGGTGACAAGATCTTTGGAGGGGTTTGGTGAGGCTGGTAATAGGGTACCCACACCAATTTTGGAAACATGTGGACCATCTTTCCAAAGAGAGGAAAAAATCCCACTGAGAGTAAGAGGCCGTAGGCCCTATGATGAGTATTCAAGACAAGTAAGGCCATCAACTCTTCAGAAACTGGTAAAGAAGTATGAAGGGTCGGGAGATCCATACGATCATGTAGCAGCATTTAGACAAGCAGTTCGAGCTGAGCAAGTGGCTGATAAGCATACTCAAATTGAAGGATTTGGACTCACTCTTGAGGGAAAAGCCCTGGCTTGGTTTCAGGCATTAGAGGCTTCAGACAAATCTTCTTTACGAGTTTTGGAAGAGAGATTCATTGCTGCTTTTTCCTTGATGGGAATTCAACATGACACGGTAGCACACATCTACTCTTTCAAACAAGGCGAGAATGAGAGTGTTAGAGACTGTGTAAATAGAATGAAGCAGTACATTAATCGTTGCCCTGAAGATGAGAAGCCCGCCCAAAGTCGATTAATTTCTCTCTTCTTAAAAGGACTCAAAAATTCGACTCTGCATACACATCTCTATGCGAAGAAGCATACAAATTTCAATGAGTGTTGCCATGATGCTATGGATTTCACCGATAACTTCAAGTTCCAAGATGGTTCTGGCCCAGAGGTGAAACCTAGAGATCAGTGGGGAGACGACCAAAGTTCAGGGTCTAGCGCGCTAGTAAATCCAGACCAGATAGCTAACCTAGTACTACGGAGATTGGGACAGACCTATCGTCCACCCATGCAGCCACAACAACAGCAGCAGAGAATGAGGAGTGTACTTCCTACAGGTCCTCATCTTTGTGGAGCATGTGGCAGTAACCATAAAACAGAGGATTGTAATACCTTTTCTCCTCTAGTCACAAACCAACCCACAAAAAAGTGGTGCCAAGCCTGTGCTTGGAACTTTACCCATACCACACAGGAATGCACTCGCATTGCGAGAATGAGACAGGAATGTGAGCAGCCAAGGGGTGGAGTGGCTCCACAAATGTATCAACAGTATACTAATTTTGAACGTAAGCCACCGATGGCACAAGAGCAAGCACGACCTGTTCTTGGTGCTCAACCTCCTGCTCCAGGGACTGCTCCTGTGAGGGTTGTCGACTACGACAATTCAAATATGTGTAGAGACTTAATAAACCCAGGCTATGTGGAGGAAGAATATGTATCATATTCATCCAAAGAAAATATCTTTGAAAGTCCCGCATACCCAAGCCCAGTACTGGACGTTCAACCAGGGGAACAAAACTCTTTAATGATGCTAGGCGGCTACCAACCTAGGACTCCAGGCCCCTCAGGTCAATGGGAGCCAAGGAAAGTAGAGGCCAAACCAATGGGCCCCTGTTATGAGTGCGGAGAACCCCATTGGGCTCGTGATTGTCCACATCGCTCAAGGCAAGCATCTCGGTCCAATACAATAGTACAACAGTTTCCACCAATTGAAAGATATTGTCTAGGGTGTTGTGTAGAACACTTCCCAAAAAACTGTCTGCTGAAACCGCATGAGGAGGGCATCTCTCAACCAAAGGTCTCACTCAACCTTGTAGGCGCAGTTCCATCACCACCTTCATCTGAGAATGAGGATGTCGTGCCACTTAGAGTCATGACTAGATCACAGACACAAAATGCCGAAATACAAACTGATGAGACACCTCGAACTAGGGATGCAAAGACAAATCTAGTGGACAAGACCCTACAGTCCAATAGAAAAAAGACCACTAGGAGGAAGAAGAACCGAAACAAGCAAACTAAAAGTGCATCCACTAGTTCTCAAGAAGCCTCTAAACAAAACATGAGGGATAAAACTTTTACATCCCAAGAAGTGCATGAGGAACATCAACCTCAACCTGGGCCTAGTGTTAAACAAAATGAGGCTAGTACGACTAAGGATAGTTCTGGGGGTTCTGTTTTTGTGGATAAAGTGAATGAGACTCTAGAGGCCATCATTGATGCTCATAGAAGTCGCATTGCAGCTTTATCTGAGCTACCCAAGAAGCTTCAAGAATACCCAAACCCTCGTGAGGAGAAGATCAATCTAGCTGTACATCAGCAACTCATTAGGGAAGCTTAGTCAATACTTGAGGGACCACCACCACCTATTCCTTGGGGCCCAACCTCTCTTAAGCCAACATTAGAAACCATACCAGAAGTGTCATCAAGTCGGGAAATGAAAAGTGAGCTCCTTTCACAAGTTCATAGCGAAAGGTCTGCACCAATTGACACCCGAGTGAAAGGGGGTAATCTGCCACCACCTAGCCTTGTCTTCCCATGCAATGATGAAGTTATTGATGCTAATGAGGACATGGCAAATGAGATGTGGGCTGCAGTTCATGAGAAAGTTAATGAGAATATGTCTTCTATTAGTTTGCCTCCATTCTCTGAGGTGGATTTTACCAGGGGCACGGAAAACAAATTTAGACACCCAAGCATCCAGGAGGAAGTTCAAACAATTGTTTCTCCTAGAAGTAAGCAGACAATGAAAACCTTACCATCATATCTGGGAGAATATGAGAACTGTTCTCAAACCTTGAGGATACCCTCCATGCATAAAAGGTTGACAAAGGAGAAAGATATAAGTATGGTGCAAGCTATTTTGTCAGCACCAGTGGCTTGTACCTTACCTTTGCTTGATTTGATAAAAATTCGACCTGAGTTGTGGAATGATATTGCCACATGTTTGTCAGAGCAGGTATTGCTACAAAAGGGTCACCATGAGTGTACCATACACCCCGAGACAAAGCATGTAATGCCAGTTTCTATCAACAAAGTAGGAAAATTTTGTGAGGACGATCAGGGAAATGCTACCCTCCCATTAGAAGTGCGAAAAGTATCTTCAACTGCAATACTTGATAGTGGTGCAGGAGTGGGCATTGTGATAAGGTTCATTTGGGAAAAATGGGACAAACCAGCTATTAGGAGTACCAGGATGCGCTTGCAGCTAGCAGATGGAAGCTTAGAACATCCCCTTGGGTTGCTTGAGAACATTTGGTCACCACATGTGGGATTGAATATGAGCACACCTTTGCAGTAGTAGATTTTGGAAAACATCCAAACTATGAAGTGATATTGGGTAGACCATTCATGCGACAATTTCAAATGATTCAAGATTGGGGATACAATTATTTGTACCTCCGACATGATTCTGTCATGACAAGGGTCAACCTAAGGAATCACTCATATCGTGATGTAACAAGGTCTCCAATAGATGAGTTTGATTCTGCTTCATCTGAGGGCTCAAGAGTTACATTATCAGACGGACGAGAAGATCTCTGGATGTGTGGAGCCTCATGTAGGGATTTCAACACTGAGAGACTTAAGGGTAATCAAAGTGTATCAGAGGAGGCATACATTCCACAACCCTTCCCTGAGCATTTAATTGATCCATTAGAATGGAGTCATGTCCTTGCAACATTATCGACATGTGCTTTACCGAAGCCAATTCAATTTTGTGACTCAGATGGATATGATATTATTCCTATACGAATGGTACAACCACGTGCCCTTCTAGATGATTTGTACTATAGGGATACATCCACAACAGCTGTGCATGTCGAGGAAGTCTCAGTAGAGGATTTCACACTCGAATCTGCTAATGATGCTGATAAGGAAGATGGATGGGACTCTGATTTTAATAATGATGTGACAATCCCTGAGGAAGAGTTAGGAAAGGCACGCCTACTCTTGAGAGGAAGGGAGGTTCAGGTAGAGATCCCTAGAAGCCGACCTAAACGTAAATGCTATAAGAGCCATAAAAGAATCCGTAGACAAGATGAGCGTGAACAACGTGAGAGACTACAGAAAGAAAAGGAGGAGTCTAAGAGTGAAAACTCTCGACCACCACCTCACTTCTCAGGAAAGAACGGATATCTAAACTATGTCCAAGCACAAGATAGTATCAAAGACCAATTCAAACGATCAGATGGATTCCAAGCAGGGGAAAAGCTAACAACTGTTAGCAAAAATCGTAAAAAGACGAAGAAACAAAAACCAAAACTCAAGTCTAAAACCGATTCAAAAAAGAGTGTGGGAAGTGCAAAGACAACGGTTGAACAAAAAAATCCGATGCAAGATAGCAAAGGAGAGCTCAAAACCACATGGTCTTCAATGAGTGAAGACTCAAGTGGACAAGAACAAGGTCTAAATGTTCCTCCCAATTTCACACAGTACACTCTTCAAGATCGGAAGATTGTTCTTCAACAGCCCATGTGACAAAAACCAAGCGTGCCAGGGGTTTCATACGATGGTCCAGAGGATGCAAAAAAGATTGATATTGCTAAGCCAGGAGAAGAGCCTCGCTATGTGTGGATTGCCACAGACTTGTCCTTAGATGAGGAGAAGTTATTAATACAAACAATAAAGGAGTATCGCGAAGTTTTTTCTTGGAGTTATAAAGACCTCAAAGGAGTTGATCCAAGCATATGTCAGCATACAATTCCATTGCGAGAGGATGCAAAACCCTCCAAGCAACGTCCTTATACCTACAATGAAAACTTCGCACGGAAGATAAAGGAAGAAATAGACAAGCTCTTAGAGGCAGAATTTATCTATGAGATTGAACACACTGAATGGGTCTCCCCTATTGTAGTGGTGTCCAAGAAAAATGGAAAACTTCGAGTATGTGTAAACCTCAAGAAGGTAAATGCAGCTACTGTGCGTGATCATTACCCACTTCCAATCACGGATCATGTTCTGGAACGAGTTGCAGGGAAAAAGGCATATAGTTTCTTGGATGGATTCTCCGGGTACAATCAAGTGTCAATTGATCCAAAGGATCAACACAAGACAGCCTTTGCTACTGAAGATGGCATCTTTGCCTATCGTGTTATGCCATTTGGTCTAACAAATGCACCAGCAACCTTTCAGCGGTTAATGAGTCATGTATTCAAGGAGTACCTTAGGCAATTTCTTGAGATTTTCATGGATGATTTATGTGTTCACTCACAAGAGCGTGATGATCATATAGAACACCTCAGACTTGTGTTTCAAAAGTGTCAACTTTATCGTATATGCTTGAATCCTGACAAGTGCAAATTCATGGTAAGACAAGGGAAAATTTTGGGCCATATTGTTTCTCACAATGGGATTTCAACAGATATGGATAAAATTGATGTCATTGTCTCATTACCTCGGCCTATCAACCCTAAGGGGGTACAAACATTCATGGGACATTGTGGCTATTACCGTAGATTCATCTACATGTATGCTGTCCTAGCCAGACCGTTATATGCTCTTCTTGTAAAGTTTAATTGGACTGATGAGTGTGAGGAATCCTTTGAAAAGTTGAAGCAAGCATTAGTGACTGCACCCATTTTACGGGCACCAGATTGGAACCAAATCTTTCATGTCCACATTGATGCTTCCAACTTTGCAATTGGATGTATTTTGGCTCAATCGGGAGAACACAATAAGGATTTCCCAATCTCATATGCTAGTCGACAGTTGAACAATGCTGAGAGGAATTACACCACAACAGAAAGAGAAGGATTGTCCATGATATATGCAGTGAAAAAGTTTCGCCATTACCTTTTGGCAAACAAATTCATATTTTTTGTGGACCATCAAGCATTGCTATATTTGGTGAATAAACCTTGTGCAATTGGAAGGATTGTAAGGTGGTTTATCATCCTTCTTGAGTTTGATTTTGAAGTGGCAGTTCGAAAAGGAACAACTCATCTAAGGGCAGATCATTTGTCTCGAATCACCTCTGGCGAAGCTCCTGTGGGTGTGGATGATGATATGTTAGATTCAACACTTTTCCTTGTAGAGACAGCTCCTAGATGGTCTGATTCCATTTTAGAAATTTTGACAAGTGGGCAAATACAACTAGCGGGTCCTAATGTGGACCTATGGCGACCATTCAAGCTAATCTCAGGGAGATTATATCGTCAGGGTAATGATGGAGTGTTGAGGCTTATACCTAACCCCGACCAATATGAGGAGATCTTGGAATGGGCACATGCGGGTATCTAACATGTCAATATTGGATAAATATGAGTACCTATATTGCGCAGTTCCAAAATCGAAACTGTCTGATTAACCTTCCCATAGAACCACTGCCATATTTTAGTGAGGAAGCACTCCTTCCTCTACCACCTTCTCCAGCACGGCAGGTTTTTGTGAGGGGTTGTCTCTGCACCCTGAGGAAATTGATACCATCTTTCCAGCAGACGAGGACACGGATCCACCACCAGCGCAAGGGTAAGTTCAACGACTCCACAATAAGATCGACAAGACAGGGCACTTTTCTCCCATTGGGTTTTTCCCCTCGGCTATATTCGGTGTTTGGCACCAATGGCAAATTTTATTTTATTTTTCTTTTCTTTTCGTGTTTGTTAATAAAAATTTTGCAGAAATCTTTGTAAAAAACAAGAGCATCAAACACGCCCCAATAGTCCACCTATCGTGCACACAAATTAGGAAGGGGGGAGACATGCTACGCCTACAAAGATCAAGGAGGAGCAATCTGCACAAAATCAGCAATGCATCAATGCAAACGAACAACATCAACAGGGCACTACAACAGGTGTATTCAAATCTTAATCTTTATTTCTTTATGTGCTCTTATCTTTCGAATATATGGTTTGCATGTTCACACAATGTTGGCTGGTTTAAGTTTTTGATTAGTTGTTAAAATATGGTGAGTGAATTCTAGAGTCTTAGAAGACTTAGTAAAAGATATTTCTATCTAAAGACAGTGTAGGATATATACCAAGGGAATATGCCAAGTTCTTATGCTTTCAAGGTATATTAGTTATCCCTAGTGGTGGCTACCTCTTAGATATGAGCTAGGTGCTAGGAGTAATAATAATTTATAAAAAAATTATACCCTAAAAAAATATATATCCAAAGTAAATTGAGACATGACGTGTCTACAGCCATGAGAAATGCTTGGTAGGACCTGGGGTTGTCTTAGCACCTTGGGGCCGATGCCTTGGTTTCCATGGGGTGAACACTGATGTCGAAAAGCTTCAGAAAAAGACCTTTGAGGAATCTATCGCCTTGATGGATGTTGGTAGGACTCTGGGGTACACTATGGGCCCTCGAGACCGATGCCCTCATCTTCATGGGGTACTCCTTAGGTCATAAAAGAAAGAAAAAGGGTATGTCGCCCTTGAGATACTTAGCGGTCTTCAGATTCTCTTGGCGGAGGTCTCTTGGCCATTGCTTGGGTCTCTTTGGGATGGAACCTTAATCTTTATCACCTTCTACACACACATCAAAAAGAAAAAAAAAGAAAAAAAAAATGAGTTCCAATCACCTTTGCTCATATTTAGGAGTAGGTTTGCCACTTAGGAATAACTTACATACTTGTAGGACATTGAGACTGCGGTCATAACTGGCGGTGTACAAAGCACACTTGCCTTTGCATAGCACTATCTACCACTTAAGTCTCACTTTGACTAGTCTTTACTCACCTACAAATTTTGAAGAGAGAAACAAAATGCCATTCCTGAAACTTAATCTCTTGATACTGTATCATTACAAAGTTGGGGTGAATGACACCGATAGCTGTACAAGAGGACGTTGTGCCCTCGTTGGGTCAGTATGTAGTGATCTAAAAAATTCAACTACTTGCAAAATTGATTTCGCTCATCGCGATTAGGCAGAAACATCCAATTTTTGACTCTATGAATAATAGTATCCATGGTAACTTTGTCATGGGAACTATTATCCATCCACAACTCTTGCACTTTCTTCCAAAAGTCATATAAAGTTTGTAATAAATATCCCAAGGCAAAAACATCAGATGCAGGAGTGTATGCATCTGCCAAAAATGGATCATAAAGCTCTGGGGCTATCCACGGCCGTTTATTTCGCTCTCTGTCTGCGTAGGAGACTGCCTGTGCCACCTTCTCAGGGTTCTTGTCTGCTTCAAATACAAAATTGAGCGACACCCATTTTTTGGGCGCTCTCAGCAGCAACCCCCAATCGATAATACCTATGCGTGGCTTTAGCTCTTTTGTAAAATCCAACACTACATTGAATGGATGTAGGTCGGTATGGACAATTCCTGCCATATGTGCTGCCGCTAGGCCTTCCACCAGGGCATGCATAATATGTGGCATGCTTATCACTATTTGTTTTATTTTCGAAAGTTCTAGATGACTTAAAGGGATATTATCAGGCGGGGGTTGTCTCCATCCTCGATCCAAATGGAAAATTGCTCTGGTGAACTCACTGAATCTGAAGGGAACCTTCAGAAGAGTATCACCAAGAGTGCCGCCATTATAGTACGGGAAAATAGTGATCCAAGGAGCCTCTTTTGTAAAGGCAATGCACCGGACAATTGATGGATGTAGCACTTGCATACCCTGCTCTGCCTGGAAGCTCTCGAACTTGGCGCTGCCTTCTCCTTTGTAGTGCTTTCCGCAAAAAGTAATGTGCTCCGATAAAAATGATATACCTTTAACTGTGTACTCTTTTACTGTGCCAAAAACACCGGAGCCTATTGTTCGCCCTTCGAACAGAGCCTCGTGCGGGATGCCAATAAGATGTGTGCACATAGAATTGTAGACGGTACGATTAATGACACCTGTACCACTTGCATCTGCCTGGCTGGACGTTGCAGCGACGTCCTGGGCAATGCGCACTCTTTTGGGGAGGGACTCTGCATCCAACGCCTTCATGCGCTTGCTCTTGGCTCTTCGCTCGCTCCATACAACGTCCCATAACTGTAGACGTTGCATATTGGCTTCAGGCGGGGCAGCATCTCTAAGATCACTGCATGCTACACGCATGCTCCCCAAAATGGTTCGTGTTATGTGTTGATGGTTGAAATCTGCTATCTTCTGTCTATCAAGCAACTCAGCGTTGCCTCCGCTTCGAAGCCGACGCTGTGCATTTTTCCATATTTGGTCTATTAGATCTCGCATGAGTATCTCAGACTCATTGATCTTTTTGACGACATCATTAGCACATTGTGACACTGTGATGACCGCTTCAATGCGAATTGCTCGCAGAACGATTTTACGCTCTTCGGGGGAAAGCATGTTGATCGTCTTCGTAAATCTAGAAAATATCACTAAACACAAAAAAATAGAATATCAAACATTACTGAAATCAACATCAAGCAAACATGAGAGAACAGCAACAAGTATATCAATATCGTCAATGTTCAAACAAAAACGGAATATCAAATAATTTTAATGAACTCAACATCATCCAATACATCATCAAACGTGAGAGAACAGCAACAAGTGTATCATTACTTATCAATGATCAAACAAAAACAGAATATATCAAACAATATTACTGAACTCAACATCATGCAATACATTATCGAACGTGAGACAACCGCAACAAGTGCATTATTACTTACGAAGTGTATACATTATCGAATGAGAGAGAGAGAGAGAGAGGGGGGGAGGAAGAGAGAGAGGTGTGACAGATAGAGAGAGGAAAAATTAAATGACATTTTTTATAGTTTTGTGAGTTCCTAAAGAGAGAAATAATGTTTTGTAATCCTAAAGCACTCCTCATCTACACACCTATCATGATAAAGAGAGATGTGAAGTGTATCATGAGAGAGAGAGAGAGAGAGAGAGAGTTGTGAAGTGTATCATTGCGAGAGAGAGAGAGAGAATTGTGAAGTGTATCATGAGAGAGAGAGAGAGGAGAGGAAGAGAGAGTTGTGACAGATAGAGAGAAGAAACATTAGATGACATTTTTAATGTTTTTGTGAGATCCTGAAGAGGAAAATAATATACTGTTTTAATTTTTAGGTAAATAGAGGGAGAAAAAAGAAATTATTAAGAATTATGTATATTTTAAGAGAAATAAAAAAAAACATTATCTACACATCTATCGTGTTGTGAAGTGAATCATGAGAGAGATAGAGAAAGAGTTGTGAAGTGTATCATGAGAGAGAGAGAGGGGGGTAAGAAGAGAGAGATATTCATATTTTTCGAGTTACGAATCACGATATTATAAAATAAAACGTTTAGACAATATGATGTAAACTTTGATCCATGAAATACTCATGCCACGTTAGCAACCAAGTATCGCATGGATCAAACACAATAAAAACAATACAAGTCAAATCAAACAAATTTACGACATTTATTCGACCGCGTTAACGATCATATGCCGTAATATGCAAGCAAATTTACGACACTTTTTCGACCGCCTTAACGATCAAATGCCGCAATATGCAAAAAATAATTTATGCACTAGCGGACGACACCAACTTGCCGCGTTAACGACAAAATGCCGCTCAATTCTATGGGAATACAAATAGGATACGAACATACAATGGCCGCGTTACCGACCATATGTCCGCATTTGACAAAGGGAAGGGAAGGGAAGGTGACATCGCCATAACGATACTATGCTTGCCGCGTTACCAACTAGTACCGCTACGGCGTGCCATACTTACCATAGGACACAGACTAGCCGCGTTACCGACTAAGTGTCCCAGGGTAAGCACCATTCCGAAGAATGGCCTTACACACACACCAGTCGTGTGGCGGGCCACCCACATCCTGCCGTGCATTGCGATAATGGGCGGCTGCCCGCACGAACTCACCCACACACACATCCCTCGTGTGGCGGACCACCCACATCCTGCCGTGCATTGCGACAGTGGGCGGCTGCCCACACGAACACACCCACATACACACACACACACACAAGTTTTATTACCTGTGTATGCTGTCAGCAATGAACTCCCAAAGGGCCCCCCGGGCCCATATATATAGGAAATTGTACCCCGCCGGGCTACATGACGACCCCGCAGGGACCCGCCGGGTTTTGCTTTATCCCGGCGGGCCCACCGGGTATAGCAAAAGCCCGGCGGGATTTTATCTGGTTACCAGATCGCTTGCCACCGGCTTTTTTGAGAACATGTTAACATGTGAACATGTTAATAACATGTTAACACATGTTATTAACAAAAAAAAAATTGTGATCACGTGAATATAAAATCAGAGGTCATGCCTCACCAGTTTTCAAAGAAAGCTTTGCGTAAGAGTGACAAGAGGAGTGTTCATTGAGCACGGTGCTTGCTTTCTTGAAATGACCCAAACAGAGTTCTATTCTCAGTTTGTGGCGTCATATCCAGAGCTTAAAATTGGGCAAACGTGTAAGCCTCGATTTGTGAGGTACTCACGATAGCGTGACACATGTTGTTGTCACTACCATGTTGAGTTCAAACTTTTTTATGACGTGTTCCGTTCTCTTCGTGGGCATAGAGAGTTGCCTCGTAGTCCTTGTGATTTCATCCGTGACTCTCTTTTGTGTGCACGCACGGAGGATGCCTAGTTCCATAGGATGCCTTGTGTGGAGAGCAATTGCACATCATGTGGTTCACTTGCACATCTACATATGGTAGATCTTGATGCAAGTGACCAAGAGATAGTGCCATGGCAACGTTATGAGTATTTGACACACTAGCTTTAGAGTGGTGGGCAATCCAGGAAGTTGCACCTCGTGGACAAACATACACCACGTTGTCACTTCACAGCCACATTTAGGGAGCAGATCTATCCCTATATACAGCGTAGTCATTGTGCCAAGTGGCAAGATCGTGAGTTCCGAGAATGCCTGGCAGAGTTTCCTATTGGTATGGTTGTCTCTGTGGGTTGATTTTGTAGAGAACTACACCTTCACACCTTTTTCAGGAGATACAATCTGAACTTCTCGCAGGTAATGGTTATATTTCATAATATTTGTTTCATGTTTGAGCTATATTACTTATTTGATTTTTTGTGTCCTAATCGTCTCTCTTGCTTACCTCACCAGGTTGCTATTATGGTCCACATTAGCTATCGACATGCAGAGGCCCATGTAGATGGGATAGTGAGTACCCCCGAGGCTCGTCATTATTCGAGAGTATCATTTCTATATCAGTGATGATCGCTCACATGATGCACATTTTGTGCAACACTGTTTTTGTCTCCATGATGATTTTTTACGAGATTGTGGGATCACACGTGGCTAGCGCATGATGGGTTTGGTCGGATGGTTGTGGCGCACAATTCAAGTCATCATAATAATTCTATTGGCTCTACATGTAGCACTTATGGTTCTCTTATATTTGCAATTAAACTTATTCACTAGAACATCTTAAAGAAAACAATAACTAAGACTTTTTTTAAATGGATTTATAGGTGGCATGTGCAGTTTAGTATCCTAGTGATTTGGTCATTCTTTGAGACTAGTCACGGGAAGGGAGAGCATGATGGTGCAAGCGCGTGTGTGAAAGGTGCCTTGAGGCATCATCAACTGTAGTAGGATGCTGAGCAGTTCAGAGATGCGGGCCACGTGGTCGAGTGGTGCTCCGTGGGAGTGCAGCATCATCATATCCTAAACATGATGCTCGGATTGTCATGAGATTTTTTTGGCATGTGGATGGTGGCATGATTGACCGTAGATCCTCCCATGATTGTGACACAGTACGTGGCACCTTGGGCTTACATTCCATCAGGAGCACGTGCATGACAGCCCCCACGATTTACACATGACGGTTTGCATGCATTTGTGGAGCATGTATGGATGGCGATTGGTCACATTGTGCCTTGAGAGGATGGGCAGATGCATGGATACAGACAGTCCTCTCCCCAAGCACCCTTCACATCCAGTGTTGTCCAATGAGCACACATGTCCTGTGTTCATGGCTAGCTATGATGACCTGTGTAAGATCCCTGTTCCCACCGAGCAACGGATTCGGGGTACTGGCAGCGGAAGTAGCGCTTCTCGCACGGGACAGGGGTCCCACACTCGGGGCCTCGCCCACCGATATCCGGATAAGAGACTAATCCGTCGGTTGTTCCAAAACCGAACCCGGAAAAACTTCCTTTACCGGAAAGCACGGGCGATTCCACCAGGATAACTTTTTACTCTAACGTAGTCAAGATCATTTCTGATCGAGATGATCCGATTACATCTATAAGATACTTAGTCAGTTCAAGGAAGAAACTTGCACTTGGATCATTGGGATCAACGCTTTTTTCCCCATTCAAGAGGCACAGCCGTTGATTCCTATCCATAGAACAGTTACTGTCCGGGATTTTTTTTTTCCCCATCGTAAAATCAAAAGTTTGAGTCTCGATTTACGGATCCATCAGTCCAGCCTAACCCCATCCAATCCCATGGGTTAGCCAACCGCCCAACCACTGTAGTGATGGGATCCAATTAAAAATTTGGTTAGGTTTTGTCCCGGGTACCAAGGAAAAGAGTTCCAAGGCCCCCTAGCCGGATGTTCATGCAAAATAAAACTAGTCACACCACTCACACACCCAATATGAAATTGCCTTTTTCAACCAGATTCAACCAATTTAAAACAATCCTTTAATAAAACCATAGTATCATTGATCACCATCTTCCAATTTATCCAATTGATTCTTAATTTCCCATCATTCCTTCATCAGAGTATCTATGGCATCATTGGCAACTAGAACGCTCAGGAGCCGTTTCGATAGTTCCTAGCCCATAATACTTGGCAATATAATCACTTAACAAGATGGACTCTCGTTGAAGATCAGCAAGATCAACCAACAGATCCATATAAGGAGCCATGGACTCATCCATTGAAGACCAGCAAGGTCAATCAACCAGATCCATGCTCGATTTCAGAAAACAACTCCAACTCTGTTCCAATATCTTCCTCGACGCACGCGTGGGTATCCTAGGCAACCCAGAGCCCGAGCACCGTATGGTCAGCACCCTCTAGGATCCTTCGCAGGTAACCTAGCGCTTCACGCATAGGCCGCTTCCTTGGCCCCTCATCCACCGTACCGGAAGCTCACCATTTTAATCGCACCGAGGCTGGTCAAGACCTCGGCCGACCTTGCTACGCGAGACGTCCTTCATTGACTCCCCGTCAGCAGTTGCAACTTTCTCATCACGACCTTAATCACAAGACGGTCAAAATGCTCCCCCCAGCATTCTTGACATAAAACAATCATTTACAGACAGCATTTACAAACAGCATTTACAAACAGTTTACAATACAATTTCTATTTTAACTTTCATTTTGCCACATTATCCCTCCTCAATCTACATTACTTATTCCATATTCCATTTATATGTATACTCATCCCATCACATCATTTCCATCTCATCACTTCAGATTCCCTCACATCACAATCGTATATTCACATCCATACATCCACAACTATATGCGTACATTCACATCTATATGCATACATCTACATCCCTATGCATACATTCACATCCACCTTCACATTCACCTCCATACACCTACATCTACATGCATACATCCACTCCACATTCACATCCACATCTATACATCTACATCTACATGCATACATCCACCTCTACATCCACATCTACGTCTATACACCTACATCTACATGCATACATCCACCTCTACATCCACATCTACGTCTATACACCTACATCTACATGCATACATCCCCATCCACATCCACCTCTACATCTATACATCTACATCTACATGTATACATATACATCTCCATTAACAACTACATCTACATGCATACATCCATATCTCCATTCCCATCTACATCTATACATCTACATCTACATGCATCCATCCACATCTCCATTCACATCTACATCTATACCTCTACATCTACATGCATCCATCCACATCTCCATTTACATCCTCATCTACACATCTATTTCTACATGCATACATCCACGTCCCATGCATACATCCACCTCCACATTCACACTCACATCCATACATCTACATCTACATGCAACATCCACATCTCCATGCATAATAAAATTCTTTTAATTAATCTAGGATGATAGTTCCTAGAATATGGTAGGAATTCCTCTTTTTATACTTTGAATGAATTTATTTTATGCGTAATTTCTATAAAATTTTTGCCATAGCTCCGCTACTATGACTGATAAATCTCAATTTTTTTCTAAGGGATAAAGCTCATTATTAAAGAAATAATTAGAATGGTCCCTAATTGGATCATCAATCCATAATGGTCTCTAATTGGATCATTAAGAAAACAATTAGAATGGTCTCTAATTGGATCATCAATCCACAATAGTCTCTAATTGGATCATTAAGAAAACAATTAGAATGGTCTCTAATTGGATCATCAATCCATAATGGTCTCTAATTGGATCATTAAGAAAACAATTAGAATGGTCTTTAATTGGGTCATCAATCCATAATGGATTGAATCATCAATGTGCATAAACTAAAAGCATAGCAAAAAGCCATTAATTTGGCCTCAAGCATAGCTTAATCTTGGATTAAGGAAAAGCTTTATGAAAAGCTTCATTTGGATTGAGAATGGGTCGTGAGTATGACCATTTCTTGAGTGAGAAAGAGAAATTATAAAAACCATTAGAATTTAAATATAAGTGGAAATTAACTTCTATAGCATTTATTAAATTATGTAACTCTTCACTACTATTCACCAATTAACTTCAATAGCATTTAAAAAAAAAACCATACCAATTAAACTTCTCAAGCTTGAGAGGGGTTGAGAAGAGAGAATCATTGAGAAATCATAGAAAAGATCAACATTCAATATACTTACCTTATGATTTGCTTGATTCTTTATTCACGGTAGAGGCCCCCAACCAATCAATTGGTTTAGTATGTTGATGGAGCCACCAATGGGGATTGAATAAAGAGGGAAGTATCAAAAACTAGTGAAATATTAAAGAATTCACAGTTCTTGGCTTAGGTAGAGTAGAGTAACAAGGCATAAGACACTATATATTTTAGCTTAGGTGGAGTAGAGTAACAAAGCATAAGACTCTATCTAATTTGGCTTAGGTGGAGTAGAGTAACAAGCACAAGAGACTATATATTTTGGCTTAGGTGGAGTAGAGTAACAAAGCATAAGAGATTATATTTTGGCTTAGGTGGAGTAGAGTAACAAAGCATAAGAGACTATATTTTGGCTTAGGTGGAGTAGAGTAACAATGCATAAGACATTATATTTTTTTCAACAAGGGGAGGCTTCTATTTATAGGAAAATTTGAGCTCCTAACCAAACAAACTGATTCTAGAATTTTCCAAGTCAGTTTGGTTGAATTTGGACTAGATTTGGACCTAGTTTGGTTACTTTTTGATTCGGTTTGGTTCCATTTTGATTTGGTTTGGTTCAAGAGAGATGAGAGATAAAAATATCACACTATTTTTGAGTTTAAAACTCATTCAAGCATGTGAAATATGCACCTCCTTTAAAGAATTCCCCTTCCTTACATATGTGTCAAAATTTTATTGCTCATAGTTTTTTACTAATAAACCTTGTACATTTTCAACTCTTCATCTTATGTGAAATGTGCACCTCCTTTAAAGAACTCCTCTTCCTTACATATGTGTCATAGTTTTTTTACTAATAAACCTTGTACATTTTCAACTCTTCATCTTATGTGAAATATGCACCTCCTTTAAAGAACTCCCCTTCCTTACATATGTGTTTATTTACTAATAAACCTTGTACATTTTCAACTCTTCATCTTATGTGAAATATGCACCTCCTTTAAAGAACTCCCCTTCCTTACATATGTGTTTATTTACTAATAAACCTTGTACATTTTCAACTCTTCATCTTATGTGAGCATTTACTCAATTTTTGGGTATCTTCTTTTACAAATTGGATTTATCTCCTCCCTACACATGGATTGATGCTATTGGCCCATAGGAACCTTAATTGGACCATAGTCTAAAGATTTATGAAAATCTAGACCCTTAGGCTAAGATTCTTTATACCTATTTCCAATTAATTCCAATTGCACATTGGAAAATTCTTTTTAAATTTCTGTTTCAGGGGAGCTCATCTGAATTATAAGAGATATTTTTCTATCCAGAATTATTCAGAATCTGAATATTCTCTCTCTAGAATATTTTCTCTCTCTAGGTTAAAACAGTCACAAACAAGATCTCTTATATTTCAGAAAAGGAATTGATTACAGGAGAATATACTAGACATCAAAAAGGGGTTGGGGGAGGAATCTTACATTCTACCCCACTTAAAAAACGCGAGATGTCCTCATCTCGCAACTTGGAATAATTTCGCAAGATGCACGAATATGAGACTTAGAGAAAAATTTTAATCACGATTAACCACCAAGAAAAGTCTTAAAGAGAGCAAGATTCAAAATAATAACAAGATTTAAACTTTATTCATTCTCGAAACTTATACAGTAAAGATAGAGAAACTCTTTACACTTCCATAAGCCCGTCCATCATATGGTCACAAAAGCAGTCCTCACAAGCTGCACAAGTATAGGGTAACTCATCTATGGGAATGATTCTGCTGGTTATTGCCGCACCTATCTCAGTGGTATGAGGTGATCTAACAAAAGGACCTCTGAGAGGCAAGCCAAAAACGGGGTAAAGGCATATCTTCTCATGAGGAAGAAAACACGCCAGTAAGAAGACCCGCTCAGAAAACCCAAGATGCCTTGATCTCATGACGCAGTAGTATCGGGGACCCAAACCCAAGGCTTCGATAACCATGGCCAAGCGGACATTGTTACGAAAGTGCTGCTGTCCCCAGGGTGTTACCCTAGTTATGTTTTGATAGGTCCGCCATTTGGTCTGCGCTACAGAAGTTCCTAGGTGAGGAAAAAGTGAGCGCTCATACTGTTCTATAAAGTCTTTCTTCACAGACTCTCTTGCGTCTTGAAGGTGAGAAATCATCAGGGATAAAACTAATTCCTATTGCCAAGCCATGAAGGAGATTAAGAAAGAAAGGAGATTGATGGGAGTAAGATTACTGTGAGCGACAAGTAAAAGTTACGACTTATATAAAGGAAGGAGCTAGCGTAACCTAGAAGCCAACGGTAACTTGCCACTGAAGTTTTACCGTCTTTCCACGATTTGTGTTTGACACATTTTTCTATAGAAAGCATTAAGAATTTTGAGATGAGGAGATAAAAGAAACTTGTAGGCTAAGTCACCTACTTTCATTGAATTCAGATATAAGGATCACAATATCTGGGGGATAACTTCTTATACTCCCCAAGAGATAAAGAACTTCTTTTGGGCCGTACTCGAATGAAAACCAAAACCTTGGTATCCAAAACACCGATTCTCACTTCTAAACTCATTGTTCTAAATCCTTAAAACAGGCGTGACTCCTGAGAAGTATTCTAGGAAAAGGGTCTTCCTTTTTTAAACAGAAATTTTCTTTTATTTTAGAGAGGGAATAATTATAAGATCAGAAAGGAAGATTCTTACTCCAGTATACCTCGAAGGCTGGGGAGGAATCTTACATTCTACCCCACTTAAAAAAATGCGAGATGTCCTCATCTCGCCAAGTAGAGGACAACTCTTTTTCTTAAGATCCAATTTATTCTGGGGTTCCTTATATTCTGGTCAACCCAACAGAACACTGGGATAAATATCCCTTATATAGAACTCATTATTAAATAACAATTCATTCAGATCATATCATTCATATCTTTAACATGATAATGGTCCATTAGACCGAAAAGTTTCCTTCGAAACATTCCTCCACGGAAATTTCAGTCAAGCAAGTTCTCAATTTGACATCCCTTAACTTGATCTACCGGTCAAATATTAACAGTAGCAATCTAACAGCACACCCATTAACCTCATAGTGATTTGCTGAATTCATTATCATCATTCTAGTTATGAATATCATTACAGGGATTCGTCCCATTCCCCCTCATTGTGGTTTCATTATATTTCAACTAATTTTTTAAAAATCAACATTTTTCAATCAGCATTTTCAATCAGCATTTTCAATCAGAATCCAAATCAATTCATCCATTCTCAAACAGAATTAAAAATCATATCAATCACATGCAAAATCATCATCTGGATAGCATTAACGCTTATAATTTCAAGTCTTAGATTTACTCGTATATACTGTCAGTAAAGAGCTGCAGTATACTCTCGGTATATACGGGTAGTCACGGTCCTTGGAATTATAAAGTAAATACTATCATGTCTAGGCCTCAAGCAAGTCAGGGATTCTATATAATTGCGGTACTTCCATTTGAAGACCCAATTACCAAAATTACGAGTTTCAGTTTGAATATCAAATTGTATGAATTATATCACACAATTATAACCTTTTTGTGTTTCTTGATAAATTTTTGACCTATTTGTCTTCTCAGGTGATCTTTATTAACCAAATGCTCTGATACCAACTGTAAGATCCCTGTTCCCACCGAGCAACGGATTCGGGGTACTGGCAGCGGAAGTAGCGCTTCTCGCACGGGACAGGGGTCCCACACTCGGGGCCTCGCCCACCGATATCCGGATAAGAGACTAATCCGTCGGTTGTTCCAAAACCGAACCCGGAAAAACTTCCTTTACCGGAAAGCACGGGCGATTCCACCAGGATAACTTTTTACTCTAACGTAGTCAAGATCATTTCTGATCGAGATGATCCGATTACATCTATAAGATACTTAGTCAGTTCAAGGAAGAAACTTGCACTTGGATCATTGGGATCAACGCTTTTTTCCCCATTCAAGAGGCACAGCCGTTGATTCCTATCCATAGAACAGTTACTGTCCGGGATTTTTTTTTTTCCCCATCGTAAAATCAAAAGTTTGAGTCTCGATTTACGGATCCATCAGTCCAGCCTAACCCCATCCAATCCCATGGGTTAGCCAACCGCCCAACCACTGTAGTGATGGGATCCAATTAAAAATTTGGTTAGGTTTTGTCCCGGGTACCAAGGAAAAGAGTTCCAAGGCCCCCTAGCCGGATGTTCATGCAAAATAAAACTAGTCACACCACTCACACACCCAATATGAAATTGCCTTTTTCAACCAGATTCAACCAATTTAAAACAATCCTTTAATAAAACCATAGTATCATTGATCACCATCTTCCAATTTATCCAATTGATTCTTAATTTCCCATCATTCCTTCATCAGAGTATCTATGGCATCATTGGCAACTAGAACGCTCAGGAGCCGTTTCGATAGTTCCTAGCCCATAATACTTGGCAATATAATCACTTAACAAGATGGACTCTCGTTGAAGATCAGCAAGATCAACCAACAGATCCATATAAGGAGCCATGGACTCATCCATTGAAGACCAGCAAGGTCAATCAACCAGATCCATGCTCGATTTCAGAAAACAACTCCAACTCTGTTCCAATATCTTCCTCGACGCACGCGTGGGTATCCTAGGCAACCCAGAGCCCGAGCACCGTATGGTCAGCACCCTCTAGGATCCTTCGCAGGTAACCTAGCGCTTCACGCATAGGCCGCTTCCTTGGCCCCTCATCCACCGTACCGGAAGCTCACCATTTTAATCGCACCGAGGCTGGTCAAGACCTCGGCCGACCTTGCTACGCGAGACGTCCTTCATTGACTCCCCGTCAGCAGTTGCAACTTTCTCATCACGACCTTAATCACAAGACGGTCAAAATGCTCCCCCCAGCATTCTTGACATAAAACAATCATTTACAGACAGCATTTACAAACAGCATTTACAAACAGTTTACAATACAATTTCTATTTTAACTTTCATTTTGCCACATTATCCCTCCTCAATCTACATTACTTATTCCATATTCCATTTATATGTATACTCATCCCATCACATCATTTCCATCTCATCACTTCAGATTCCCTCACATCACAATCGTATATTCACATCCATACATCCACAACTATATGCGTACATTCACATCTATATGCATACATCTACATCCCTATGCATACATTCACATCCACCTTCACATTCACCTCCATACACCTACATCTACATGCATACATCCACTCCACATTCACATCCACATCTATACATCTACATCTACATGCATACATCCACCTCTACATCCACATCTACGTCTATACACCTACATCTACATGCATACATCCACCTCTACATCCACATCTACGTCTATACACCTACATCTACATGCATACATCCCCATCCACATCCACCTCTACATCTATACATCTACATCTACATGTATACATATACATCTCCATTAACAACTACATCTACATGCATACATCCATATCTCCATTCCCATCTACATCTATACATCTACATCTACATGCATCCATCCACATCTCCATTCACATCTACATCTATACCTCTACATCTACATGCATCCATCCACATCTCCATTTACATCCTCATCTACACATCTATTTCTACATGCATACATCCACGTCCCATGCATACATCCACCTCCACATTCACACTCACATCCATACATCTACATCTACATGCAACATCCACATCTCCATGCATAATAAAATTCTTTTAATTAATCTAGGATGATAGTTCCTAGAATATGGTAGGAATTCCTCTTTTTATACTTTGAATGAATTTATTTTATGCGTAATTTCTATAAAATTTTTGCCATAGCTCCGCTACTATGACTGATAAATCTCAATTTTTTTCTAAGGGATAAAGCTCATTATTAAAGAAATAATTAGAATGGTCCCTAATTGGATCATCAATCCATAATGGTCTCTAATTGGATCATTAAGAAAACAATTAGAATGGTCTCTAATTGGATCATCAATCCACAATAGTCTCTAATTGGATCATTAAGAAAACAATTAGAATGGTCTCTAATTGGATCATCAATCCATAATGGTCTCTAATTGGATCATTAAGAAAACAATTAGAATGGTCTTTAATTGGGTCATCAATCCATAATGGATTGAATCATCAATGTGCATAAACTAAAAGCATAGCAAAAAGCCATTAATTTGGCCTCAAGCATAGCTTAATCTTGGATTAAGGAAAAGCTTTATGAAAAGCTTCATTTGGATTGAGAATGGGTCGTGAGTATGACCATTTCTTGAGTGAGAGAGAGAAATTATAAAAACCATTAGAATTTAAATATAAGTGGAAATTAACTTCTATAGCATTTATTAAATTATGTAACTCTTCACTACTATTCACCAATTAACTTCAATAGCATTTAAAAAAAAAACCATACCAATTAAACTTCTCAAGCTTGAGAGGGGTTGAGAAGAGAGAATCATTGAGAAATCATAGAAAAGATCAACATTCAATATACTTACCTTATGATTTGCTTGATTCTTTATTCACGGTAGAGGCCCCCAACCAATCAATTGGTTTAGTATGTTGATGGAGCCACCAATGGGGATTGAATAAAGAGGGAAGTATCAAAAACTAGTGAAATATTAAAGAATTCACAGTTCTTGGCTTAGGTAGAGTAGAGTAACAAGGCATAAGACACTATATATTTTAGCTTAGGTGGAGTAGAGTAACAAAGCATAAGACTCTATCTAATTTGGCTTAGGTGGAGTAGAGTAACAAGCACAAGAGACTATATATTTTGGCTTAGGTGGAGTAGAGTAACAAAGCATAAGAGATTATATTTTGGCTTAGGTGGAGTAGAGTAACAAAACATAAGAGACTATATTTTGGCTTAGGTGGAGTAGAGTAACAAAGCATAAGAGATTATATTTTGGCTTAGGTGGAGTAGAGTAACAAAGCATAAGAGACTATATTTTGGCTTAGGTGGAGTAGAGTAACAATGCATAAGACATTATATTTTTTTCAACAAGGGGAGGCTTCTATTTATAGGAAAATTTGAGCTCCTAACCAAACAAACTGATTCTAGAATTTTCCAAGTCAGTTTGGTTGAATTTGGACTAGATTTGGACCTAGTTTGGTTACTTTTTGATTCGGTTTGGTTCCATTTTGATTTGGTTTGGTTCAAGAGAGATGAGAGATAAAAATATCACACTATTTTTGAGTTTAAAACTCATTCAAGCATGTGAAATATGCACCTCCTTTAAAGAATTCCCCTTCCTTACATATGTGTCAAAATTTTATTGCTCATAGTTTTTTACTAATAAACCTTGTACATTTTCAACTCTTCATCTTATGTGAAATGTGCACCTCCTTTAAAGAACTCCTCTTCCTTACATATGTGTCATAGTTTTTTTACTAATAAACCTTGTACATTTTCAACTCTTCATCTTATGTGAAATATGCACCTCCTTTAAAGAACTCCCCTTCCTTACATATGTGTTTATTTACTAATAAACCTTGTACATTTTCAACTCTTCATCTTATGTGAAATATGCACCTCCTTTAAAGAACTCCCCTTCCTTACATATGTGTTTATTTACTAATAAACCTTGTACATTTTCAACTCTTCATCTTATGTGAGCATTTACTCAATTTTTGGGTATCTTCTTTTACAAATTGGATTTATCTCCTCTCTACACATGGATTGATGCTATTGGCCCATAGGAACCTTAATTGGACCATAGTCTAAAGATTTATGAAAATCTAGACCCTTAGGCTAAGGTTCTTTATACCTATTTCCAATTAATTCCAATTGCACATTGGAAAATTCTTTTTAAATTTCTGTTTCAGGGGAGCTCATCTGAATTATAAGAGATATTTTTCTATCCAGAATTATTCAGAATCTGAATATTCTCTCTCTAGAATATTTTCTCTCTCTAGGTTAAAACAGTCACAAACAAGATCTCTTATATTTCAGAAAAGGAATTGATTACAGGAGAATATACTAGACATCAAAAAGGGGTTGGGGGAGGAATCTTACATTCTACCCCACTTAAAAAACGCGAGATGTCCTCATCTCGCAACTTGGAATAATTTCGCAAGATGCACGAATATGAGACTTAGAGAAAAATTTTAATCACGATTAACCACCAAGAAAAGTCTTAAAGAGAGCAAGATTCAAAATAATAACAAGATTTAAACTTTATTCATTCTCGAAACTTATACAGTAAAGATAGAGAAACTCTTTACACTTCCATAAGCCCGTCCATCATATGGTCACAAAAGCAGTCCTCACAAGCTGCACAAGTATAGGGTAACTCATCTATGGGAATGATTCTGCTGGTTATTGCCGCACCTATCTCAGTGGTATGAGGTGATCTAACAAAAGGACCTCTGAGAGGCAAGCCAAAAACGGGGTAAAGGCATATCTTCTCATGAGGAAGAAAACACGCCAGTAAGAAGACCCGCTCAGAAAACCCAAGATGCCTTGATCTCATGACGCAGTAGTATCGGGGACCCAAACCCAAGGCTTCGATAACCATGGCCAAGCGGACATTGTTACGAAAGTGCTGCTGTCCCCAGGGTGTTACCCTAGTTATGTTTTGATAGGTCCGCCATTTGGTCTGCGCTACAGAAGTTCCTAGGTGAGGAAAAAGTGAGCGCTCATACTGTTCTATAAAGTCTTTCTTCACAGACTCTCTTGCGTCTTGAAGGTGAGAAATCATCAGGGATAAAACTAATTCCTATTGCCAAGCCATGAAGGAGATTAAGAAAGAAAGGAGATTGATGGGAGTAAGATTACTGTGAGCGACAAGTAAAAGTTACGACTTATATAAAGGAAGGAGCTAGCGTAACCTAGAAGCCAACGGTAACTTGCCACTGAAGTTTTACCGTCTTTCCACGATTTGTGTTTGACACATTTTTCTATAGAAAGCATTAAGAATTTTGAGATGAGGAGATAAAAGAAACTTGTAGGCTAAGTCACCTACTTTCATTGAATTCAGATATAAGGATCACAATATCTGGGGGATAACTTCTTATACTCCCCAAGAGATAAAGAACTTCTTTTGGGCCGTACTCGAATGAAAACCAAAACCTTGGTATCCAAAACACCGATTCTCACTTCTAAACTCATTGTTCTAAATCCTTAAAACAGGCGTGACTCCTGAGAAGTATTCTAGGAAAAGGGTCTTCCTTTTTTAAACAGAAATTTTCTTTTATTTTAGAGAGGGAATAATTATAAGATCAGAAAGGAAGATTCTTACTCCAGTATACCTCGAAGGCTGGGGAGGAATCTTACAACCTGACAGATTTGCTACACGAGGGTGATGTATTTGCTGTTATTGGCGGTGAGGGCAATAGCGAGGGAGTAGACTGCTATCTGATGAGTTGCACTAGGCCAAAGTGCATCCTTGACCAGGATACAATGGATGATCATGGGTTTTCTTTTGACGC
Organism: Cibotium barometz; assembly: GCF_041138505.1. Taxonomy (NCBI): domain Eukaryota; kingdom Viridiplantae; phylum Streptophyta; class Polypodiopsida; order Cyatheales; family Cibotiaceae; genus Cibotium; species Cibotium barometz. The sequence continues at coordinate 10,560,025 of NC_141096.1, forward strand.
CCATAGCATGATTGTGGCAGGCCAGTTCTACCAACGGATTTGACTTCATCAAGGGAGTCTTGAGTTCCAGCAGTGGAAGTGGGAGTTAGAGGCATTTCAGTTCTCTCATCTAGTGGTTGGTGCCAGGCTCACTCTTGATCGAGTACAGAGCCAAAAACATAGTTCTCGCCCTCGTTTTTGGCTTTGAGTGGATGACCATGAGAGTATTCTAGAGCAGTTGAGAGCTAGAGAGGGTGTTGCTGACTAGATCTCTATCTTGATAGTGACTAAACTCAGACTAGCTGGGTTAGCTCACTTACATTGTACTTAGATTTATTGCGAATGACTAACCTCAGAATAGCTGGGGTAGCTCATTTTCATTATGCCTTGATCTTTTGAGTTAGTGGCTAAAAACCCAGAGTGGCTGGGTTAGCTCACATTCTGATGTACTTAGTTGATGTTTTTATCATTATGAGTTTTTTCATTATTGAGGATCATTACATTTTAGTTAATGTTCATGGTTTTTTGCTTTTTTTAACACTTTGGTTATAATATTGTTTGTTGAAAATCCCCATGTCATCATACCCAAACATGATCCATTGGGAAGCAAACTTTGCAAGCATGTGGGGGGGACCCACCCCCATCAGAGCATGTTTGGGTATGATGGTATGGGGAAGAGCGGGATTTTCCATGGCCTCTTAAGCACGAAGAGACTTGAAAAATCTTCCCTGGGCGCTAATTTTACTAACCCAAACATGCTCCGATGGGGACCAAACTTTGCAAGCATGTGGAGGTGGTCCCCCCCACATGTTTGCAAAGATTGGTCCCCATCGGAGCATGTTTGGGTATGATGGTATGGGGAAGAGCGGGATTTTCTATGGCCTCTTAAGCACCAAGAGACTTGAAAGATCCGCACACACTAGGTGCTAATTACTAGATGGGGACCAAACTTTGCAAGCAAGTGAGGGTGGGTCCCCCCCGCATGCTTGTAAAGTTTGGTCCCCATCGGAGCATGTTTGGGTACGATGGTATGGGAAAGACCAAGATTTTCCATGGCCTCTTAAGCACCAAGAGACTTGAAAAATCCACATTGGGCGCACTAATTGCTAACCCAAAAATGCTTCGATGGTGACCAAACTTTGCAAGCATGTGGGGGTGGGACCTCCCCACATGCTTGCAAAGTTTGGTCTCCATCGGAGCATGTTTGGGTACGATGGTATGGGGAAGAGCGGGATTTTCCATGGCCTCTTAAGCACCAAGAGACTTGAAAAATTCGCACTGGGCGCTAATTGCTAACCCAAAAATGCTTCCATGGTGACCAAACTTTGCAAGCATATGGGGGTGGGTGCTCCCCACATGCTTGCAAAGTTTGGTCCCCAATCGGAGCACGTTTGGGTACGATAGTATGGGGAAGAGCGGGATTTTCCATGGCCTTTTAAGCACCAAGAGACTTGAAAAATCCACACTTAGAGCTAATTACTCCCCTTGCATGCTTTCAAAGTTTGGTCCCCATTGGAGCATGTTTGAGTACGATGGTATGGGGAAGACCCGGATTTTCCATGGCCTCTTAAGCACCAAGAGACTTGAAAAATCCGCCTTGGGCGCTAATTACTAACCCAAGCATGCTCCGATGGGGGACCAAACTTTACAAGCATGTGGGGGTGGGTTCCCCCCACATGCTTGCAAATTTTAGTCCCCATCAGAGCATGTTTGGGTATGATGGCATGGGAAAAGCGGGATTTTCCATGGCCTCTTAAGCGCTAAGAGACTTGAAAAATCCGCACTGGGCGCTAATTACTACCCCTGGCATGCTCTGATGGGTACTAAACTTTGCAAGAATGTGGGGATAGGTCCCCTTAACATACTTGCAAAGTTTGGTTCTCATCGGAGCATGTTTGGGTACGATGGTATGTCGAAGAGCGGGATTTTCCATGGCCTCTTAAGCACCAAGAGACTTGAAAAATCCACACTGGGTGATAATTGCTAACTTAAACATGCTCTGATAGTGACCAAACTTTGCAAGCATGTGGGAATCGGTCCCGCCAACATGCTTGCAAAGTTTGGTCTCCATCGGAGTATATTTGGGTACGATGGTATGGGGAAGAGTGGATTTTTCCATGGCCTCTCAAGCACCAAGAGACTTGAAAAATCCACACTGGGTGCTAGCTGCTAACCCAAATATACTCCGATGGTGACCAAACTTTGCAAGAATGTGGGGGTGGGTCCCCTCCACATGCTTGCAAAGTTTGGTCACCATTAGAGCATGTTTAGGTACGATGGTATGGGGAAGACCAGGATTTTCCATGGCCTCTTAAGCACCAAGAGACTTGAAAAATCTACACTAGGCAGCACTAATTGGTAACCCAAACATGCTCCGATGGTGACCAAACTTTGCAAGCATGTGGGGGTAGGTTTCCCCCACATGCTTGCAAAATTTGGTCCCCATCGGAGCATATTTGGGTACACTGGTATGGGGAAGAGTGGGACTTTCCATGGCCTCTTAAGCACCAAGAAACTTGAGAAATCCGCACTGGGTGCTAATTGCTAACCAAAACATTCTCTAATGGTGACCAAACTTTTCAAGCATGTGGAGGTGGGTCCTCCCCACATGCTTGCAAATTTTGGTCCCCATGAGAGCATGTTTGCGTACGATGGTATGGGGAAGAGCGGGATTTCCCATGGCCTCTTAAGCACCAAGAGACTTGAGAAATCTGCACTGGGCGCTAATTACTTACCCAAACATGGTTCGATGGGGACCAAGCTTTGCAAGCATGCGGGGGTGGGTCCCCCCCACATGCTTGCAAAGTTTGGTCCCCAATGGAGCATATTTGGGTACGATGGTATGGGGAAGACCCGGATTTTCCATGACCTCTTGAGCACCAACAGACTTGAAAAATCCACCCTGGGTGCTAATTACTAACCTAAGCGTACTCCGATGAGGACCAAACTTTGTAAGCATGTGGGTCCCCCTGCATGCTTGCAAAGTTTGGTCCCCATTGGAGCTTGTTTGGGTACGATGATATTGGGAAGACCCCGATTTTCCATGGCCTCTTAAGCACCAAGAGACTTGAAAAATCTGGCCTGGGTGCTAATTACTAACCCAAGCATGCTCCGATGGTGGGGACCAAACTTTGCAAGCATGTGGCGGTGGGTCCCTTCCACATGCTTGCAAAGTTTGGTCCCCATGGGAGTATGTTTGGGTATGATGGCATGGGGAAGAGCGAGATTTTCCATGGCCTCTTAAGCACTAAGAGAGACTTGAAAAATCTGCACTGGGCGCCAATTGCTACCCCAACGGAGCATGTTTGGTATGATGGTATGGGGAAGAGCGGAATTTTCCATGGCCTCTTAAGCACCAAGAGACTTGAAAAATCAGCACTGGGTGCTAGTTGCTAACCCAAACATGCTTTGATGATGACCAAACTTTGTAAGCATGTGGGGGTGGGTCCCCCCCACATGCTTTGATGATGACCAAACTTTGTAAGCATGTGGGGGTGGGTCCCCCCCACATTCTTTGATGATGACCAAACTTTGTAAGCATGTGGGGGTGGAGATGGCCTCATTGAATATGCTGAATGTACATGTGAGCGAGATGTCCAGGGGGATCCACCGTGGCATTGACGTGGATCCGAGTGGCATTCGATCGAGATAGTGTGGTGGGCGGTGACCTGTACTGGTGACATGGATGATGACTTGAAACTCGGACCTGCTGGCGTGGCGATAGTTGGTATCTCATTCGAGATATGTCACTTTAGGCTTGGGAGGCGTGTGTCGTGTTTTAATTGATGGCGATATCACGATCGAGGTACTCCGTCCCCGAGTTGCGTCGATGTCTCAATTTTAGAGAGAGAGAATGAAAGCGAGTACCCTCATCTTGCCAACCACCCGATTAAAGATCCTTATCCTAGTTAATGGTGGTTATGCAAGTGTTTAATCTTTTTTTAATTGGTTTTGCATTCTTCTAAGCTTTTAATTCCAACAATGCATGAAAATTTATGATTTAATGCATGAACAAAAATTAACCATCCCACTCTAATCCACACCTAATGGAGCTTAATGCTTATATTTGGAGAGTGAATTTCACTCCTAACCATAATTGCTAAGCTATTCCTTGGTTTAATGTGGGCTTCAAAATCATACAAATTACCAAGAAACTAGGGTTTTTTCCTTCCAAGATATGAAAAATAGAATGCCCTAATGCAAATAAACTTCAAATCAAACCCAAAAACAACAACCTAACACATCCAAGACTCCAAAACCATATTTTAGAGCCAAGACTCCAAAACCATATTTTAGAGTGTGACCTCCTAATAAACACTGGTAGCTTTGGAATGGATAGATGAACAGAGCTAAGCCCTAGGCTATGCTCAAGTCCAGAGCTTCCCTTAGCGTCGTTAGGCCTTGCCTTAGAGCTAAAATTCCAACTTTCCTATGTGGGTGCGCTAGCTTGTCTGTCTCACATCCTCACTCTGTTGTCAAATTGGAATGCTTCTTACCGATGGGGTGAAGGGAGAGCAATCTCCATCTAGATGGAGGTAAATAGAGACGATCCTTACCATGGTATGAAGAGGAAGCTAATGCAAGCAAAAACCTACAATCTAGAAAGCATGCAAGATTCAAGAAAGCAAGAGTAGAGAAGAAGGGGAGCTCACAAGTACGCTATTGCAAGGGGATAATTGTTTATTTTTTTATTGTAAAAAATGAGTTATATACAAGTGACTAGTTTTTACACGGGGCCAGCCAACTTAAAAATGGTATAGCCTCTATTACTAGTCTTAAGTAACTATGTACAAAAAATCCTCAAACTTTCTCTATTTGACATTAAGCTCAAGGTAAGGCCGCTTTATATATTCCAGTGTTGTCTAATAAAGGATAAGTGCCCCGCTGCTCAAGTAGATAAGATAACAAAGTTCCTTATGGTAGGTCGTGTGGGTGAAACCATGGCACCATTATTTTGCTTTAACTTCTTTCCTTCACCATATCCCCATCTTGTCTCTTTCAGAGGGTCATAGTTTGATTGTGCCATAATTTCTCCTATTTTGCACCATTATTTTGCTTTAACTTCTTTCCTTCACCATATCCCCATCTTGTCTCTTTCAGAGGGTCATAGTTTGATTGTGCCATAATTTCTCCTATTTTGCAACATCTAGTTTCTCTGGTTAAACATGGAGTGCTCTATCATTAAAGATGTTAACATGATCAAACGATGTCTACACATCTAGGGTATACCATGAAACCGGAAAAGTAAGGCAACTAAGCCTATGTAAAAGAGCTAAAACTAGCAATGGGAACCCTTATATCACTTACCCTTGGGCGGCCTAGTGAGAAAAGCCTTACAAAATATAAAAGCCAAATCCTCATGTAATTCTTCTAAGACTTCTTGTTCTTGTTCATACAAAATATAAAAGCCAAATCCTCATGTAATTCTTCTAAGACTTCTTGTTCTTGTTCATGCAATAGAATTGAGTGTTCTCTCCACTCTCCTTCTCTCCCTTGTAACTCTTTGTGGGTGCATGTGGGAATGCCATTACTTAAGGTTTGGGATCTCACGGTCTCTTTCATCTCCTTCCTCTCTTTTCTTGTGAGTCTAGGCATTGCAATGTGTGGTTGGAGCTTTCAACAACAACCATATTCGTCATGGCTACTCTAGATGCACTACCTACAAAGCTTCAAGCCTTGTTGGCATGAAAATGAGTGGGGGAGGACTACTTGAGAAGTAGCCTTCCACACACAAATGGTGAAACTCCTCAATGAGCTTGGCATTTGGATCGGGGGGTTCACCTCTAAGAAATTTTATGTATCACATGCGTTCAAGGGGTATTTTAAAAACCCCTTACACTTACATACTTTTATAAATAAAATGACCCCCTTTTTCTTCATAAACTTATGGTTTTTTTTTCAAAATTGGTTTAAAAAACCCCTCCTGTAAATATAATTTTATAAATTTTTTGAATTAATATACCCCTCTTGATGAACTCATGTGCTATACTTACATATTTTTAGGTGAACCTCCCAAGGCATTTGGTAAGTCCTTGAGGACCCTCACACACAAGGCTAAACTATCACTTATGCCAACAGTCTTAGCTCTGTCATCTACCCACAAGCCTATATGTGTCATGAGCCATAAATGGCAAGCCTTCTTTCTTGGGATTTCTCTATTTCGAATGATATGAAATTGATTGTGCCACTAGTTTTGATCCTCCAGAACATCCACTTGGCATTAAGGTTGATAACGATCCATGGAAGGTCAGTAAGGGAGTTGGACTAGGTAGTTTTTTTTTTGCTAATCCATCTTAAGGCTTTTAAGCAAATGGGGCTTGAAATCTATGTGGCTCCATAGAATCCCACAAGTTGATTCTGGATTGAATCAAATCCTTGTTGGATCTAGAAAGATTTAATTTGCCTTAAATTTCTAGCCATTGTAACCACATGTTATTCTAATGGTCCCATAGGGTTCTTTAATAAATAAGTATGTTATTCGGTCCCATAGGGTTTTCAAGGTGTGGTCGCTCCCTTTCTATTCAATAAATAAGCATGTTATTATAATGGTCTCATGGGGTTCTTCACGTGACCACTCCCTTTGTATTTAATAAATAAGCATGTTTAATCTCATTAACAAGAAAGCCTTTTTCCAAAAATAGAAAACTAAATAGACTCATGGAAGATATTACTTTCTTTATTTCTAAGGGGGCCTTTCCAAACAATGAGATGTTGTGAAGTAGACCAAGACTCTTCAATTCTTTTGATATTTTTCTATGTTTTTACTATTTAATCATATTATATTTTTGTTTATATTTCTCAAAAGAAATTTCTTCTATTAATAAAAAATATATTCTAATGTAGAGTTTTGTACTATTATGTAATATATAATTGCTATTTTAAGCATTTCAAATTTATGCTTGAAAAGTGTACAAAGTTATCGTACATGTTTCAAGATTTTACTTTTATTATAATTAATAACATGTGCATCACAAGAATTATTGCAAGTTAAATGACTAGCATCAACATATTTGCAACCCTAATGTTAAAACATATTATTTTTCCCTAAACCCTCTTCTTCAAAAGATCACATCTCAATTTAAGCGCAATCATTTTTTGAGCAATGGTTTTTTGAACACACACATACACACTTTAACCCACACACACGCACGCACGCACACACACACACACACACACACACACATGAGAGATTGACATAATTTACAAAGGGGTAATTCACAACCTTTCATATGAAAACATATATGTTTTCTAGTTAAGTGCTCCCACTATTGAAAAACTACTTTTCTAGTTAAGTGGAGTAGAGTTGAAGAGGATTCAATTACAAAAACTACTTTTAATGGTGTTACTACCGTGTTCTTTAATTAAAGGTGTTATTATATCACGTTACAATTTGTTTTGCACACTAGTGCTTTTAACTCCACAACCACCACCCATATTTTCATGTGCTATGTTTTCACTCATGGTGGGCAAGTTACAAATTTGTAAAAGGGTGTCATGGCACTTGTAATATTATTGTAAACAATAACTATGCTTGAACAAATTGACTTGCAATCATCATTTTCATGCCACTTGTAATGTTATTATTGTAAACAATAATAACATTACAAAAAGATAACATTATTATCATTGCAAACGACTATTGTAAACAATAATAATAATAACATTAGTATTATTGTAATGCTATTATTGTGATGACTACAATCCTCATCTCACAAGAAGACAAAGTTGTAAAATAAATGCTAGTTTAACACATCTCAACTAGATCCCAAATTATTAAAGCATAAATTTACAAAAAGGCCTCCACTCATGAATCCCTTCAATCTTGACTAGCATCCTTTGATTGAGTCTTTCCCCTGGAGTCCCACAATGTGTCCTCCTTAAGGCTGGACCAAAATACAATCAAAATTTTGTCTTACCTTGAAATAATGGTTGACATTTTTTTGTTATAAAGTAGAATTTTGAAGGAAAATTTGACACATTTATTTGTTGGACGAAATGGAAATTTTCTAACTCTTACCAACCATTTTGAAGGAAAAACTAAGTAGAAACATTTCTTTGTTGGATGAAAAAGGTCTTCTCCTAGCTCTAGCCAACTATTTAGGGAACTTTTGTGCCATAACAAATCTCTTGATTAGCATGGATGATGGTGTTATAGCATATCTTCTATCATCCACCACCTTAGGATTAGATGAGTTCATCTTGGTCACTAAACCATCTTCACACACACACTATTTTTTAGTGGGCTTCTCAATTTTTGGAATGGGCAAGACCGTCATTAAAAAAACATGTCGTTATACATTTACAAAAAATAAAGACTTTGTTGTCTTCTTACATAATTAAAGAGAACAATGTGCCTAACATCAATTTCAACAATGTGCTACATGACACGAAGTCTTTAAGCACAAGATAACAATTCACAAGCAAGCACATTTCCTTTGTGCACATTGACAATGTAGTGTCGCTATTGCATTTCCTTTGTGCACATGGATAACGAGGCAACATGCACTATAATTGCATTTGAGATAAGAAGTGTGTGTCCATTGTTGGGGGCTGCGTGCATGTGTGCATACAAACACATGTGTCATATCATGGGAATTCGCTTAACTCTTCAAGCCAATGATAAGATTTAAGTATGGGTCAAAGAAAAGACAAAAGTAGTTGAATGCAAAAGTCTTGGAGGAATTTGATGAAGAAAAGACATTGCTTTTACACCTACAACCTCAACCCTTACAAAAAATATCCCTTAATTGTGAGTGTAATGCCACTGAATTGTGAGGCATGCAATGCCACTGAAGGCATATCATGGGAATCTGCTCAACTCTTCAAGCCAACAATAAGATTAAGTATGGGTGAAAGAAAAGATAAAAACAATTGAATGCAAAAGTAGATGAATAAAAGACAGCTTTTATACAACCTCAACCCCTATAAAAAAATAGCCTCAAAAATACACTTACCCTAAACTAAGGCTCCATTGCTTTTATTGAATATTCACCTTAAAAGCTTTTAGGGTTATGCTTTACCATTTAATGATAACCTCCCAACTATTACCTTCCAAAACCACTAAGCTATTTCATTTATTGCAATCTCACAATCCTTTGATTAGTCAAACACTCGAAACACATCGAATCCACCACCAACAATTGGGACCTTGTGAAACTATGAACAACCAATAGGATGAAGATGATAGAGAAAGCCACGTAACACCACATGGCTTCTCTCCATTTCTCCACTAGTATTAGATATTTACATACATAAATACTTGTCAGTGGACACACATGTGCATGTGCATGGCCACACATGCGCGTGTCGTACACACACACACACACACACACACACACGTGATAGAAATTATCATTAGCTTTGATCAATTAAACCCAAATAGTAACTAATCCTAGCCTGCATATCATGAGCCCTAAACCTACTATGCATTGAAACTACATCATATTATTTGCTTCTTGAGACATTAGCTTTGATCAGTTAAACCCAAATAGTAACTAATCCTAGCCAGCATATCATGAGCCCTAAACCTACTATGCATTGAAACGACATCATATCATTTGCTTCTTGAGACATTTTGCTTCTAATAATGTTTGCTATCTTTACACCTATCTCAAACTATCTTTATGTGTCCACAACATGCATATGATAACAAATCTTGTTCTCCACATGTTCCCATGTGTGTGTGAAGACCTAGAATCATTGTAATGAGGGTTTTATGTCACCCTAGCTCTTTCACTACCTCTAAATGGTGTGTGTGTGTAGAAAAGCAAGAAGTTTATGCTCGAGTAGTACCCTTTACCCTTACTGAAGGAACAAACTTGTTTGCCCAATCTTTGCTCATGCCCATGTGTTTGTGAAGAGCCGTCTGTGGCAAGCCTTTATTCCACATTGTGACCACAGCCATGACCAAAATGATTGTGGAAAGGTTTGGTGTGTCCACATTGTTATTTGAGAATAATCTTGTCCTACTTGTGTGTGTCCATGTGTGTAAAGACCCAAAATACCACTGCCCATGTGTCCCCAAGTCACTATGCCAAGACTCAAAATCATTTGTTGATCACTTCTTACAGTGTGTCCATGGTTCAATGCATGGAGGCCGTTCCAGTTATTCACACCATGGTTCAATGCATGGAGGCCGTTCTTCCAGTTATTCACACCATCAGTCAAGACCAATCTTGTCCGCCCAAAACCTGCGCCCATCAATCAAGACCAATCTTGTCCGCACTCCACACCTGTGCCCATGTGTGAAGCCTCCTTAGTTCAATGTGTGGAGGCCGTTCCAGTTATTCACACCATCAGTCAGGACCAATCTTGTCCGCCCAAAACCATCAATCAGGACCGCACTCCGGACCTGTGTCAATGTGTGTGAAGACCCAATTCATACAAATTAGGGTTCTAGCAGGAGGAGGGTTGCTGCAGGATGACGACAAGGTTGAAGAAGAACAGGAAAAAGAGGGGTCATGTGAGTGCGGGCCATGGGAGGATAGGCAAGCACAGGAAGCACTCAGGAGGGCGAGGCAATGCAGGACCATCACCACATCCTGTTCGACAAGTTCCCCCCGGGCTACTTCGGCAAGGTGGGCATGCGCTACTTCCACAAGACCATGAACAAATTCCACTGCCCCATCGTCAATGTGGTCTCCCTCTTGCCGGAAACGGTAAAATCTGCAGCAGAGGGCAAGGCCCCGTTGCTTGATGTCACTCAGTATGGCTTCTTCAAGGTCCTTGGCAAAGGCGACCCGCCTCCCTCCACCCTCGTCGTCAAGTTCTTCTCCAAGCTCGCAGAGAAGAAGATCAAAGATGCCGGTGGCGCCGTCGTTCTCACTGCATGAGTCATCTCTGGAGGTTGGATTAGGGTTTTGATTAAGCAAGGTATTTAATCAGGATTTAGCAGTAAATTAGGTTTCCACGAGGCATGAGGATTTTAAGATTGCGATGTAGTTTAATCCTCATTTAACTACTGGAAAAGCAAGCAGACAGATATGCGTATTAGGGATCTGGTGCCTCTTCTGTGGCTCTTCTTTTATGGACATTCTGATCACATTGTCAGAAGAGCCTGTGTTGATGACTATATGCGTCCTTAGTTTTGCATTCAGGCATGCTTCATCCCTCAAGGTTGATTTCTTGCTGTAGATTGTTTCTTACTAGATGACACATTGCTGCGTTTGAACATGAGATCATGGGATGCATGGATGTTTTCATGTGTGCATTGTAAAAAGTGGTCATGATGCAGTTCAAGAAGAAAATGTTTTTTGGGGGGGGGGGGGGTTGACTAAACAAGTACAGATCTATCTATCCTAAGGATAGCCGTTGGTGGACTTGGGTCAAGGTTCTAGAACCTGCACTGTAGTTGCTTCAGCTGGGTGTTTTGATAATGAGAACTGTGCACAAAGGATGGTAGATGCTCGACATTACACACATTTAATGGTCTCAAGGAGGAGAAAAGCCACAAGTGATTGCATGTTATCTAACTACGCAAAGATTTGTTGCAAGGTGCACAAATTGAAGACCCACCCAGTGGTAGGACGACGATCCTTTTGAGTCTTCTCGTGTATTACCATATAGCTTAGTACTTAGTAACTCTTGCAAGCATGTTGAATACAAATGCAAGTTGTGCTATCTGTCTGCTCAGGCTCGTGAATGTGTGTAATCTGCACCCTTCACATCCAGTGTTGTCCAATGAGTACACAGGTCCTGTGGTCATGGCTAGCTATGATGACTTGACAGATTTGCTACACGAGGGTGATGTATTTGTTGTTATTGGTGGCGAGGGTAATAGCGAGGGAGTAGACTACTATCTGATGAGTTGCACTAGGTCAAAGTGCATCCTTGACCAGGATACAGTGGATGATCATGGGTTTTCTTTTGACGTCCATAGCATGATTGTGGCAGGTCGGTTATACCAATAGATTCGACTTTATCGAGAGAGTCTTGAGTTCCAACAGTGGAAGTGGGAGTTAGAGGCATTTCAGTTCTCTCATCTAGTAGTTGGTACCAGGCTCACTCTTGATCGAGTACAGAGCCGAAAACATAGTTCTCGTCCTCGTTTTTTGGCTTCGAGTGGATGACTATCAGAGCATTCATTAGCATAGATCACCAAGTGTTACGGGTAGTAGCCTTGCATCCCTAACAGAGAATCAATAAAAATACAGGAGAGGCAAGAGATTTCCATGAAAATCTGTTTTATCTATCACTATGTTAATAACATGAAGATGGTGGTTACATGCATGTATAAGTGGAATTGAGATATGAAGGGGTATGGCGAGCAATTGAGAGCTAGAGAGAGTGTTGCTGACTAGATCTAGTGACTAAACTCAGACTAGCTGGGTTACCTCACTTACATTGTACTTAGATTTATTGGGAGTGACTAACCTCAGAATAGCTGGGGTAGCTTATTTTCATTATGCCTTGATCTTTTGAGTTAGTGGCTAAACCCAGAGTGGCTGGGTTAGCTCATATTCTGATGTACTTAGTTGATGTTTTTTATTATTATGGGTTTTTTTATTATTAAGGATCATTACATTTTAGTTGATGTTCATGGTTTTTTGATTTTTTTAATATTTCGGTTATCATATTGTTTGTTGAAAATCTCAATGTCATCATATCCAAACATGTTCCCTTGGGAAGCAAACTTTGCAAGCATGTGGGGGGGGACCCATCCTCACATGCTCACAAAGTTTGGTCCCCATCGGAGCATGTTTGGGTACGATGGTATGGGGAAGAGTGAGATTTTTCATGGTCGCTTAAGCATGAAGAGACTTGAAAAATTTGCACTGGGCGTTAATTATTAACCCAAACATGCTCCGATGGAGACTCAAACTTTGCAAGCATGTGGAGGTGGGTTCTCCCACATGCTTGCAAAGTTTGGTTCCCACCATCGGAGCGTGTTTGGGTATGATGGTATGGGGAAGAGCGGGATTTTTTATGGCCTTTAAAGCACCAAGAGACTTGAAAAATTCGCATTGGGCGTTAATTACTAACCCAAACATGCTTCGATGGGGATTAAACTTTGCAAGCAAGTGAGGGTGGGTTTCTCTCGTATGCTTGTAAAGTTTCGTCCTTATTGGAGCATGTTTGGGTACAATGGTAAAGGGAAGATCATGATTTTTCATGGTCTCTTAAGCATCAAAAGACTTAAGAAATTCGTACTAGGCATTATAATTGTTAATCCAAACATGCTCTTCTCCATACCATCGTACTTAAACATGCTCCGATGGGGACCAAACTTTGCAAGCATGTCGGGGTAGGTCCCCTTCACATGCTTGCAAAGTTTGGTCTCCATCGGAGCATGTTTGGGTACGATGTATGGGGAAGAGCAGGAATTTTCATGGTCTCTTAAGCACCAAGAGACTTGAAAAATTCGTATTGGACGGTAATCGCTAACCTAAACATGCTCCGATGGTGATCAAACTTTGCAAGCATGTGGGGGTGGGTTCTTCCCACATGCTTGCAAAGTTTGGTCTCCATTGGAGCATGTTTGGATACGATGGTATGAGGAAGAGCGGGATTTTTTATGGCCTCTTAAGCACCAAGAGACTTGAAAAATTCGCACTCGGCACTAATTACTCTCCTTGCATGCTTGCAAAGTTTGGTCCCCATTGGAGCATGTTTGGATACGATGGTTTGAGGAAGACTCGGTTTTTCCATGGCCTCTTAAGCACCAAGAGACTTGGAAAATTCGTCCTGGGCGCGAATTACTAACCCAAGCATGCTCTGATGGAGACCAAACTTTGCAAGCATGTGGAGGTGGGTTCTCCCCACATGCTTACCCACCCCCATATGCTTGCAAATTTTGATTCCCATCGGAGCATGCTTGGGTATAATGACATGAAAAAGAGTGGAAATTTTCATGGCCTCTTAAGCACTAAGAGACTTGAAAAATCCACACTGGGCGCTAATTGCTATCCCATGTATGCTTCGATGGGGATCAAACTTTGCAAATATGTGGGGATGGGTCTCCCCGACATGCTTGCAAAGTTTGGTTCCTATCGGAACATGTTTGGGTACGATGGTATGTGGAAGAGTGGGGGTCCCGGAAAGCCCGCACCTGCAGCGTATCCACACTTAACTGGCCATTATCAGACTGCCACTCATCACAAACCTGAGGACCTGGGAGAGAGAGTGCTCAAAGCCTGTAAACTCCATTCTCCACTCCACCTTCCCAAACCACCTGGCTTGTTGCTTTGTCCCGGAGAGCAACAAAATGCTCATCAATCAAACTCCACTCGTACGCCAGTCTTGTAAACCTGATGCACTGACAACAGATGAAAACCAAGTGCCGGAACATACAACACCTGGGAGGAATGCTTCCCTCCTCTGCCATCGGGAACTATCTCCATCCTGCCCTCACTGCTGTGAACTGGGTAGTGGATGTATCACCAGTAAGAATATGGCCAGAAAGCCTGCAGAGATCCTGTAAACTGGAACGAGAAGGAGTCATGTGCCTGGAAGCACCACTATCGAGAATCCACTCCCGAGTATCCGTTGCGGAGAGTCCTCCAATCTCTTCCCTGCCTGAAGAAAATGAAACAGCGGTGTCCACCACCTCCAGATGCACAAAAGCCGGAGTCTTCATGATTGCTGCTGAGGAATCTTCACCCTTCTCGGTCTTCCGCTTGGGACACTGCCTCCAGTAGTGGTCTTTCTCGCCACAATCATTACAGGTCCTCTCTGCCTTTAGTTTCTCGCGGTCACTAACGGACATCTTCTCAGAAGACTTCTCCGACGAAGCCTTCCCTTTGCCCGTGTTACGGCCTTTCGACCGTTGGCCAGTTAAGGCCTCCGAATCTCCACCCCGAGGAGGGTTCGTGAATCGTTCCTCCTGCTCCAAGAACATGGGCACAAGCTCCTCCCACGTGATGGTGCTGAGCCTGCCCCACTGGTAATCAACGACGAGTAAAATACTGAGTACGAAGAGGACAAGTGCGACAGCAACGTTATGGCCATGTCCTTTGACGATATCTCCTTCCCAACCTGAAGAACTTCCGACTGAAGAGCTTGCAGCTTGTTAATATGCTCTTGCATCGTCGACGACTTTGCAGGGTTCATAACCCGCATCTGTACTTCCAAGGAAATCCTCTTCATGGGCGATACCCTGTTGTAAAGTGAGGCCAAATGCTGCCATATACCTCTGGCCAGCGTCATATGCTTTACATGATTGATTACGTGTGGTGTGTAGTTGAGAGAAAGATAAATGAACGGACCCTGGCGTTGACACGATCCCACATCTGTGTCTGAGCCTCCCGGTCCTTTCGGGTTGACGGTAACTCCCCTTCCTCAACTTCCGGCCGTGGAACCCCAACAACGACGAAATCTGCGAGGTCGTAAGACTCCAAAACAGATTCCATCATAACCTTCCATATGTCGTAGTTGCTCCCGTCCAACTGACGGTCCACCGGAAACGTGGGGAGTGTCGGAATCTTCACATGTCTCTCGGCCATCTCAAACAGATCTGCCATTGCGGGGATGTACTCTGAAAAGGGTGGGTGGGTGGGAACAAAGAAGAACTAATACCTGCAAGTGGCTGTCCAGCAAATCAGCCCGCCTTCCTCTTGCTTCTCCTCTTCTCGAACGATCCAAAACAGTCCACCAATCAGCCACAAAACAGTCCCCCTCTTGCTCACACAAATCCCAAGAACTATCTAGAGCCTAGGGCTCTGATACCATGTCAGAATACGCAGCGGAGATGATGACCAGATCTGGGAACACGAGCAAAACGCATGCAGAAAAAATACAGCACAAGAGAGAGAGAGATGTAGGCGTATAACTCTGCTCTGATATACACAAGAAAATCCCGGGTATAATACAAATGTGGTATGGGGGCTAGGGGCCTATTTATATCCCGGAGATGTAGGCAGACATCTACATCCATACATCCATTTTCACATCCACATCCACATCCACATCTACATTCATACATCCACATCCATACTGGACAGGAGATGACTTCTAACATTTCCATGGCCTCTTAAGCACCAAGAGACTTGAGAAACCCACAGTGGGTGCTAACCCAAACATGCTCTAATGGTGACCAAACTTTGCAAGCATGTGGAGGTGGGTCCCCTCCACATACTTGCAAAGTTTGGTCGAAGAGCGGGATTTTTCCTTGGTCTCTTAAGGAGGAGGAAGAGACTTGAAAAATCTGCATTGGGCGCTAATTACTAACCCAAACATGGTTCGATGGGGACCAAACTTTGCAAGTATGCGAGGGTGGGTTCCGCCCGCATGCTTGCAAAGTTTGGTCCCCATTGGAGCATGTTTGGGTACTATGGTATGGGGAAGACCCGGATTTTTCATGGCCTCTTAAGCACCAAGAGACTTGAGAAATCCACCCTGGGCGCTAATTACTAACCCAAGCATGCTCCGATGGGGACCAAACTTTGCAAGCATGTGGGGGTGGGTCCCCCCCACATGCTTGTAAAATTTGGTCCCCAATCGGAGCATGTTTGGGTATGATGGCAAGGGGAAGAGTGGGATTTTTCATGGCCTCTTAAGTAAAAAGATGCAGGGGGAAAGAGAGCTTGAGCTCTTGCAAGCACACACACACACTCACAAAACCCTAATAGAGAACACACAAGGTGAGCGGTTGAAATCTTCTTCTTCTTCTACTCAACACTCAACACACCATATACAAGATAAGAGTACACACAATATGAAAGGTACTCAACCAAATACATACACGGGTTCTCTATAATGTGAACCCGACTAAATGAGTTGGCGCTATAACTATGCCAGTCTCTAGAATGGCTGTCACACAGCCTGTCATCCCACTGGCCGCATATCTCCCATGATCTCACCAACCATGCCAGTGGTGTAAGTGTGGGGCCTATCCCCCAGGTGGGTCATCAGTGTCCACCGCCTCACTAGACGAGCTGGATATCTCAACACTCCCCCTCGAGCTCAACTCCATCTCATGTACACCAAGCGAAGCCCTGAATCTGCGGAGCTTCTCTGTACCCAATGCTTTGGTGAAGATGTCAGCTACCTGATCCTCTGTGCTGACATAAACAAGGTCAAGATCTCCTGCCAAGACCTTCTCTCTGACGAAGTGGTAGTGGACCTCTATGTGCTTCGTACGAGCATGAAAGACTGGGTTCCTGGCCAACTGTATACTACTAATGTTGTCACAGAAAATGACAACTTGTCTATCCACTGATAGACCCAAATCTGCAAGTAGCTTTCGCAACCAAGCTACCTCACATGCTGCTATAGCAGCTCCTCTGTACTCGGCCTCTGTACTGGATAGAGCAACCGTAGGCTGCTTCTTGCTGCTCCAAGTCACAGCAGCACTCCCCAAAGAAAACATGAATCCACTGGTAGATCTTCTATTTGAGATACTACCAGCCCAATCAGCATATGTGTACCCATGTACACATATCTCTGTCCCAGTCTCATAGAATAGTCCACAATGCAAAGTAGACTTCACATACCTCAGTATGCGTCTCACTGCATCCAAATGCGGTTTCCGTGGAACCTGCATAAACTGACTCACCAACCCAACAGCATAGCTCAAATCTAGTCTGGTGATCGTCATGTAGATCAAACTTCCTACTATGCGCCTATACATAGTAGGATCCTCCAAGATCTCTCCTGAATCTGCACTCAACTTGCCATTCTGATCCAATGGCACGGAAATAGGCTTACAACCTGTCATACCATACTTGGACAACATGTCCAAGCCATACTATCTCTGCAGTAATCCAATACCATGTGGTGACCTAATCACCTCAATGCCCAAGAAATATGTGAGCTCCCCCAGATCCTTCATCTCAAACTTCTGTCTAAGCAAGATCTTTACATCAAAGATCTCTGCATCATGATGGTCCCCCGTAATGATCAAGTCATCTACATAGATGACAACAAGCACAACTCCTTTATCACCATGTCTCACATACAACAAGAAATCTGCATTGGCTACATGAAAGCCAATAGTGACAAGATATTCAGAAATCTTGTTAGACCATGCTCTTGGTGCTTGCTTTAAGCCATACAAGGATTTCTTCAACCTGCAAACATGCTCGGGGTGACCCACATCCTAACCAGGTGGCTGCAACATATACACCTCTTCTTGCAAATCCCCATGCAAGAATGCATTCTTTACATCCATCTGATGTAAAGACCATTGCTTTGACGCAGCCACTGCTATCACAACTCTCACCGTTGCCATCTTGGCAACTGGGCTGAAAGTTTCCTCATAATCAATCCCATATGTCTGCGCATATCCTTTGGCTACCAATCTAGCCTTGTACCTGTTTATGCTTCCATCACTGTTATGTTTAACTTTGTACACCCACTTGCATCCAATGGCTTTCTTGCCTTCAGGCAATTGCACTAAATCCCAAGTTTCATTTCCATATAGTGCATCCATCTCCTCATCCATAGCTTTCTCCCAACACACATTTCCAACAGCCTCATCAATGAATGTGGGCTCTACAACCTGCACAACCTTTGCCATATATGCATAGTGATGTGCCACATAACCATCATATGTAAATCTCTGCACAGGGTTCTTCACTCTCCCTGATCTTCGTAGCTTTTCATTCATGGCTTCCATAGCCTTCTTTACACCAGGTGTTCTCATAGCTGGGATCCCAAGCTCCTCATCAAGACTCTCCATCAACATGAGAATGCCCTGCAGAAATGTCAGGCATACCAAGGGGCTCAACCACTTTCTCTTTTCCTTTATGTGATGTACTAATCACATTTGCAGGACTGGTATTATGACGCAACCTGCCACTCCATGGTCTATCAACAGACCCACTAGATGAGGACTCTCCTGGTCCACTCAAAGATTGTGATTGCTGACCTGCATTCTGTGCAACCACACTTCCACTCACATCAGCCCCAAACAGCTTGTTTTTCAGCAGCATACCAGTTGCTCATCTCATCAAAGACAACATCCCTGCTTACCCTCAACTCACGTGTAGCAGGGTTATAACACTTGTATCCCTTTTGCTCAAGGGAGTATCTAATAAACACACATTTTTCAGCTTTTGGATCCAGCTTAGTTCTCAGCTCATCTGGCACATGCACATATGCAATACATCCAAAGACTTTCAGATGAGACAAATCTGGTTTTCTGCCAGTAAACCTCTCCTCTGGAGTTACATCATGTATGGCTGCAGTTGGAGTCCTGTTCATGATGTATACTGCTGTAGAAACAGCCTCAGCCCAATAGCTATGCGGCATATTCTTCTCTTCCATCAATGCTCGCGCAATCTCAGCAATGTGCCTGTTTTTTCGCTCAGCAACTCCATTTTGCTGCGGAGTGTATCGGCATGTAAACTGTCTCCGAATACCATTCTTCTTCAAAAATTCAGAGAACTCATTGGAGAAGTACTCTCCCCCTCCATCTGACCTTAGGCACTTTACATATTTCCCTGTTTGCTTTTCAACCAAAACTCTGAAATTTTGAAAGTGAGTGAACACCTCACTCTTCTCCTTCATGAAGTATACCCACACTTTCCTTGTGTGGTCATCAATAAACGTCACATAATACCTGCAGCCTCCCATAGATATGGTCTTCGTAGGATCCCATACATCTGAATGCACAACATCTAGTGCATTTCTGCTCACATATCTATTACGTGGAAACACATGTTTTGTTTGCTTTCCAAATTGGCATGTTTCACATATTTTCTGCATACCTTCCGCTTTAAATTTTGGCAGCCCTGTCACAATTCCTGTCGGCATAGACTTCAATCTCTGCACATTCACATGTCCAATCCTTTTATGCCAAATGTCTTCCACGGCCTCTTTGACTCCCCCTGCCTCTGAATCTGCCTCTTCCACCTGTGTGTTGTTGTTGTTGTTGTTGTGTATTCTGGGACTGTTGTTGTTACTCTGCTGGCCATAATTCTGATTACCTGTTCGGCCACCTCCTTGACCGCGTCCACGGCCTCCTCTACCTCGTCCTCTTCCTGAACTCGTGTAGAAGGCCTGTTGCTCTGAACTGTTTTTGCTTTGTGAAGACTGTTGGTCTTCACCCAAGCTCTTCTCTTCGATAATCAGCATAGACACCAAATCTGTAAAGTTGGGAATGTTTTCCCAAGTCTGAATGGACGTCTTAAACGCCTTGTATTGTGGCCCGAGACCACGTAGACAGACCTTCACCTTATCATCATTATCTACTGACACACCAATAGATGCAAGGGATTCCACAATGCCCTTTATCTTCAACGCATAGTCATTCACAGACATGCTCTTTTTCTCCACAGTATGAAGTTCATTCTTCAACTGTATCTTACGTGCCTTGGTATTTGTTTCATAAAGCTTTACCAAGGTGTCCCACGCCTCCTTGGGGGACTTGGCATCCTGAATGTGCCCAATCATGGTGTCCTGTATACTAATGGATAGCCAATACATAACCTTCCTGGCTCCTTGGTTCTAGTCTTTAAACTCTTTCACATCTGCAGCAGTCGGTTATATCCGGTATCTCCGGTGCCTCTTCATGCTCACCTTCTATATAGTCCCAATAGCCTTTTCCCATCAGGAAATTCGTCAACCTGAACCTCCAAGCATGGAAGTTATTCTTATCAAGCTTCTCAACCACAATCTGAGTTATCCCATCATTTGACATCTTGCCAAACACACAATTTTACCAGAAACTGCACTCTGGTTTTTCTGCACAAACTGCTATATTTTCTGCATAGCGGTACTGTAGTACTCTCAAATGTCACAACGAGTGACTTCAATGTGCATACATACACCCAATGGCAACTGTAGACCTCTTTGCAGCACCCACAGTGTCTGCACTGTCAATCTTTCTTACTGCAGTTCTTAAAACTGAGTTCTGCAGAGAATCGATGACTTACCCGCAGTGCTCGAAATCGCCTGCTTTCTGAAAAACGGAGGTCCAGACGCGCTCGAAACTCTTTTTCGGCCCAGAAATTGTTGTTCGATAGGATAGTATAGTTTCCCTATAGCTTTACTCCCGCGAAGAAAGCTCCTCAATCAGAGATCGTTGCCGGTGCCTCCCGTAGAGCTCCCGACAAGGGTGTAGTCACCAACACAAATAGGGAAGAGTAGTTGCAGCTCTTACCCTCGTACCACTTCCTGTGGTTCTCTTGCTTGCAGCTCAGCCCTTAGCACAAACCAGGCTCTAATACCATGAAAAGATGCAGGGGGGAAGAGAGCTTGAGCTCTTGCAAGCACACACACACTCACAAAACCCTAATAGAGAACACACAAGGTGAGAGGCTGAAATCTTCTTCTTCTTCTACTCAACACTCAACACACCATATACAAAATAAGAGTACACACAATATAAAAGGTACTCAACCAAATACATACACGGGTTCTCTATAATGTGAACCCGACTAAATGAGCTGGCGCTATAACTATGCCAGTCTCTAGAATGGCTGTCACACAGCCTGTCATCCCACTGGCCGTATATCTCCCATGATCTCACCAACCATGCCAGTGGTGTAAGTGTGGGGCCTATCCCCCAGGCGGGTCATCAGTGTCCACCGTCTCACTAGACGAGCTCGATATCTCAACATTAAGCACTAAGAGACTTGAAAAATTTGCATTGGGCGCTAATTGCTAACCCAAGCATGCTCCGATGGAGGGGACCAAACTTTGCAAGCATGTGGGGGGGACCCCCACATGCTTGCAAAGTTTGGTCCCCATCGGAGCATGTTTGGGTATGATGGCATGGGCATTTTTAACAAACAATATGATAGCCAAAGTGTTAAAAAAATCAAAACACCATGAACATCAACTAAAATTTAATGATCCTGAATAATGAAAAAGCTCATAATGATATAAACATTAACTAAGTACATCAGAATGTGAGCTAACCCAGCTACTCTGGGTTTAGCCACTAACTCAATAGATCAAAGCATAATGAAAATGAGCTATCCCAGCTAGTCTCTAAGGTTAGTCACTGCCAATAAATCTAAGTACAATGTAAGTGAGCTAACCTAGCTAGTCTGAGTTTAGTCACTACTATCAACGACAACCCAATCAAAATCGTCATCTCACTGGTGGTCGACGTGCTCGTCGAGGCTGTTGTGCACGTCGAGGAGGCTGTGCCGGTTGCGAGGGTCGTCGAATATCTGTGGTGGGGAGGTCAAAGGCAGGATCATAAGCTGGTGTTGGTGTAATTGGGAGCTCACGAGTCCCATAAGCTGCTACAATCCTCTCCCTTTCTCTACGTCGTGCTACTGTAAGACGTCTCTATCTGTAAACCCAAAATCTTTAGTCTGTAATGGTACGTGCTTGCCACTCTGCACGTGTAAGCTTCTCTGCTGTAAGGACATGTTGCTTATGAGAAGCAGCACTGCTGCTAGCACCATCACCCGAAGACCAGCACCACCCACACGCTCGTATGCTGTGATTTGGCTCTCGTGAAGGACTCTTTGGTATGCATCAAACTCGTGTGCACTCCACTCAATATCTGGAGGCACCTCAGGTTCCTAATCTCTCTCATTGGTGACGTCGAGTCCTAAGTCAATAGCTGAGGTAAAATCAAGAGGCCTGCCAGTCCTAGCATCTACTCGAGCAAAGCCTGGGTGAAGATCGTCAATGCCCAAAACTCTGTATGTCACTAGGTCGACGCGTGCTCGGCAAGAGGGACATGCCAAGAAGCGTACTAGCTCCCGGGTGATGTAAGACAAATGGAAAAAATGTCCACATCCCAAAGCATATCCACCAGTACTGTCAATGTCCTCGAGACATAGAGCGCAGCAAGCATCACGGAGGAATGGTGGTGCATCCTGAGGGAGAGGTCATCGAAAAACCTCTGTAAGTAACAGGCCGTGTATATAGAAGCAAGTAAGGCACTGTCACGTGTGAGGATCTGCAGAACTCACGATTATGCAGCATCAACTACTCTACCCTATGTTGTGCAATCCGCTCCATAATCATGTGTTGCTCCGCCTCAGCTCTAAAACTCTCTACCTCAGTCCGAGCCTACTCAAAAATTAAAGCATACAAATAATTGATTAGTCTCTCTCATTAGGTATTACTTAAAGAAATTTATAACTTTGGACCTTAATTATAACTCTTTTACGTACAAGAGAAACTTACCTGCTGGATGTCAGACTCTCTCGCATGCCGTGCCTGCAGTAGCTGCCTCTGCCGTCCCGCAATGCAGCTGTAAGGCGGTCAATCTTTGCTCTCGCCTCTATCAACTCCTGAGTGAGTCTCTCAGTGGTAGGTGTGGGATCCTACGTGACACAATCAACCATGCCGCTCATTTTAAAAATATAGAAAAGTACATATAAACATGTAAACAAATGACTATGAAAAAACTTAAGAAGTAATAAATGTATAAATACCTCGACATCTGTCATCGGTATCGATCGTGAGAACAAGTGTACCACGTGCTGGATGCTCTCCATGGTACTCTGTACGTCGATGCCAACCTGGGTGCCAAGAGCCTCGACCGTCGACATAAGCACAAACGTCGAATCTGTAGCAGCTACACGAAGGGCTGGTGGAGGCCGCCTACCGTGGTCCCGGAGACGGCCTCATGGCCAACACTGCCACTAGGCCGATGGCTAGTGTAATCCACCTCCTCTCCTAAGACAAACTTCGCATATAATTGCTTTGCGAAGTATATGGGAATCTAGCGGTTGTTCGGCGTCCTCCCATATGCGGCAACATATCGACTATAGATATGTGCCGCCATACAAGGATGCAAACAATGCGAAATAGTAAGGGCCGTGCCCGCCCCATGCCTCATCCCATGGCTATTGAGGAAAAGATCTAAGTAGGCTCCATCCCTAATTGGACCAAGATCACAGACTTGACGTTCAGGCTATGTGACAGAGGAGCAGTGCGATGGTGGGCTATCCACTCATCTATATAAACAATATCGTGAAGGCTACGAAGGGACGATGGCATTGCCTCCAAGTCTGGTGAAGGATCGACGGGGTTGCGATTTGAATTAAGTATCTCGTTCGAGGTACATGGACGGCTTAGATTTTGGGTCACTATCCCGATCGAGGTATATTTGACGGTCAAGATTCATTTCATACCCTCGATCGAGATATTTAAACGGCTAGGATTGCATCTTCAAATGTGCGCGAATGGACGGGTCGGATTGTGTAGATGTATCTCGTTTGAGGTTTTTGAATGGCTTAGATTTCATCTTGTTATCTCGAATGAGATATGTGGACGGATGAGATTACATCTCTATATCTCTAAACGAGATGTTTCAATGGTCGAGATTATATTTCAATATCTCATTCGAGATATGTGGATGGTGGAGATGGCCTCATTGAATATGCTGAATGTACATCTGAGCGAGATGTCCAGGGGGATCCACCCCGTGCCATTCAATATCTCATTTGAGATATGTGGATGGTGGAGATGGCCTCATTGAATATGCTGAATGTACATCTGAGCGAGATGTCCAGGGGGATCCACCCCGTGGCATTGACGTGGATCCGAGTGGCATGCATATCTCGATCGAGATGGTGTGGTGGGCGGTGACCTGTACTGGTGACATGGATGATGACTTGAAACTCGGACCTGCTGGCATGGTGATAGTTGGTATCTCATTTGAGATATGTCGCTGTAGGCTTGGGAGGCACCTGTCGTGTTTTAATTGATGGCGATATCACGATCGAGGTACTCTGCCCGCGAGTTGCGTCGATGTCTCAATTTTTGAAAGAGTGAATGAAAGTGAGTACCCTCATCTTGCAACCACCCGATTAAAGATTCTTATTCTAGTTTATGGTGGTTATGCAAGTGTGTAATCTTTTTTTATTAGTTTTGCATTCTTCTAAGCTTTTAATTCCAACAATGCATGAAAATTTATGATTTAATGCATGAACAAAAATTAACCATCCCACTCTAATCCACACCTAATGGAGCTTAATGCTTATATTTTTAGAGTGAATTTCACTTCTAACCATAATTGCTAAGCTATTCCTTGGTTTAATGTGGGCTTCAAAACCATACAAATTACCAGGAAACTAGGGTTTTTCCCTTCCAAGATATGAAAAAAAGAATGCCCTAATGCAAATAAACTTCAAATCAAACCCAAAAACAACAACCTAACACATCCAAGACTCCAAAACCATATTTTAGAGTGTGACCTCCTAATAAACACCGGTAGCTTTGGAATGGATAGATGAACAGAGCTAAGCCCTAGGCTATGCTCAAGTCCACAGCTTCCCTTAGTGTCGTTAGGCCTTGCCTTAGAGCTAAAATTCCAACTTTCCTATGTGGGTGCGCTAGCTTGTGACGGCTTAGATTTTGGGTCACTATCCCGATCGAGGTATGTTTGATGGTCAAGATTCACTTCATACCTCGATCGAGATATTTAAATAGCTAGGATCGCATCTTCAAATGTGCGCGAATGGACGGGTCAGATTGTGTAGATGTATCTCGTTCGAGGTTTTTGAACGGCTTAGATTTCATCTTGTTATCTTGAATGAGATATGTGGACGGATGAGATTACATCTCTATATCCTCATCTTGCAACCACCTGATTAAAGATCCTTATCCTAGTTAATGGTGGTTATGCAAGTGTTTAATCTTTTTTTGATTGGTTTTGCATTCTTCTAAGCTTTTAATTCCAACAATACATGAAAATTTATGATTTAATGCATGAACAAAAATTAACCATCCTACTCTAATCCACACCTAAAGGAGCTTAATGCTTATATTTTTAGAGTGAATTTCACTCCTAACCATAATTGCTAAGCTATTCCTTGGTTTAATGTGGGCTTCAAAATCATACAAATTACCAAGAAACTAGGGTTTTCCCCTTCCAAGATATGAAAAATAGAATGCCCTAATGCAAATAAACTTCAAATCAAACCCAAAAACAACAACCTAACACATCCAAGACTCCAAAACCATATTTTAGGGTGTGACCTCCTAATAAACACCGGTAGCTTTGGAATGGATAGATGAATAGAGCTAAGCCCTAGGCCATGCTCAAGTCCAGAGCTTCCCTTAGCGTCGTTAGGCCTTGCCTTAGAGCTAAAATTCCAACTTTCCTATGTGGGTGCGCTAGCTTGTCTGTCTCGCATCCTCACTCTGTCTTCAAATTGGAACGCTTCTTACCGATGGGGTGAAGGGAGAGCTCTCTTCATCTAGATGGAGGTAAATAGAGATGATCCTTACGATGGTATGAAGAGGAAGCTAATGCAAGCAAAAACCTACAATCTAGAAAGCATGCAAGATTCAAGAAAGCAAGAGTAGAGAAGAAGGAGCTCACAAGTACGCTATTGCAAGGGAATAATTGTTTATTTTTTTATTGTCAAAAATGAGTTATATACAAGTGACTAGTTTTTACACGGGGCCAGCCAACGTAAAAATGGTATAGCCTCTATAACTAGTCTTAAGTAACTTTCTCTATTTGACATTAAGCTCAAGGTAAGGCCGCTTTATATATTCTAGTGTTGTCTAATAAAGGATAAGTGCCCGCTCAAGTAGATAAGATAGCAAAGTGCCTTATGGTAGGTCATGTGGGTGAAACCATGGCAGCCTATAGAGTGGTTAACACCATTATTTTGCTTTAACTTCTCTCCTTCACCATATCCCCATCTTGTCTCTTTCCTCAAACTTTCTCTATTTGACATTAAGCTCAAGGTAAGGCCGCTTTATATATTCCAGTGTTGTCTAATAAAGGATAAGTGCCCGCTCAAGTAGATAAGATAGCAAAGTGCCTTATGGTAGGTCGTGTGGGTGAAACCATGGCAGCCTATAGAGTGGTTAACACCATTATTTTGCTTTAACTTCTTTCCTTCACCATATCCCCATCTTGTCTCTTTCAGAGGGACATAGTTTGATTGTGCCATAATTTCTCCTATTTTGCAACATCTAGATTCTCTCGTTAAACATGGATTTAGCAGTAAATTAGGTTTCCATGAGGCATGAAGATTTTAAGACTGAGATGTAGTTTAACCCTCATTTAACTACTGGAAAAGCAAGAAGACAGATATGCGTATTAGGGATCTGGTGCCTCTTTTGTGGCTCTTCTTTTATGGATATTCTGATCACATTATCAGAAGAGCCTGTGTTGATGACTATATGCGTCCTTAGTTTTGCATTTAGGCATGCTTCATCCCTCAAGGTTGATTTGTTGCTGTAGATTGTTTCTTACTAGATGACACATTACTGCGTTTGAACATGAGATCATGGGATGCATGGATGTTTTCATGTGTGACATTGAATGCATTGTAAAAAGTGGTCAAGATGCAGATCTATCTATCCTAAAGGATAGCTGTTGGTGGACTTGGGTCAAGGTTCTAGAACCTGCACTGTAGTTGCTTTAGCTGGGTGTTTTGATAATGAGAACTATGCACAAAGGATGGTAGATGCTTGACATTACACATATTTAATGGTCTCAAGGAGGAGAAAAGCCACAAGTGATTGCATGTTATCTAACTACGCAAAGATTTGTTGCAAGGTGCACAAATTGAAGACCCACCCAGTGGTAGGACGAGCATGGTGTAAGGGCAGGCCATAGTTGTGAATATTATGGTTGCAAGTTACACTACTCGAGCATGGTGTAAGGGTAATCCATAGTTTTAGGTCCTAATCGAATGCCCAATCGATGCCGCATGATCCACATGCAGAGACATTAGCTATGTGCTTATTAGGTGTAGTGGGGAGGTTGTTAATTAGGGCATGATGTAAGGGTAAGCCATAGTTTTAGATCCTAATCAAATGCCCAATTGATGCCACATGATCCACATGCAAAGACATTAGCTATGTGCTTATTAGGTGTAGTGGGGAGGTTGCTAATTAGGGCATAGTAGAAAGTGTGTGAATAGGTCACTGAGTAGGGGCAAGATTTGTGTTTCTTATCTAGTGCTCTGCATAGCACCACTCTTCTCCGCGTCATTATCAAGTGAATGAATGCATTCGTTTATGTTTTATTGCAAATTATCATACTGTTTGATGCCTTCAACGACATAGGCGGGGTAATTGTTCATCTTGGAATGTGATGCCGTGAACCAATCAACAATGAGTAATGGGAGCATCAGGATTCCCGAAAGCCTAGGAGTAATTGGGTGATGACACTTGGCAAACTGGTTGTTTCACCTTGTACTTGGAAAAGCTATAAATAGGATTCTTTCTATCATTTAAACCCGTCTCTAGTCATTTGTATCTTTGAGAAAAGGACGATCCTTTTGAGTCTTCTCGTGTATTACCATATAGCTTAGTACTTAGTAACTTTTGCAAGCATGATGAATACAAATGCAAGTTGTGCTATCTGTTTGCTCAAGCTCGTGAATGTGTGTAATCTTGAACCCCTCGTCTCTCTTACTTGCTCCGAGTAATAAGTATATATATCTCAACGTAAGTGCGAGGAGGTGAGTGGAGGTATCCATAGTTTGCACCATCCACATTTGGCGATCTTGTTGAGGAGTATCAATCACCAAACTACTGATACAAGATTTGCAAATGCAAGGTCCAATTCAAATTGTGAAGCAATTTTTAAGATTCCTAGTATATTATAAGCATTTACACACATGAGCTACAAGCATTAATAAACTTAGTTTGGACTAGACAATTATGGAGTAGGGAAGCATAGAAGTGGATGAGAAGTATTTACATTAGGCTAGGTATTGAGGAGAAAATATTCCAAGAGAGAAGACTTGAAGGTAGAAGAAGACATAAGGTGAAGTCGACCTAAGAGGGAAGGAGAAACTCAAGGAAAAGAAACAAAGAGAGACTTGGGTAAAGAAGAACACGAGGGTAGAGAAACAAAAGGATGAGAAGTAGTGATATCGAATTTTAGACCTCCCAAGGAGAAAAAGCAAAGACTAGGGAGACATAAGAAAGAGGAAAGAGAACACAAAGTAATGGATGACTATGACACAAGTGTAGAAAAGCTAGAGGGGTTAGAGGCACACCAACACATCAATGAACACACAAGTGAACAATATTCAAAGGGAATTGATAGAAAACCCCATAGTCCAACAAATCAAATCAAGATCAAGCTACCTCTATACAAGGGTGATAAAAAGAAAGATCCAAGAATTCATATCCAAGCATTTTAGAGGTAGCTTGACTAAAAGGCATTGAGAGGAAAAAGTTTGCAAATTAATTTCTTCATACCTTGTAGGAGAAAGCTAAGAAGTGGTACTACGAGAAGAAGAAAAAAGAGAAGGGCAATGATAGTGAAGGGTTGAATTTCGAGGAGTCGTTTGATGTGTGAGACCTCTCTATTTATGCTATCAAATCCAACGGAAGCTATTCTTATTCGGATAGAGTAACTCACTCGTAGCCTGTCCCTACGATATCCTAGGCAAAGGTTATCCATCAGCTTTGCATGCTTGACTAGGAAATACCCTTGTCTAAGAAAAGAGGGAGACTCCGCTGGGTTGTCACTAATTGTAGGGATTTCCTCTACAACCTCTATGATGTGAAGGTTGATTACTCGAGTGCTCCCTGAGGCTCAAGAAGAGAGCAACCACCAACATAAATCTCCAAGATTAATTATTAAACTATGGTCAAATCTAAGATATTTTAAACTTTAATCTAGTCAAACCCTCAATTCCCTTATTAAAATATTTATTAGATCAAGTGGCCATGCCTAACCTCTTTCGGCCCATGGGTTAGCCACTACCCAACCACATAGTTATGGAATCCGATTTCAATTAAATGTGGGTTATGGAGTTTCTCACCCAAGCCTCCTAGCCAGCGCTTCAACAAACATACAAACATAGAGATCAAGTACACCATCAATAAAGAGGTCCGATCAAAATAAAGAAAACAATTCATGTAAAAACCATTTAGATGTGTCTCTAATACATAAAATGTCAAAATAAGTTACTCTCCTTCCAAATCCCTCGGTAAATATAATTGGCCCACCATGGTCTCATCTCATCAATCCATTTAGAAGTGTCTCCAATACATAAAATGTCAAAATAAGTTACTCTCTTTTCGAAACCCTC
This sequence comes from Cibotium barometz, assembly GCF_041138505.1. Classification (NCBI taxonomy): domain Eukaryota; kingdom Viridiplantae; phylum Streptophyta; class Polypodiopsida; order Cyatheales; family Cibotiaceae; genus Cibotium; species Cibotium barometz. Next base: position 10,589,874 of record NC_141096.1, read on the forward strand.
GGTAACTATGATTAACTTGCCATGGTCTCATTTCATCAACCCTCGGCAACACCCATTAGCTCACCATGGATTTGATCTCCTCAGCTACCACTAATGGTCCGCCATGATCATATCTTCATTGTCGTATGCCCTAGATTCACTAGGAGTCCATCATCTCATGATTGAAGGGTTTGTTGTGATGATCATACCACGCTCTTGCCTATAGCCGAATTCACATGACGACGACAGGATAGATTCCCTATGACACACTCTGTCTTTTTTACAGAGACCGCCTACCCCATCCTTCCCCTAGACATACCAGAAGCTCACCCATGCTCGACTATGAGGGGTCAAGGTTCTGGTCCATCGTCGTCACACGAGCCACCCCGCGGGTGCGACTCACATGGAGTAACAACCTGTGCGGTACCTCCACATGCTCCATATTCTCCAGTGCAGGGTTCACCCTATGCCACCGATCAATTAAATTTTTTTATCAAATTCATAAACTAATTTTACCACAATTCTACAGACGGCATGTAGTGTACAAGGATGGACTCGTGTTTAAGGAATGTCAAGTATAGGGTCCCACTTTGTATCCACCCTAACCATCGTTCTTTTATCCCATATAAATTTATCACGAGTTGGTGCACCATCCTTCCCAGTATTCATATTCCATGCCTTTATTCCATTCTTACTCTTTTTCATTGAGCGCATACAATACAAGCAAGCAAACTCAGCATTTGAGACACCAAACATGCACTTTAGTGTCTTTAGATCACCTGTGTTGATAAACACAAGTGTCTTTAGATCACCTGCAAAAATATACGGTGCAGTAAAACATTATCATTAATTTCAGACACTTGTGTTTCAAATAACATAAAAATTAATGCCCTCTAAACATGTCCATACCTCCATTGAGCACTGTAGCAACACTTCTTGATGCAATAACACTTCCTGGTGTAGTAAAATAATCGGGTATAGAAAATCAATGAAGACAAATATGACTTTTTGGTTCCACTTAAAGGCACCAGAAAGTCAGATCTCTCTTCACTGTTGTCCGTGCATAAATGGTATGTGAGGAAAGAGGAGATTCAGATAAAAGCTTAGAGGCTTCCTTGAGAGATTGAAGATTTGAATGAAGGAAAATTCAAATGGAGAAGAGTGGTTATCGAATTAGGAAAACTCGCCCAATGACAACCACTATAACTTCATGAAAATGCACTAGAATAGAACTTAAGTGTGTTTAATTGTGCTGAAAAAAAGAAGTTTTCAAAATACTAAGTTTGCTTCAAGATATATTCGAGTTCTTTTAAAAAATGCCACTATTTTCAATCAACATCTTTTAATTCCATGTTGTACTTATGTCAAAAATATAGTTACATAGTTACATATGTCAGAAATGTTCTTGTACTTGGTTTCTTAATTTATAGAGTACTAGCTTTTTACATAAATGAATTTTCACTTGCAGTGGTTGAAGTTACGTAGAATTTAAGCACATAAGAATAAAATAAGCATTGAATCTCTTTAGAAAATATGAAAAGAAGGTGAATTTAGATTCGAAAAGAAGAGAGAGAAATGTCCATTTGGAGCATAAATTTTTTCTAATGGAATGTTGACAAGATGGATGTGGCCTTCAAGGCCCATTTGGAAAGAATTGAGCAATCATCGGGGGCGATGACATCACCCTAGATGCAATGGCAGAGAAGCTGATGAAAAAGTGCCCAAGTTTTTGAAGCTATGATAAGAATGGTGAGTTTATCTCAAAAGCTGCTCAATCAGGATTCGGAGGTTCGGGCCAAAAGGAGAGCTAACATCCCTGAAATTGAGGCAATCGACAGTGTCACTTGTGTTGTATAAACCTCCACTGGTTTGGGTCGATCTAGAAAAAGTAGATGTTGTGGATTTGAATTTGGTCTTAATGTTGAAACATGATACATAGCATAATCGAGATGCTCAAGACTTATTATATGATCGTTTTAGGAACGCGCAACAGGATGGCTAGGTATTTTCTTTTGTGTAGCAGATGCCTTTCTTCTATTAGCTAGCATGTTTATAAATGTGTACATTTGGAGTTGTTGTAGCCAAAAGAATCTTCATAAAAGGCTTGAGGTGTGTAGAGACTAAGAAAAGGCTTGGGCAGGATATGTGTGATGTTTTCACACATCCATCATCATCAAAGCATATTTTTTTAAAGAATCTACATAACTTCTGGAGAGTGTTTCGAAGGTACAATAAGGGAAACAATCTGCTATTAGATAATCTCTAGAAATGCAGCTCAAACCCAAAAGGAACCTTTGTTATCTGGCTCACATTCAGTGCACAAATCGACATTCAATTTAGTAATTTCTTGGTCAAAGAGCTTGGCCCTTCTCTTTGTAAATGGTTGGTTTTTGAATACCATAGAGCACTTGTAGATCCAGATGTGTTTCCTACTTCACGGGGCTGTTGGAGAGGAGGAGATCGTGTAGTACATTGCCTACCAAATGTCTGCAGGGGAGGGGTGCAGCTGATCTACATTGAGTGGATGGAGAGGGAAGAAGCTACCAGAAGAAGCTGAGAGAACAAGGTACCTGGAGGAGGGGCTAAAGGACTTCATTATTGTAAAGTGATATATGTAAAGTTTTTTTATGAAATAGTGACGGGATATATATAGCCTACAACCCGATATTTATTGGTTTTGTTTTATATGTATATATCTACAGAGCATATACAAACCCTAAAAGTTATACCAAACTTTGACATAATGCAAGTCAACCCTGTTTTTGTTGGAAGTATGTAGTGCCTTTTTGCAACTCTTGGTGCTACATCATATTTTTGTACTTGGTTCTTTTTGCTAAGAAAATATATATAGTATTAAGAAATTTGTAAGTCTCAATGTTTACAGTGGTTTTGAAGTTTCTAGTAGTGATTTTACATTTCTTTCAAAATTATTTATATTGCTTTCAAAGTTCTTCACAATGCTTCTCCAGTGCCTTGTAAGGGTGCATTGAAGTGGCTTGCAATACTTTGTAGTACTTTATAGTGCTTCATAATGTTTTATAGTAGTTTATAATACTTTACAGTTTTTACTTTATAGAACTTTACAAAACTTTACAGTAATTTACAATACTTTATAGTACTTTTCAAAGATTTACAAAACTTTACAGTACTTTATAATACTTTATAGTACTTTGAAGTGCCTTACAATACTTTATAGTACTTCATAGTAGCTTATAGTACTTTACTAGAGAGCATTATAAGGCACATTGAAGTGTAGTATGTAGTAATACCAAAAGTAGTTACAAAAGGAGAGGGAGGAGAAGGTACACTTTGTAAACTATATCACCTAACACATAAGTACGCACATTGAGTGTATTTGTATCAGGAACAAATGTTACAAGTTCAACATATCATCACATGGCATGCTATTATAGATATTCTCTTGAACTTCACTAGTAGGTAACATGAATAGATTTCACTTTCCTAGTTCTAGTTCCATGGGAAACTTACGGTCTCTAACTAGGTGTGAGTATATGAGAGCAGGAGGTTCAAAGATGGTGTATAGATCGTTGTGACCGTTGAATTTATCATAGAAGTGTCCTTCAACCACATAGGATCCTCTGAGATTATGATTATTCCATGCATCTTTTTGTGCATTAGTTTTCAACAACGTATTTCAAAATGTAAAAATCTTTGTTCTTTTCCTCAGCATTAAACTGCAAAGTTATCTCCTACACATAATGCATCACTCAAAGCATCATGATGACCATCATACATGGGCACATCAACACCCTCGTCATCACTAGAGTCATCATCTAAATCTTCATCCTTAGCCAATGGAATAATGGTATGGTACTCCCACCCATCTACGTGTGCTCGGTTCTTGCATCTTCTTCACTGCCCCTGCATACATGAATCACAAAATCAAGAGAGCATTCTACATCTCAAAGAGCACCTGTCTATCCCTGAATATCCATTTATGCAATGCATTGAGCATGAAGCCTTCACATGATTGTAATCCCACTTAGTATCTCTCTGTACCTCACCCTCCTTGATTTCCCAAAGACCGTATTCACTTCCCTTTTAGTAGATAGTAGCTCACGTGGCCTATACTATTAATTGTGGCATCCAAAAAACCCACCATCTCAGATATGCACTTCATAGGCCAACCATATGGCTTCAATTTCTCACGTGTAAGTGCCCTCTCGAAAACTGCTCCTGCTCCATCGTGCTCACCTTTGTTGCCGAAGTATACTTAGTGGACATGTTCTAGCAACATTATGTATGTTGCCATCCATGTAAAGAGGGTGACCATTATTGAGAAGGACATGGTGCTTTGATGGAGGGAGGCTTCTGATGAAAGTCTATAATTTATTTGGAAATTTCATGGTTCTACTTGCACATTTAGTTTATGCCCCATGTATATGCGTAGTCAAATTATAAAGCTTGGAATATAAGAAAAAACATTTTTTTAACTTTTGTATTTTTTAAATACTTAATTTTAAAAATTATACTTAATTTTAATTCTGTCTTTTAATCTTGTACTTAAATTTAATTTTAGATCTTTTTGAATTTAATTTCAATTTATTGAATACATGTGTGGATAAAAGAAGGGACATTTAAATTTACCATACTTAAAAATCACTTCGATAACAAAATAAATTACATCAGGTTCCACAAAAATGCATGGGTGCGTCAAGGTCCAAATGAAATCACTAATACCTAGATAGGGAACCTAAACTCTAGGCCTCTTGCTATGGCTTGGTCAAGTCAGATTTGGCTTTGAGGGTTGGAATAATAATAAATTTCCCTCCAAGATTGAGCTAGATCATGTACGAATCTCATTGATGTTAGTGAACGAGGCTAAGGACCACCCGCGAATGAATCCTCTCACCTTGAGTGGAGGCCCTAGCTACTAGAGAAGAAGAGGTAAACCAAGTTAGAGCATCACACAAGCACAATCTTCTCTAAGCTTGATGTGATAGGGATGGTTTTGAAGGCACCTCCCTTTGTCAACACCTCAATATTTACGAAGGAGTCAGAGCCTCCAAGAGAACATGCCTTGTGGAAGACAATGATGTCGTTAAACATCTTGTCTATGTATTCCTTCAACATAGAGTCCTACAATCTTCCATGGCCTCTTCATCTGCTTTATCGCTAGCCCTTGATGCAAACTCGTCAACATATAGGATGTCTTGCCAAAAAAGGGACTCTCATGTACGCACATGCCAAGTGGAAAAAATGTATTAAAATAATGTGGAGGGGTCCGTAGCCTTTGTAGAGGTCCCATGTGGGAGTAGGGAGCCCATCTGGGCCCTGCAAGGCCATCGATCATCAAAGGCTGGTAAGGATGACATTGTTTTTTCAACTAGCCCCCCTATAGAGGCCCCACGTGGATTGGAGGGCCATCTGGAGGGCCTGCAAGGCCATCACGCAAAGGCTGACGAGGATGGCCTTGCTCGAAGGGCTAGGGACCATAGCAAAAAATGTTGGAGTTAGGATTAGGGTTGCAACAATGCACACACAAGATTGAGAAGCTTGAGAGCACACAGCTCACTAGATTAGAATAAACAAATGTGTGCCAGATACAAAAGATAAGTACACACCCCAAAATGAGTAGATAAAAGGGTGTACATACGCACGGGGAAAAAAACCTCGTAGTGAGGGAAAAAGTGTCCCGGTGGTCTTAAGTGTGTTCACACACATCACTACCATATAATGCTACAAATCCCCCTTGGAGTGATGATGTGAACATGTATAGGGTATGGCCGATCAATCTTGAAAAGGAAGTAAGCCCAAATCTTTACGAAAAGCTTCAAACTTTTCACGAGGAAGAGCCTTTATGAATAAATCTGCCATGTTGTCATGTGTAGGCACATAGACCAAGCTGATCTCTGCTACAAAGAGTCTTTCCCTGACATAGTGGTAATGCACCTCAATGTGCTGAAACACTGGGTTCCTCGCAACTGCTAATGCGCTCTGGCTGTCAGTGAAAATTGTAGTGTCCAACACCCAAATCAGCCATAAGATGTTTGAGCCACACACACTTAATTGTAGCTATAAAAGCTACTGGAAGTGGCCACTATAGGTTGCTTCTTCTACACCATGATATACATGAATCACCAAGGCGAAAGCAAAACCCACTAGTGGACACTCGTGTGTCATAATATCCAGCCCAATCAGAATCACTGAAAGCATGCAGTTGTGACTCACCTCCCTTTGGATGAAATAATCTAAAATACTGAGTGTCCTGTAAATAGCAAAAAACCCGATTAACAGCCAGCCAGTGCTTCGTACCTAGGGTATGCATAAATCTGCTCAATTGTGAGACCGCATACAGTGTATATCTGGCCTTGTGTTGCATATATAAAGAAGGGATCCAATAGCCTGCTGATACGAACTAGCATCAAAAGAGTCTCTTGCATCTTGAAGACTAAGTTGAGTACCTATCTCCATAGGTGTAGCCACAAGTTTACAATCTTCAAGATTAAACCTCTTTAATAGCTTATATATATATTTAGACTGCAACATAACAATGCCATCATTGCGCTCTGCTGCATAAATTGAATCCCCAAATAGTAATGCAAGGGTCCCAAATCTGACATCTCAACCGATGACTGCAAATCAGCCTTAAAGACTGAAATCTGACTCAATATCGGGTCTCGTGAGCAGCATGTCATTAATGTATAGAATGATGACCAAAAATATGTCCTTACTCCTCTTCACATAGAGGGTACTCTGTTAGATTGTTGCAAAAATCATTTGCAACCAAGTATGCATGAATCTTCTCATACCATGCTCTAGGAGCTTGCTCTTAAGGCCATAAAGAGCCTTTTTCAACCTACATACTTTAGACTCTTCTCCTTTCTTCATAGCAAAACTAGGAGGCTGCGATACATACACTTCCTCATTTAAATCACCGTTCAAGAATGCAATCTTAATGTCCAATTGATGTACATTCCACCCATGATGTGCTGCCAAAGCAATGAGACACCTAATGGTAGTCATATGAGATGTGGGCGCAAAAGTCTCATTATAATCAATGCCCTTTTGATAGGCATACCTCTTTGCAAAAAGTCTGGCCTTGTAGCGATCAATGCTACCATCTGCTTTGCGTTTTAACTTATAAACCCACTTAGTACCAATGGCCTTCTTGCCATGAGGCTGATCTGTCAAATACCAGGTGTTATTCATAAGTATAGAGTTATACTTATCCTACATAGCATGGATCCAGTGATCATTATCTTATGCTTCCTCAAAGGAAACATGGTCCTTCTCATTACATAAAGTAGAAATAAGAACATGATCCACATAAGAATAATCTTCATGAGGAGAAACTGCACGAGTTCTGCTAGGTAAAGGAGCTGCCAACTTGCTATCCCTCAATGTGTGCACAAGCCATTTTCCTCAAAGGAAACATGGTCCTTCTCATTACATAAAGTAGAAATAAGAACATGATCCACATAAGAATAATCTTCATGAGGAGAAACTGCAGGAGTTCTGCTAGGTAAAGGAGCTGCCAACTTGCTATCCCTCAATGTCTGCACAAGCCATTTTGGCATATGCCTAGATTCTTCTATGGCTGCTCTCTCCTCATCCACTACATCCTCAATAATTGCCTCACCAAAAGGTTGATTTGCAGGCTGATTTTGCACTTGGAAAGGCTGAATTTCAGCACTTGGTTGAGCATTCAATTTCTCTACATATGGCTGCCCTCCATTAAACAAAGCTAGAAGTGAATCAACCATATCATGTGAGCATACATTCTGCTTTTTTTTTTTGGCATGAGAGCATGGGATGAATTGAGTTTTCGACAAAAAATAACATCTCTACTTACCAAAATCCGATTTGAGGCCGGATGGTAGAGTCTATATCCCTTGCTTTTTTTGAACTATATCCCACAAATATGCTTTTTTGAACTATATCCCACAAATATGCATTTAAGTGCCTTATCATTGAGCGTACTGCGTTGTTGCTCAGGTAGCACAAGAGCATAAGCAAGACAACTAAAACACACAAATGAGCCATAGAAGGCTTCGTGCCATGCCAAGCTTCATAAGGAGCTTTAGACTACAAGGCCTTGGTAGGGCATTTGTTTAACACACAGTTTGTGCACATAGTTGCCTCTAACCAAAAACTGTGAGGTAAAACTTGGGCTTTCACCATACATCATACCATCTCCATGAGAGACCTGCTCTTCCTCTCTCAGCCACACCATTTTGCTAAGGTGTGTATGGCACCTATACATTGATGCCTTATGTCTTTTTTAGACATATATGCATGAAATTCCTTGGACATATACTCCCCCCCTTGATCTGAACGAAGGGTGCCAACTTTACATTCACATGCATTTTTAGCCATGGTGGATACAAAGTGCCTAAAGCACATAAAAACCTTTGACTTCTACTTTAATGGATACACCCAGCTATATCTGGAGTAATCATCAATAAAAGTGATGAAGTAGAGATATCCCCCAATAGATGTGTCCTCATCATAGGACCACGTACATCGCTATGTATAAGCTGTAAATTTCTTAACAACTCTCACAGATCCATCCTTTGGAAATGCTGCTCGATGCATTTTACCAAGAAGACACCACTCACATACATGTCTAGCACGGGTCTCAAGAGTTGGCAAATCAGACACTATATCATGCCTTTGAAGGCATAATAACTACCATAATTCAAATGGCCAAATTGTGCATGCCATAATTTTGCATCACTCATAGCACGAGTCGTAGAGACTGAGCAAGCATCATGCTGCAACTTCTCAAATACATCCATCTTGTATAGGACATGAAACAAGGTACCTTAGGAAATGATAGAATAACCATCATTTCTATCATGAACTGTACATCTATCATCCACAAATTTCACCATCAAGCCGCCTGATAAGGCTAAGGCTGAAACTGACAGCAAGTTCTTCTTAATGCCTGCAAAATATTAAACTTTAGAAAGAGTAATTGCACCCCCATTTGCAACAGTGAGCCCAACTCTACCAACTCCTTTGATAGGATATGAGGAATCATTTGCACATGTGACGGTTCCTACACTTGGGACAGATTCCAGAGATGAGAACAATTTTTTTGTGAAGTAATGTGCTAACTAGCACCACTCTCAAAGTACCAAGCATCCAATTCTACCACTGACATGCATACATAATGAACAGAAGGGTCATAAGTGCAATGTATAGTCCATGCCCAATCATCTTGAGCAAAACTTGTAGATTCATTCTTCTCTGCACTTGGTGCAAATGCATCCTAGTGCGGTGAATTAGCCCACCCTAGTGCGTAGACATCCCTCTCAGGAGCGGGAGGATCGAGCGATGGAGCCAGAGAGGGCGACAGGCCGGCTTGAGTCCTCGCCAGCGGCGGCGGCCAATGATGAGTTGTATGGTCCCATATGAAAAGATGCAGGGGGGAAGAGAGCTTGAGCTCTTGCAAGCACACACACACTCACAAAACCCTAGTAGAGAACACACAAGGTGAGAGGCTGGAAATCTTCTTCTTCTTCACTTAACACTCAACACACCATATACAAGATAAGAGTACACACAATATGAAAGGTACTCAACCAATACATACAATATGAAAGGTACTCAACCAATACATACACGGGTTCTCTATAGTGTGAACCCAACTAAATGAGCTAGCGCTATAACTATGCCAGTCTCTAGAATGGCTGTCACACAGCCTGTCATCCCACTGGCCGCATATCACCCATGATCTCACCAACCATGCCAGTGGTGTAAGTGTGGGGCCTATCCCCCAGCAGGCGTCCACCGCCTCACTAGACGAGCTCGATATTTCAACACTCCCCCTCGAGCTCAACTCCATCTCATGTACACCAAGCGAAGCCCTGAATCTGCGGAGCTTCTCTGTACCTAATGCTTTGGTGAAGATGTCAGCTACCTGATCCTGTGTGGTGCTGACATAAACAAGGTCAAGATCTCCTACCAAGATCTTCTCTCTGACAAAATGGTAGTGGACCTCTATATGCTTCGTGCGAGCATGAAAAACTGGGTTCCTGGCCAACTGTATACTGCTAATGTTGTCACAGAAAATGACAACTTGTCTATCCACTGATAGACCCAAATCTGCAAGTAGCTTTCTCAACCAAGCTACCTCACATGCTGCCATAGCAGCTCCTCTGTACTCGGCCTCTGTACTCGATAGAGCAACCGCCCGTAGGCTGCTTCTTGCTGCTCCAAGTCATAGCAGCACTCTCCAAAGAAAACATAAAACCACTAGTAGATCTTCTATCTCAGAAACTACCAGCCCAATCAGCATCTGTGTACCCATGTACACATATCTCTGTCCCAGTTTCATAAAACAGTCCACAATGCAAAAGTAGACCTCACATACCTCAGTATGCATCTCACTGCATCCAAATGCGGTTTCCGTGGAACCTGCATAAACTGACTCACCAACCCAACAGCATAGCTCAAATCTGGTTTGGTGATCGTCATGTAGATCAAACTTCCTACTATGCGCCTATACATAGTAGGATCCTCCAAAATCTCTCCTGAATCTGCACTCAATTTGCCATTCTGATCTAATGGCACAGAAATAGGCTTACAGCCTGTCATACCATACTTGGAAAACATGTCCAAGCGATATTGTCTCTGCAGTAATCCAATACCATTTGGTGACCTAATCACCTCAACGCCCAAGAAATATGTGAGCTCCCCCAGATCCTTCATCTCAAACTTCTGTCTAAGCAAGATCTTTACATCAAAGATCTCTGCATCATGGTCCCCCCTGTAATGATCAAGTCATCTACATAGATGACAACAAGCACAACCCCTCTATCACCATGTCTCACATACAGTGAGAAATCTGCATTGGCTACATGAAAGCCAATATTGACAAGATATTCAGAAATCTTGTCAGACCATGCTCTTGGTGATTGTTTTAAGCCATACAAGGCTTTCTTCAACCTGCAAACATGCTCGGGGTGACCCACATCCTTATAACCAGGTGGCTGCAACATATACACCTCTTCTTGCAAATCCCCATGCAAGAATGCATTCTTTAGATCCATCTGATGTAAAGACCATTGCCTTGACGCAACCACTGCTATCACAACTCTCACTGTTGCCATCTTGGCAAACTGGGCTAAAAGTTTCCTCATAATCAATGCCATATGTCTGTGCATACCCTTTGGCTACCAACCTAGCCTTATACCTGTTTATGCTTCCATCACTGTTATGTTTTACTTTGTACACCCACTTGCATCCAATGGCTTTCTTGCCTTCAGGCAATTGCACTAAGTCCCAAGTTTCATTTCCATATAGTGCATTCATCTCCTCATTCATAGCTTTCTCCCAACACACATTTCCAACAGCCTCATCAATGCATGTGGGCTCAACAACCTGCACAACCTTTGCCATATATGCATAGTGATGTGCCACATAACCATTATAGGTAAATCTCTGCACAGGATTTTTCACTCTCCCAAATCTTCACAGCTTTTCATTCATGGCTTCCATAGCCTTCTTTACACTAGGTGTTCTCATAGCTGGGATCCCAAGCTCCTCATCAAGGCTCATATCTGAGCCACTAGACTTGAGAATGCCCTGCAGAAATGTCAGGCATACCAAGGGGCTCAACCACTTTCTCTTTTCCTTTACGTGATGTACTAATCACATTTGCAGGACTGGTATTATGATGCAACCTGCCACTCCATGGTCTATCAATAGACCCAGTAGATGAGGACTCTCCTGGTCCACTCAAAGATTGTGTGATTGCTGACTTGCATTCTGTGCAACCACACTTCCACTCACATCAGCCCCTACAGCTTCTTTTTCAACAGCATACCAGCTGCTCATCTCATCAAAGACATCCCTGCTTACCCTCAAATCACGTGTAGCAGGGTGATAACATCTGTATCCCTTTTGTTCAAGGGAATATCCAATAAACACACATTTTTCAGCTTTCGGATCCAGCTTAGTTCTCAGCTCATCTGGCACATGCACATATGCAATGCATCCAAAGACTTTCAGATGAGACAAATTAGGTTTTTTGCCACAGTAAACCTCTCCTCTGGAGTTACATCATGTATGGCTGCAGTTGGAGTCCTGTTCATGATGTATACTGCTGTAGAAACAGCCTCAGTCCAATAGCTATGTGGCATATTCTTCTCTTCCATCAATGCTCACGTAATCTCAGCAATGTGCCTGTTTTTTCGCTCAGCAACTCCATTTTGCTGCAGAGTGTATCTGCATGTAAACTGTCTCCAAATACCAGTCTTCTTCAAAAATTCAGAGAACTCATTAGAGAAGTACTCTCCCCCTCCATCTGACCTTAAGCACTTTACATATTTCCCTGTTTGCTTTTCAACCAAAACTCTGAAATTCTGAAAGTGAGTGAACACCTCACTCTTCTCCTTCATGAAATATACCCACACTTTCCTTGTGTGGTCATCAATGAAAGTCACATAATATTTGCAGCCTCCCATAGATATGGTCTTCGTAGGACCCCATACATCTGAATGCACAACATCTAGTGCATTTCTACTCACATATCTGTTGCGTGGAAATACATGCTTTGTTTGCTTTCCAAATTGGCATGCTTCACATATTCTCTGCATACCTTCCACTTTAAACTTTGGCAGCCCTATCACAATTCCTTTAGTCTGCATAGACTTTATTCTCTGCACATTCACATGTCCAATTTTTTTTATGCCAAATGTCTATGTCTGCAACAATTCCTAAACCATTTGCAAACATCGTAGCACTCATTTCAGGCATGTCTACATTTAACGTAAACATTCTGCCCACTCTGTTGCCTTTTGCAACCAACCTGCACTTGTCTTTAAAGTCTTCAACATAACAACCATCAAGGTTAAACCGAACCTGCAAACCCTGCTCAATCATCTGGCCAAGTAAACCAGATTCTTTGTTATGTTCGGAACATGAAGTACATCTGCAAGGTACTTCACTTTGCCATCCTGTATAGACAATGGCACATCTCCAACATGGGCAATTGGATGAGCAGTGTCATCCCCTGTTTCCACAAAACCTGGTCTTCCAAGGTTTTTCATCTCCTTGAACCACTCCCCATGACTTGTCATGTGGTTTGAAGCACCTAAATCCACATACCATACATCATCTTTTTGTGCTGCTTCAACATTTTCAGACATGGCATTCACGACATGCTGCATAACAAACAACCTTTCATTATCCTCATTGTTTCTGCTGAGGATGCATAGTTGTTCTGCTGCACTTTCCCATTTTGCATGTCAGCCTGCTTCTTATAACATTCTGCCTGCACATGTCCAGGCTTACCAAAATAAAAGCATTCACGTGTATCATTATATTGCCTTTGCCAATTTCCACGACCTCTTTGACTCCCCTTGCCTCTGAATTTGCCTCTTCCACCTGCGTGTTGTTGTTGTTGTGAATTCTGAGACTGTTGTTGTTGTTGCTGCTGACCATAATTCTGATTACCTGTTCAGCCACCTCCTTGACCGCGTCCACGGCCTCCTCTTCCTCGTCCTCTTCCTGAACTTGTGTAGAAGGCTTGTTGCTCTGAACTGTTTTTGTTTTGTGAAGACTGTTTGTCTTCACCCAAGCTCTTCTCCTTCTATAATCAGCATAGACACCAAATCTGTAAAGTTGGGAATGTTTTCCCGAGTCTGAATAGACGTCTTGAACGCCTTGTATTGTGGCTCGAGACCACGTAGACAGGCTTCCACCTTATCATCATCATCTACTGACACACCAATAGATGCAAGGGATTCCACAATACCCTTTATCTTCAATGCATAGTCATTCACAGACATGCTCTTTTTCTCCACAGTATGAAGTTCATTCTTCAACTGTATCTTACGTGCCTTGGTATTTGTTTCATAGAGTTTTACCAAGGTGTCCCACACCTCCTTGGGGGACTTGGCATCCTGAATGTGCCCAATCATGGTGTCGTGTATACTAATGGAGAGCCAATACATAACTTTCCTGGCTCCTTGGTTCCAGTCTTTAAACTCTTTCACATCTGCAGTAGTCAGATTTATGTCCGGTATCTCCAGTGCCTCTTCATGCTCACCTTCTATGTAGTCCCAATAGCCCTTTCCCATCAGGAAATTCTTCAACCTGAACCTCCAAGCATGGAAGTTATTCTTATCAAGCTTCTCAGCCACAATCTGGGTTATCCCATCATTTGACATCTTGCCAAACACACAATTTTACCAGAAACAGCACTTTGGTTTGTCCTACACAAACTGCTGTATTTTCTGCAGCGGTACTGTAGTACTCTCAAATGTCACAACCAGTGACTTCAATATGCATACCATTAGGAAAAAAGGGAGCTCATTTTGGGGCCTTTTACGGTTTGGAAAAATAAGCTCTCAGCCAATCAACAGAGGGCCAACGTAACGTTGGAAATTCACAAAAATAAGAGAAAATAGATAAAAGAAACAATACTTTATGTAGGTACAAGCGTGCTACATTAATGTGGAGATTGGTTTTTTATTCTCACAAGATCTTTGGACATGAAGATAGAATCTAGTCTGACATTTTCTCTGACAAGGGCCTTCCCGCTTCCACCTTCCTTTGAACTCTGAAATGTTGTGCTGCCTTTCCTTCGAAAGGTATACCATTCTACACCACTACCTCATTGTGCAGCAGCCTCTTCTTTTCCAAAACTGCTCCCTTGATCCTGTTTGGCTTAGAGTAAGATGTTTCTTGTCAACTGTCTGTCTTCCCACTTTCTCTTTCTTGAAACTTCACTTTGTTATCTTGTTTACATTACTTTGCTGTTGTTACAGATTCACAAGGTCTCCATAGTGAATAAAAACTATGGCCGTTCTTATGGAAGACGCTCTGTGGATGATAATGCTATGAAGGCAGAATTATACCACACATCCTTACCCCGTCGACCTGCTTCTTCTATTTCTTCGGTAGAGAATTCAAGTACAGTCAAAACGGAAGGAACTTGGGAAAGGTTTAGTGTTTTGAAAGGAGCATGGGTGTTCATGCAACCTAGCATAAGAAAGAGACCCCAGACAAAAAACATTTTCTTAGCGTCATGGAAGGGAAGAGTACGAGATTTTAAAATCACCAGAGGGAAGATATCGGTGAAAGAAGTTTTGATTCAGCATGTGTACATGCATAAAGAACTTGTCTTGCGAGACTATCCAAATAATCTTCCGCAACGTAGGCCTAATTGTATATTTTTCTATTGTGGTTTTGTTCTTTATGAGGTGTATGGATTTTTAAGATGAAGCTTTCTTTCTTTGCTTATTGACATTCTTGTGTTATTTTATTTCAGATTTATACCCTTCATCGTATGAGACATGGCAAAACATCGATTGTATTCTGGGATTTATAGATGTTTTGCATGGATCGAATAGGAGAACAAAAATACCAAGGTTGATGTGCAACAGAGCTAGCTCAATCGGCTATATTTTTTACTGATCATTTTTATCAGTTGTTGCTGGACAATGCTAACACACATGGTGTGTTAAGAAAACAAGACCTTCTGGCATGGAATTCAGTGGATTGGCCTCTCCCACATTTTAGTGTTACAGAGGCATATAGGGCCAAGCTTTTCAAAGAAGTACAAAAAGCTATGAGGCCCAATATTGCCACAAGGATAATAAAAATTTCTTTATGCTGCATGCCTCTCACAGTTTTTGTAGACTTGTTTAATACCTTTCCAGTGAAGGTTTCGAAAACAATGTTCACAGTTAAAGCAACAAGTCTGGCATGCATGCCACAATTTTTGGATAAAGGTTGGGATAAGAAGACATGTAGTTCAGTGTTTTGTGAGGTTGTCCAACCTTCTATGCAACTGAAGTACATGGTTGCATCATAAAATTTTATTTTTTCTTTTTATTATAAGCGCAGTCGAATGCTAGGTACAAAACTAGTCCCAATGGATCAAGATGAAGATTCTTTTGGTGCAGAAAATAAACTTCTTGATATTGATGTTGTTGAGAATGGTGATGTGCTAGTCAATATCTCATTATTAAGACAATGTTGCTCCCTAGCTCAATTGCGCAATGACATTCTGTTTGAGACAGAAGGTTCTATTTCAAAGGACTTTTTATTTATCTACAACAATAAGAAGGTACACCATCTGACTTATCCTAGTCTCATTAAGCACTGCTATTAGTTTACTTTACCCTATTGTTTCATATTTCCTTTTTGCAGGTGCTCAAGAGAAGAGAGAGTTCAATAAAATTCAAAGACATTGAAAATTTAAAAATTGAGATAACACAGACTCCATAAACAAAGGTATTATATTCAATAAAGTAAAATTTTATACAGAAGTGTTTAATTATATATGTAGAACATATTCTTAACAACCATTTTCTATTTATCTACAGGCTAATCCAGAGGCTGCTCTACATGGTCCAAGCTCACCGTATCATCTTTTTTTGGAGAATCTATTTTCTGCTGCTCCATCCTGTCGTGTACAGTCTCTTGGTGCTGCTCCATTGTCTCCTCTACTGCCCCTAGAGCATCTGTTTGTTGCTACTCCATCTTCTCCTCAATAACATCAGCAGCAGGTCCTTGTTCTTGTGGCTTCTCCTCATCAGCACTAGGTCCTTGTTCCTATGGCACCACATCAGCATCATCTGTGTCATCAAGGTGTATGATACCTTCTCGGACTTTAGAGCTCTCACCCAACTCGACAGTAGGCATACTTCAAAAACTTCCAAATTGTCTCAGCTCTGAAACTATATACATAGTTCGAGCTGAAGCTATCTTCTCTCATCTGCAATGAGATATGATGATTTAGAACACTTTGTACCAATATCAATTATTTTGAAGCTAAATGAAAATTATTTTTTCTTACAAGCTCTGGCTGTCCTATCTCAAAATAGCTTGAAAGTATATATTTGGCAACTGATCAGCACTCTCCAGCCGCAGCTACTTGAATCATCTTGTTGTGGTGTTTGTACAGTTGAAAAGATATGTTAGAAACTGTTAATATCTGAACAAAACAAAATTATTCAATAAGTTCAAAGGCATAGCATGAAATAGACATCAGTAGAGGGAACAACTTTCTACCTCTAAATCTAATGGCTCTATTGAATCCAAAAGATTGACATTAGGAGGACAGTGATCCAATGCATCTAGAAGCCTTCTAATATAACTGCAATACATATAATTCAGTTAGTGTGCATTAAATCAAAATAATGAAGTTTAAAGTTAAAAATAGCACACATACCACTTACAATTTCAGCTCTCTGTGTGTGTTTTTAAGAGAGTTGAATAAAAAGCATTGCTTCTGCTGGATGTCAATAGAAGCAAAGCTCCAGTGGTCACTGCATAAGGAAAAAAGCATTAAGGAATCAAAGGCTACAAGAGTTCTCAATCTTGAAGAAAAATCCTAAAAGAAGGAGTCACCCACATACTTGTTATGGTATGGAAGTAGCAAAATATCAACAACATCAAAATCGCAGTGTCTGAACAAATTAAAAATATCCATGGGAGTTTCCTTTGGATCTCTTAACTTGAAGGAAATGATAGGATCAATAATATGAACTGTATGCTGTACAGCGTGGTTAAGCCAGCTTCTCATCATGCTGCATTGGACCAAATAATAATTAGGGTAGGGTGTAAAGGAGGTACAAGAAGGATTATTTTGCAAACAAATGTAAAATAAAAGACACTTACTAGAGCATTGCAAGAATGAGAGTATCTGAGCAATACTCATTCTTATGGCCCAATGCTGCCAAGCATGGTTTTGTCAAGTCAAAATTATTCACTGAAGTTTCATCCTCAATATGGACAACTATGTTAGGGCCTAGCTCCTGCAACCTTCTCTGTATCTGCAGCTCCATCTGTACAATCTCCACATCTATAACAGATTTGGATTCTTTTATTTGCTGCTTCAGTGACTCCTCATAAGCAGCTTTCCCTCTTGTGCTCTTTGAGTGGGTTACTTCAACAACCTTAACCTCATCTACCTTCAACTTTCTTGTAGGTGGAATTAATAATATGTCTCTCATTTTGATGTCCTGCCATTCCACAGGATGGACCAGCTTGTCATACCTCCATCTCACTCTGGACAAAGTGTTGAAGTCTTTGGCCATCAGAGTTACCCTGTGAGAGCATGGGCTGCTACCAGCATTGCATCTTCAAAATATTTCTCCAAGTAATCCTCTGCCATTTCCTGTAAGGAAAGAATGGCAGTCCTGTTCCACCTGAAACCAAGGTGCCAACTATCACATATGTCTCTCACTAGTCTCTGAAAAGGTGCCTTGGGGATTGCAAAGCCTATAGCTTTCTGTTGCTTCCTGATCTCCTTTAGCACACCTGCACCATGTTTCAATCTCTTGGCCTTTTGCTGGAGCAGGCTCATTGGCTTCCCCTTCCTGCCATGTGCAACTCTTCCCTTTGGAGGCACACTAAATTCCTTGATACCTGCCCCCCAGCTGCTGCTGCTGCTGTAAGCCCTGGCCCCTTGTCAGCCCTCCTTGCAGTTGACTTGGTTCTTGCCATCACTCTGACAAGTTGTATACAATGCAATGGAAAGAGATTACAGCCATGGAGAACATGGAATGATACATAAAGGCAATGACAGGGGTGGATGAAGCAACATTTATAAATTTGCAACAAAACACGATTTCGACAGTTTGAAATTTCTAATAGCTCACTCTCGCGTTTTCCTGCAAATACCTAAAGTGACATGCTACATTCCTACAGTGATTTCTCTGTCTTTACAACTAAAAACAATATGGATTGAGTTTATGCAAGGAGTGTACAGCCTTGGATAGCTTAGAAAGACACAAAATCACAATGATAAGGGTGGACGAAGCAACAATTTTATATTTCCAACAAAATGCGATTTGGGCTGTTTGAAATTCCTAAAGCCTTTTCCTCGCGTTTTCCTGCAAATTCATGAGGCAGCATACTGGAACATGCCTTCAATCATTTCACTATGTTTGCAACTTGGTGCAAGATGGATTGAGTCTATGGAAGGCAAGAAGTGATCAATCTCTCACTCAACCAACCCAATTCAAAAGTCTTCCTGCTTGTGGTTGCAGTGGAAAAAGCTAAGGAATGTATATAATATTTATCCTAATATCTAAGCTACATCACATCACTCAGTACCTTATCCTAATATACTATTAAACAAGAAGAAAAGGATATAGAGAGTCTTACTGACCTGGAAGCTATCTGTAGGTGTGCTGTGCAGGTGATGAGTACTTGTGCTGGTGATGAGTACCCTGTGCTGGGGATGAACCTTTGCTACTGGTCAGGATGCTGATGGTGCAGAGTAGGGAGGTAGACAGGCAAGAGAGCTGAGAGGGGAGGGCCTAGACAGGAGAGATTAAACAGGAGGGAAAAGATTAGTGCAAAATACAAACAAAGCAGCTAATAAATACCACACGTGTGGTATGGAGTCATTTTTTCACACATGTGGATGGGACCCAGATCTCTTGGAGTTTGAAACTTGGCACGTGTGAATGGCACTTTTTGCCTTGGAACTTGTGCCAATCATGATTTCATAATCAGATCCATAAACACTCTTCCCTCCCCGTTTTTCATCCCTGCCAACACCCTCCCATCATCCTTTTCCTTCCCCCTCTGATCCCTTCCTACCCAACACACTCCATCCAGACTACAACACCCGCCTGAAGACTACTACCACTGCCAGATCTCCAGGTTACCTAGGCTGCAGCTCAAGTTTGGAAGAGAGTAGAAGAATCACCACTGCAACTCCAACAGCATGGAAAAGGAAAAGAAAGGTCAGAGATCTATGTTTACTTTAGGATAATTTCAATACTCTTGGTGCACTTTTAATTAGTCTTAAGGACTTGAAAATTTGAAAAATGGTCAGCCATACAAAGGAGGTTATGGTAAAATTTTTAGAAATTAGTGAGATAAAATTCATCTTTTATTATCCTAAAAGAGTAATCCTTACGGTTTCTATATTCTAAAGTATCATTTTCATGCATAGAGGTATGCATAAAAGATTATTATTTTAATGTAAAAGTGTTACTTTTATCATAATTGGATTTCATGCATAGAGGTATGCATAAAAGATTATTATTTTAATGTGAAAGTGTTACTTTTATCATAATTGGATTTCATGCATAGAGGTATGCATAAAAGATTATTATTTTAATGTGAAAGTGTTACTTTTATCATAATTGGATTTCATGCATAGAGGTATGCATAAAAGATTATTATTTTAATGTGAAAGTGTTACTTTTATCATAATTGGATTTCATGCATAGAGGTATGCATAAAAGATTATTATTTTAATGTGAAAGTGTTACTTTTATCATAATTGGATTTCATACATAGAGGTATGCATAAAAGATTATTATTTTAATGTAAAAGTGTTACTTTTATCATAATTGAATTTCATGCATAGAGTTATGCATAAAAGATTATTATTTTAATGTAAAAGTGTTACTTTTATCATATTTGGATTTCATGCATAGAGGTATGCATAAAAGATTATTATTTTAATGTAAAAGTGTTACTTTTATAATATTTGGATTTCATGCATAGAGGTATACATAAAAGATTATTATTTTAATGTAAAAGTGTTACTTTTATCATACTTAAATTTCATGCATAGAGGTATGCATAAAAGATATTTTTTATACTAAAAGTGTGATTTTCATCATAAATGGATTTTATGCATAAATTAGATGCATAAGAGAAATTCTTTTATTCTAAAAGTGTAATTCCTACTAAATTGGATTTATGCATGGAAAGATGCATAAAGAATTTATTTTAATCCAAAAGTGTCATTCTCATTTAAAATGAATTTATGCATAGGAAGATGCATAAAAGATTGATTTTTAATTCAAAAGGGTTATTCTCCTTAAAATGAAATTTATGCATATATAGATGCGTAAAGAAATCTTATATCAAATATAAGAAATCTCTTGTATTCTATAAATAGATATTAAGATGTGATAAGATGCATATGAGATGAGTTAGGATGTGATAAGATGAGTTAAGATGTGATAAGATGCATATGAGATGTGATAGGATGTGATAAGATGTGTATGAGATGTAATAGGATGTCATAAGAGGTGTATGAGATGTGATAAGATGTGATAAGATGCATATGAGATGAGTTAGGATGTGATAAGATGAGTTAAGATGTGATAAGATGTATATGGGTTATGATAGGGCGAGAATGGATGTGATGTAAAAGAATAGATGTGAAGGCGTATGTGGTTATATGAATGGGAATGTGGAAATGGATGTATGAAGGTGAATGTGGATGTACGGATGTGAAAATGGATGTATGCATGTAGAAGTGGAAGTATGGATGTGAATGGGAATGTGGATGTGGATGTATGTATGTGGATGTGGATGTATGAATGAGGATGTGAAAATGGATGTATGTATGCAAAAGTGGATGTATGGATGTATGAATGAATGTGGATGTGGATGTATGAATGAATGTGGATGTGGATGTGTATGCATGGAGATGTATGAATGAATGTGGATGTGGATGTGTATGCATGGAGATGTGGATGTATGCATGTAGATGTAGATGTATGGATGTGAATGAGAATGTGGATGTGGATATATGCATGGAGATGTGGATGTATGCATGTAGATATAGATGTATGGATGTGAATGTGAATGTGGATGTGGATGTATGCATGGAGATGTGGATGTATGGATGTGGATGTGGATGTGGATGTGGATGTATGGATGTGAATATGGATGTGTATGTATGAATGCGGATATGGGATTGGATGTATGATGTGGATGTACGAACATGGATGTGTATGAAGAATAATGAATGTGAATGTGTATGTGAAATAATGTGTCGTCGATATGAGTGAATGGATGAGAAGGAGTACACATATGAATGGAATATGGAATAAGTAATGTGGACTGAGGAGGGATAATGTGGAAAGACGAGAGTTCGATATAGAAACTGTATTTTGTGAATTGTTTGTAAATGTCTGTTTTATGTCAAGAATGCTGGGGAAGCATTTTGACCGTCTTGTGGATTAAGGTCATGGGGACACCTAACTGATAAAGTTGTGACTGCTGACAGAGAGTCAATGGAGGACATCTCCCGTAGCAAGGTTGACCGAGGTCTTGACGAGCCTCGGTTCGATTTAAATGGTGAGCTTCCGGTACGGTGGATGAGGGACAAAGGAAGCGGCCTATGAGTGAAGCGCTAGGTCACCTACGAAGGATCCTAGAGGGTGCTGACCATACAGTGCTCGGGCTCTAGGTCGCCGAAGATACCCACACGTGCGTCGTGGAAGATATTAGAACAAGGAGTAAGAGTTGTTTTCTGAAACCGGGCATGGATCTGGTTGACTGACCTTGCTGGTCCTCAACGGATGAGTCCATGGCTCTCTTATATGGATCTGTTGAGATTGATCTTGCTGATCTTCATCGAAGATTCCATCTTGATTTTTATATGTGAAAATATTGCCGGGTACTATGAGCTAGGAACTATTGAAAAGGCCCTTGAGTGAACAGGTGGTGAGCGTTCTGGTTGCCAATAATGCCATAAGTACACCGATGAATGAATAACTGAAAATATGGATTCAACCAGAGATTTCGAGGATTGTCATTAGTGACATAATGGTTTCGTTAAAGGATTGTTTTAAAGTTAGTTGATGCTAAGAAAAAGGCAATTTCTTGGGTGTGTAAGTGGTGTGACTAGTTTTATGTTTGCATGAACTTCCGGCTAGGGGACCTGGGAACTCTTTTCCCTGGTACCCGGGACAAAACCTAACCAAATTCCTAATTGGATCCCATCACTACAGTGGTTGGGCGGTTGGCTAACCCATGGGACTGGATGGGGTTAGGCTGGACTGATGGATCCATAAATCGAGATTCAATTTTTGTTATTACGATAGATAAAGTAAATCCCGAATAGTAATTGTTCTATGGATAGGAATCAACGGCTGTGCCTCTTGATGGGGAAAAAAGCGTTGATCCCAATGATCCAAGTGCAAGTTTCTTCCTTGATCTGATCGAGTATCTTTATAGGTGCAGTCGGATCAGCGTGATCTTGACTACGTTAGAGTAAAAAGTTATCCTGGTGGAATCGCTCGTGCTTTTCGGGTAAGGGAAGTTTTTTCAGGTTCGGTTTTGGAAAAACCGACTGATTAGTCTCTTGTCCAGATATCTGTGGACGAGGCCCCGAGTGTGGGATCCTGCCCCGCGCAAGAAGTGCTACTTCCGCTGCTAGCACCCCGAATCCGCGGTGGGGACATGGATCTCACAGTTGGTATCAGAGCAAATTGGCTAATAAAGATCAACCGAGAAGCCAAATATGTCAAAAATTTATCAAGAAGCACAAAAAGGTTGTAAATATGTGATATAATTCATACAAATTGATATTCAAACTGAAAATTTGTAAATTAGTAATTGGGTCTTCAGATGGAAGTACCGCAATTGTATGGAACCCTGACTTGCTTGAGGCCTAGACATGATGGTATTTACCTTATAGTTTCAAGTATCATGACTACCCGTATATACCGAGGGTATAACTGCAGCTCTTTACCGGCAGTATATACGAGTAAATCTAAGACTTGAAATTATAAGCATTAATGCTATCCAGATGATGATTTTGAATGTGGTTGATATGATTTTCAATTCTGTTTGAGAACTGATGAGTTGATTTGGATTCTGAATTGAAAAATGATGATCCCTGAAAATTGGTTGAAATGTAATAAGCTGAGCGAAACCACAGTGAGGCTGAATGGGACGAATCCCTCTGATGATATTCATAACTAGAATGATGATAATGATTTCAGCAAATCACTATGAGATTAGTGGATTGTGCTGTCAAATTGCTACTGTTAACACTTGACACGGTAGATCAAGTTAAGGGATGACAAATTGAGAACTTGCTTGAATGAAATTTTCGTGCACGAATGTTCAGAAAGAAATTTTTTATCGTGTTAAAGATATGAATGATATGATCTGAATAAATTGTTATTTAATGATGAGTTCTATATAAGGGATATTTATCGTGTTAAAGATATGAATGATATGATCTGAATAAATTGTTATTTAATGATGAGTTCTATATAAGGGATATTTATCCCCGTATTCTGTTGGGATGACCAGAATATAAGGAACCCCAGAATAAATTAGATCTTAAGAAAAAGAGTTGTTCTCTACTTTGCGAGATGAGGACATCTCGCACTATTTAAGTGGGTAGAATGTAAGATTCCTCCCCAGCCTTTGAGGTGTACATGAGTAAGAACCTCCCTTTCTGATCTTATAATTATTCCCTCTCTAAAAAGAAAGATTTTGTTTAAAAAAGAAAGACCCTTTCCTCAGAATACTTCTCAGGAGCCCACCTGTTTTAAGGATTCTGAATGATGAGTTCAGAAGTGAGAACCGGTGTTTTGGATGCCAAGGTTTTGGTCCTCACTTAAAAGACTGCCCGACTCTTGCCATGTCAAGGGCACAGGGAAGTTAAGAACCCCAAATTCAGAGACCAATTCCTTCATACCAGTCTAATCAGGGTCCCTCTCGCCCAAGCCAAGGTAACCCCAGAAGAACTCCAGCTCATCCATCTGCCTCTGTCCAGAATAACCTCAGAACTCCTTTCCAGAACTGGGGCAACCAAAGAGAAAGAATTCCGCCTCAGACTGCAGCAGCCAGAGCAGTCGCAATTTCAGATGTAGTAGAAGAGGAAAAAGGACGGATCTATGCTACAATTGAAAACCAAGGACATAACCGCCGACAATTCTCAGTCATCCATACTCCAGTAGAGTATTAGGGTAAACCAAGTAATCGAAGATATACTTTGGTCATACTGTGGCCAAGAACCCAAGAAGTGGCTAAGCTATCTGCACCTAGTCAAGTTCGCCTACAATGCTTCTTATCACAAAAGTATTGGGATGAGCCCTTTTAAAGCTCTGTATGGACAAGATTGCTTAACTCCATTAACTAAGTCTGACCCATTGATCAGGGTCGAGATGTCCAAATGCTTGACGTCATGGAGCAGCAGATGCAGACAATTCATAAAGATATAAAAGCTGCCGAGGATCGACAGAAGCAGTATGCTGATAAGAAGAGGTCAGTCAGAGAATTCAAAGAAGCATATATGGACTTCATTCGAGTACGGCCCAAAAGAAGTTCTTTATCTCTTGGGAAGTATAAGAAGTTATCCCCCAGATATTGTGGGCCATATCTGATTTCAAAGAAAGTAGGTGACAGCCTACAAGCTTCTTCTACCTCCTCATCTCAAAGTTTATAATGTATTTCATGTAAGCCTTCTAAAGAAATATGTGCCAAACCCAAATCATGGAAAGACAGTAAAACTTCAGTGGTATAAAGATACACCGTCGGCTTCTAGGTTACGCTAGTTTCTTCTTTTATATAAGTCATAACTCTTACTTATCGCTCGCAGTAATCTTACTTCCATCGATCTCCTTTCTTTCTTAATCTCCTTTATGGCTTGGCAACAGGACCTAGTTTTATCCATGATGATTTCTCATCTTCAAGATGCAAGCGAGTCTGTGAAGAAGGATTTTATAGAACTGTATGAGCGCTTACTTTTCCCTCACTTGGGAACTTCTGTAGCTCAGACCAAATGGTGGACCTATCGAGATATAACTAGGGTAACACCGTGGGGTCGGCATCACTTTCGTAACAATGTCCGCTTGGCTATGGTTATTGAAGCTTTGGGTTTGGGTCCCCGATAGTATTGCATGATGAGATCAAGGCATGGTGGGTTTTGTGAGCGGGTCTTCTTACTTGCGTGTTTTCTTCCTCACCAAAAGATATGCCTTTATTCCATTTTTGGCTTGCCTCTTAGAGGTCCTTTTATTAGGTCACATCATACCAATGAGGTAGGTGCGGATGTGATGTAAAAGAATAGATGTGAAGGCGTATGTGGTTATATGAATGGGAATGTGGAAATGGATGTATGAAGGTGAATGTGGATGTACGGATGTGAAAATGGATGTATGCATGTAGAAGTGGAAGTATGGATGTGAATGGGAATGTGGATGTGGATGTATGTATGTGGATGTGGATGTATGAATGAGGATGTAAAAATGGATGTATGTATGTAGAAGTGGATGTATGGATGTATGAATGAATGTGGATGTGGATGTATGAATGAATGTGGATGTGGATGTGTATGCATGGAGATGTGAATGTATGCATGTAGATGTAGATGTATGGATGTGAATGAGAATGTGGATGTGGATGTATGCATGGAGATGTGGATGTATGCATATAGATGTAGATATATGGATGTGAATGTGAATGTGGATGTGGATGTATGCATGGAGATGTGGATGTATGGATGTGAATGTGGATGTGGATGTGGATGTATGGATGTGAATATGGATGTGTATGTATGAATGCGGATATGGGATTGGATGTATGATGTGGATGTACGAACATGGATGTGTATGAAGAATAATGAATGTGAATGTGTATGTGAAATAATGTGTCGTCGATATGAGTGAATGGATGAGAATAAGTACACATATGAATGGAATATGGAATAAGTAATGTGGACTGAGGAGGGATAATGTGGAAAGACGAGAGTTCGATATAGAAACTGTATTTTGTGAACTGTTTGTAAATGACTGTTTTATGTCAAGAATGCTGGGGAAGCATTTTTGACCGTCTTGTGGATTAAGGTCTTGGAGACCTTACTGATAAAGTTGCGACTACTGACGGTGGAGGACGTCTCGCGTAGCAAGGTCGACCGAGGTCTTGACCAGCCTCGGTGGATGAGGGACCAAGGAAGCGGCCTATGAGTGAAGTGCTAGGTCACCTGCGAAGGATCCTAGAGGGTGCTGACCATACGGTGCTCGGGCTCTGGGTCCCCGAAGATACCCACACGTGCGTCGTCGAAGATATTAGAACAAGGAGTAAGAGTTGTTTTCTGAAACCGGGCATGGATCTTGTTGATTGACCTTGCTGGTCCTCAACAGATGAGTCCATGGCTCTCTTATATGGATCTGTTGAGATTGATCTTGCTGATCTTCAACGAAGATTCCATCTTGATTTTTATATGTGAAAATATTGCCGAGTACTATGAGCTAGGAACTATTGAAAAGGCCCCTGATGAGTGAACAGGTGGTGAGCGTTTTGGTTGCCAATAATGCCATAAGTACACCGATGAATGAATAATTGGAAATATGGATTCAACCAGAGATTTCGAGGATTGTCATTAGTGACGTAATGGTTTCATTAAAGGATTGTTTTAAAGTTAGTTGATGCTGAGAAAAAGGCAATTTCATATTGGGTGTGTAAGTGGTGTGACTAGTTTTATGTTTGCATGCACTTCCGGCTAGGGGGCCTGGGAACTCTTTTCCCTGGTACCCGGGACAAAACCTAACCAAATTCCTAATTGGATCCCATCACTACAGTGGTTGGCTAACCCATGGGACTGGATGGGGTTAGGCTGGATTGATGGATCCGTAAATCGAGACTCAATTTCTGTTATTACGATAGATAAAGTAAATCCCGGATAGTAATTGTTCTATGGATAGGAATCAACGGCTGTGCCTCTTGATGGGGGAAAAAAGCGTTGATCCCAATGATCCAAGTGCAAGTTTCTTCCTTGATCTGATCGAGTATCTTTATAGGTGCAGTCGGATCAGCGTGATCTTGACTACGTTAGAGTAAAAAGTTATCCTGGTGGAATCGCCCGTGCTTTTCGGGTAAGGGAAGTTTTTTCGGGTTCGGTTTTGGAAAAACCGACTGATTAGTCTCTTGTCCGGATATCCGTGGATGAGGCGCCGAGTGTGGGACCCTTCCCCGCGCAAGAAGTGCTACTTCCGCTGCTAGCACCCCGAATCCGTTGCGCGGTGGGGACAGGGATCTCACAGTTGGTATCAGAGCAAATTGGCTAATAAAGATCAACCGAGAAGCCAAATATGTCAAAAATTTATCAAGAAGCACAAAAAGGTTGTAATTATGCGATATAATTCATACAAATTGATATTCAAACTGAAAATTCATAAATTAGTAATTGGGTCTTCAGATGGACGTACCGCAATTGTATGGAACCCTGACTTGCTTGAGGCCTAGACATGTTGGTATTTACCTTATAGTTCCAAGTATCATGACTACCCGTATATACCGAGGGTATAACTGCAGCTCTTTACCGGTAGTATATACGAGTAAATCTAAGACTTGAAATTATAAGCATTAATGCTATCCAGATGATGATTTTGAATGTGGTTGATATGATTTTTAATTCTGTTTGAGAAATGGTGAGTTGATTTGGATTTTGAATTGAAAAAAGATGATCCCTGAAAATTGGTTGAAATGTAAGAGGCTGAGCGAAACCACAGTGAGGATGAATGGGACGAGTTCATGTGATGATATTCATAACTAGAACGATGATAATGATTACAGCAAATCACTATGAGATTAATGGATTGTGCTGTCAAATTGCTACTGTTAACACTTGACACGGTAGATCAAGTTAAGGGATGACAAATTGAGAACTTGCTTGACTGAAATTTTCGTGGAGGAATGTTCAGAAAGAAATTTTTTATCGTGTTAAAGATATGAATGATATGATCTGAATAAATTGTTATTTAATGATGAGTTCTATATAAGGGATATTTATCCCCGTATTCTGTTGGGATGACCAGAATATAAGGAACCCAAGAATAAATTAGATCTTAAGAAAAAGAGTTGTCCTCTACTTTGCGAGATGAGGAAATCTCGCACTCTTTAAGTGGATAGAATGTAAGATTCCTCCCCAACCTTCGAGATATACATGAGTAAGAACCTCCCTTTTGGATCTTATAATTATTCCCTCTCTAAAAAGAAGGATTTTGTTTAAAAAAGGAAGACCCTTTCCCCAGAATACTTCTCAGGAGCCCACCTGTTTTAAGGATTCTGAACGATGAGTTCAGAAGTGAGAACCGGTGTTTTGGATGCCAAGGTTTTGGTCATCACTTAAAAGACTGCCCGACTCCTGCCATGTCAAGGGCACAGGGAAGTCAAGAACCCTAAATTCAGAGACCAATTCCTTCATACCAGTCTAATCAGGGTCCGTCTCGCCCAAGCCAGGGTAACCCCAGAAGAACTCCAGCTCATCCATCTGCCTCTGTCCAGAATAACCTCAGAACTCCTTTCCAGAACTGGGGCAACCAAAGAGAAAGAATTCTGCCTCAGACTGCAGCAGCCAGAGCAGTCGCAATTTCAGATGTAGTAGAAGAGGAAAAAGGACGGATCGATGCTACAATTGAAAACCAAGGACATAACCGCCGACAATTCTCGGTCATCCATACTCTAGCAGAGTATTAGGGTAAACCAAGTAATCGAAGATATACTTTGGTCATACTGTGGCCGAGAACCCAAGAAGTGGCTAAGCTATCTGTACCTAGTCAAGCTCGCCTACAATTCTTCTTATCACAGAAGTATTGGGATGAGCCCTTTTAAAGCTCTGTATGGACAAGATTGCTTAACTCCATTAACTAAGTCCGACCTATTGATCAGGGTCGAGATGTCCAAACAAATGCTTGACGTCATGGAGCAGCAGATGCTGACAATTCATAAAGATATAAAAGCTGCTCAGGATCGACAGAAGCAGTATGCTGATAAGAAGAGGTCAGTGAGAGAATTCAAAGAAGCATATATGGACTTCATTCGAGTACGGCCCAAAAGAAGTTCTTTATCTCTTGGGAAGTATAAGAAGTTATCCCCCAGATATTGTGGGCCATATCTGATTTCAAAGAAAGTAGGTGACTTAGTCTACGAGCTTCTTCTACCTCCTCATCTCAAGTTTATAATGTATTTCATGTAAGCCTTCTAAAGAAATATGTGCCAAACCCAAATCATGGAAAGACGGTAAAACTTCAGTGGTAAGATACACCATCCGCTTCTAGGTTACGCTAGTTTCTTCATTTATATAAGTGGTAACTCTTACTTATCGCTCGCAGTAATCTTACTTCCATCGATCTTCTTTCTTCCTTTATGGCTTGGCAGCAGGACCTAGTTTTATCCATGATGATTTTTCATCTTCAAGACGCAAGCGAGTCTGTGAAGAAGGATTTTATAGAACTGTATGAGCGCTTACTTTTCCCTCACTTGGGAACTTCTGTAGCTCAGACCAAATGGTGGACCTATCGAGACATAACTAGGGTAACACCGTGGGGTCGGCATCACTTTCGTAACAATGTCCGCTTGGCTATGGTTATTGAAGCTTTGGGTTTGGGTCCTCGATACTATTGCATGATGAGATCAAGGCATGGTGGGTTTTCTGAGCGGGTCTTCTTACTTGCGTGTTTTCTTCCTCACCAGAAGATATGCCTTTATCCCATTTTTGGCTTGCCTCTTAGAGGTCCTTTTATTAGGTCACCTCATACCAATGAGGTAGGTGCGGCAATAATCGGCCGAATTATTCCCATAGATGAGTTACCTTATACGTGTGCTGCTTGTGAGTGTTGCTTTTGTGACCATATGAAGGATGGGCTTATGGAATTGTAAAAAGTTCTTCTATCTTAGCTGTATATGTTCCAAGAGTGAATAAAGTTGAAATCTTTGTTCTTGTCTTGACTCTTACTCTTTTTGAGACTTTTCTTGGTGGTTACTTTTAATTAAATTTTCTCTTAGTCTCATATTTGTGCATCTTGCGGAATTTCCCTCCCAAATTGCGAGATGAGGGCATCTCGCATTTTTCAAGTGGGAGAGAATGTAAGATTTCTCCCCAGCCTCTCAAGATGTCCAGCATCTTCCCCCTGTAATCAATCCCCTCTTCACAAATATAAAAGATCTTATCTCTGCCTGTTTTGACATAGAGAGAGAAAATATTCTAGAGAGAGAATATTCAGATTTTGAATATTTTTAGATAGAAAAATTTCTCATAATATTAAAATGAATTCCCCTGAAACAGAAATTCAAAAAGAACTTTCCAATGTGCAATTGGAATTAATTGGAAATGGGTATAAAGGACCTTAGCCTAAGGGTCTAGATTTTCAGAAATTTTTAGATTATGGTCCAATAAAGGTTCCTATGAGCCAATAGGATCAATCCATGTGTGGGGAGGAGATAAATCCAATTTGTAAAAGAAGATACCCACAAATGAGTAAATGCTCACATAAGATGAAGACTTGACTATGTACAAGGTTTATTAGTAAGAAACTATGAGTAATATCAAAAATAGGAGATATTTTGGGTATCCAAAAATGAGTAAATGCTCACATAAGATGAAGAGTTGAATAAGGACAAGGCTAATAGTTAAAAAGGGGAGATATTTAGAAGTAAATACTCACATAAGATGAAGAGTTGAATAAGGACAAGGCTAATAGTTAAAAAGGGGAGATATTTAGAAGTAATGATGCATTTTTGATACCTCTGCATGGGAATTTCCCCCTCATGAATGAGGCGCCTACTTCACATGTGCAATTGAGTTTTAAATATTCAAAAATTGAGATATTTCATCTCTCCTCTCTCCTACTTCAAGTCTAGTTGCAAAAAGTTAGCTCAACTGACCTAAAAATGGTCCAAAATTGACCAAAATGAATTGGAAAATTCTAGGATCAGTTTGTTTGGTTAGGAGCTCACTTTTTCCTATAAATAGAGGCCTTCCCCTTTGTTGAAACTCAATAGTGTTTTATGCACTGTTACTCTACTCCTCCCAAGCCAAGAACTGTGAATTTATTAATAATTCACTAGTTTTTGACATTTCCCTCTTCCAAAGATTGGTGGCCACTCTTGTCCAAACAAGAGTTGAACCCTCAAACCATCAAGCCAAAGGAAAGCTATCAAAGTCATTAGTAAGTTGGTGATTCTTCTAATCTTTTTTATTTTTATGGTTTTAAATGGTTTTTATTCTTTATGTCTTCTCTAAAAATGTTATGCCTCATTACAAAAAGGCATTCCCCTCTCTTCTCTAGCAAAACCAACCATTCTCTATCCTAGGTGAATGGTTAATGACTAAAGTCAAGTTTTTATAATGTTTATCTTAATTAAATGGAAAAATATTTACTTTAGGATAATTTCAATACTCTTGGTGCACTTTTAATTAGTCTTAAAGACTTGAAAATTTAAAAAATGGTCAGCCATACAAAGGAGGTTATGGCAAAATTTTTAGAAATTAGTGAGATAAAATTCATCTTTTATTATCCTAAAAGAGTAATCTTCACAGTTTCTATATTCTAAAGTATCATTTTCATGCATAGAGGTATGCATAAAGATTATTATTTTAATATAAAAGTGTTACTTTTATCATATTTGGATTTCATGCATAGAGGTATGTATAAAAGATTATTATTTTCATGTAAAAGTGTTATTTTTATCAAAATTGAATTTCATGCATAGATGCATAAAAGATTATTATTTTAATTTAAAAGTGTTATTTTTATCATAATTGGATTTCATGCATAGAGGTATGCACAAAAGATTATTATTTTAATGTAAAAGTGTTACTTTTATCATGATTGGATTTCATGCATAGAGGTATGCATAAAAGATTATTATTTTAATGTAAAGTGTTACTTTTATCATATTTGGATTTCATGCATAGAGGTATGCATAAAAGATTATTATTTTAATGTAAAGTGTTACTTTTATCATGATTGGATTTCATGCATAGAGGTATGCATAAAAGCTTATTATTTTAATGTAAAAGTGTTACTTTTATCATATTTGGATTTCATGCATAGAGGTATACATAAAAGATTATTATTTTAATGTAAAAGTGTTACTTTTATCATAATTGGATTTCATGCATAGAGGTATGCATAAAAGATTATTATTTTAATGTAAAAATGTTACTTTTATCATAATTGGATTTCATGCATAGAGATATGCATAAAAGATTATTATTATTTTAATGTAAAAGTGTTACTTTTATCATATTTGGATTTCATGCATAGAGGTATGCGTAAAAGATTATTATTTTAATGTAAAAGTGTTACTTTTATCATATTTGGATTTCATGTATAGAGGTATGCATAAAAGATTATTATTTTAATGTAAAAGTGTTACTTTTATCATATTTGGATTTCATGCATAGAGGTATGCATAAAAGATTATTATTTTAATGTAAAAGTGTTACTTTTATCATATTTGGATTTCATGCATAGAGGTATGCATAAAAGATTATTATTTTAATGTAAAAGTGTTACTTTTATGATATTTGAATTTCATGCATAGAGGTATGCATAAAAGATATTTTTTATACTAAAAGTGTGATTTTCATCATAAATGGATTTTATGCATAAATTAGATGCATAAGAGAAATTCTTTTATTCTAAAAGTGTAATTCCTACTAAATTGGATTTATGCATGGAAAGATGCATAAGGAATTTATTTTAATCCAAAAGTGTCATTCTCATTCAAAATGAATTTATGCATAGAAAGATGCATAAAAGATTGATTTTTAATTCAAAAGAGCTCCTTAAAATGGAATTTATGCATATATAGATGCATAAAGAAATCTTATATCAAATATAAGAATTCTC
Organism: Cibotium barometz; assembly: GCF_041138505.1. Classification (NCBI taxonomy): domain Eukaryota; kingdom Viridiplantae; phylum Streptophyta; class Polypodiopsida; order Cyatheales; family Cibotiaceae; genus Cibotium; species Cibotium barometz. Next base: position 10,623,197 of record NC_141096.1, read on the forward strand.
TTGTATTCTATAAATAGATATTAAGATGTGATAAGATGCATATGAGATGAGTTAGGATGTGATAAGATGAGTTAAGATGCATATGAGATGTGATAGGATGTGATACGATGTGTATGAGATGTGATAGGATGTGATAAGATTCATATGAGATGAAGGATGTGATAAGATGAGTTAAGATGTATATGGGTTATGATAGGGCGAGAATGGATGTGATGTAAAAGAATAGATGTGAAGGCGTATGTGGTTATATGAATGGGAATGTGGAAATGGATGTATGAAGGTGAATGTGGATGTACGGATGTGAAAATGGATGTATCCATGTGGAAGTGGAAGTATGGATGTGAATGGGAATGTGGATGTGGATGTATGTATGTGGATGTGGATGTATGAATGAGGATGTGAAAATGGATGTATGTATGTAGAAGTGGATGTATGGATGTATGAATGAATGTGGATGTGGATGTGTATGCATGGAGATGTGGATGTATGCATGTAGATGTAGATGTATGGATGTGAATGAGAATGTGGATGTGGATGTATGCATGGAGATGTGGATGTATGCATGTAGATATAGATGTATGGATGTGAATGTGAATGTGGATGTGGATGTATGCATGGAGATGTGGATGTATGGATGTGAATGTGGATGTGGATGTGGATGTATGGATGTGTATGTATGAATGCGGATATGGGATTGGATGTATGATGTGGATGTACGAACATGGATGTGTATGAAGAATAATGAATGTGAATGTGTATGTGAAATAATGTGTCGTCGATATGAGTGAATGGATGAGAATGAGTACACATATGAATGGAATATGGAATAAGTAATGTGGACTGAGGAGAGATAATGTGGAAAGGCGAGAGTTCGATATAGAAACTGTATTTTGTGAACTGTTTGTAAATGACTGTTTTATGTCAAGAATGCTGGGGAAGCATTTTGACCGTCTTGTGGTCATGGAGACCTAACTGATAAAGTTGCAACTACTGAGACGGAGAGTCAATGGAGGACGTCTTGCGTAGCAAGGTGGATCGAGGTCTTGACCAGCCTCGGTTCGATTTAAATGGTGAGCTTCCGGTACGGTGGATGAGGGACCAAGGAAGCGGCCTATGAGTGAAGCGCTAGGTCACCTGCGAAGGATCCTAGAGGGTGCTGACCATACGGTGCTCGGGCTCTGGGTCCCCGAAGATACCCACACGTGCGTCCTGGAAGATATTAGAACAAGGAGTAAGAGTTATTTTCTGAAACCGGGCATGGATCTTGTTGACTGACCTTGCTGGTCCTCAACGGATGAGTCCATGGCTCTCTTATATGGATCTGTTGAGATTGATCTTGTTGATCTTCAACGAAGATTCCATCTTGATTTTTATATGTGAAAATATTGCCGAGAACTATGAGCTAGGAACTATTGAAAAGGTCCCTGAGTGAACAGGTGGTGAGCGTTCTGGTTGCCAATAATGCCATAAGTACACTGATGAATGAATAATTGGAAATATGGATTCAACCAGAGATTTCGAGGATTGTCATTAGTGACGTAATGGTTTCATTAAAGGATTGTTTTAAAGTTAGTTGATGCTGAGAAAAAGGCAATTTCATATTGGGTGTGTAAGTGGTGTGACTAGTTTTATGTTTGCATGAACTTCCGGCTAGGGGGCCTGGAAACTCTTTTCCCTGGTACCCGGGACAAAACCTAACCAAATTCCTAATTGGATCCCATCACTACAGTGGTTGGGCGGTTGGCTAACCCATGGGACTAGATGGGGTTACGCTGGACTGATGGATCCGTAAATCGAGACTCAATTTTTGTTATTACGATAGATAAAGTAAATCTCGGATAGTAATTGTTCTATGGATAGGAATCAACGGCTGTGCCTCTTGATGGGGAAAAAAGCGTTGATCCCAATGATCCAAGTGCAAGTTTCTTCCTTGATCTGATCGAGTATCTTTATAGGTGCAGTCGGATCAGCGTGATCAGTAATGATCTTGACTACGTTAGAGTAAAAAGTTATCCTGGTGGAATCGCCTATGCTTTCCGGGTAAGGGAAGTTTTTCGGGTTCGGTTTTGGAAAAACCGACTGATTAGTCTCTTGTCCGGATATCCGTGTGACGAGGCCCCGGGTGTGGGACCCTGCCCCGCGCAAGAAGTGCTACTTCCGCTGCTAGCACCCTGAATCCGTTGCGCGGTGGGGACAGGGATCTCACAGTTGGTATCAGAGCAAATTGGCTAATAAAGATCAACCGAGAAGCCAAATATGTCAAAAATTTATCAAGAAGCACAAAAAGGTTATAATTATGTGATATAATTCATACAAATTGATATTCAAACTGAGAATTCGTAAATTAGTAATTGGGTCTTCAGATGGAAGTACCGCAATTGTATGGAACCTTGACTTGCTTGAGGCCTAGACATGATGGTATTTACCTTATAGTTCCAAGTATCATGACTACCCGTATATACCGAGGGTATAACTGCAGCTCTTTACCGGTAGTATATACAAGTAAATCTAAGACTTGAAATTATAAGCATTAATGCTATCCAGATGATGGTTTTAAATGTGGTTGATATGATTTTCAAATGTGGTTGATATGATTTTTAATTCTGTTTGAGAACTGATGAGTTGATTTGGATTCTGAATTGAAAAATGATGATCCCTAAAAATTGGCTGAAATGTAATAAGCTGAGCGAAACCACAGTGAGGGATGAATGGGACGAGTCCCTGTGATGATATTCATAACTAGAATGATGATAATGATTTCAGCAAATCACTATGAGATTAGTGGATTGTGCTATCAAATTGCTCCTGTTAACACTTGACACGGTAGATCAAGTTAAGGGATGACAAATTGAGAACTTGCTTGACTGAAATTTCCGTGGAGGAATGTTCAGAAAGTAATTTTTTATCGTGTTAAAGATATGAATGATATGATCTGAATAAATTGTTATTTAATGATGAGTTCTATATAAGGGATATTTATCCCCGTATTCTGTTGGGATGACCAGAATATAAGGAACCCCATAATAAATTAGATCTTAAGAAAAAGAGTCCTCTACTTTGCGAGATGAGGACATCTCGCACTTTTTAAGTGGGTAGAATGTAAGATTCCTCCCCGGCCTTCGAGGTATACATGAGTAAGAACCTCCCTTTCCGATCTTATAATTATTTCCCTCTCTAAAAAGAAAGATTTTATTTAAAAAATGAAGACCCTTTCCCCAGAATACTTCTCAGGAGCCCACCTATTTTAAGGATTCTGAACGATGAGTTCAGAAGTGAGAACCGGTGTTTTGGATGCCAAGGTTTTGGTCATCACTTAAAAGACTGCCCGACTCCTGCCATGTCAAGGGCACAAGGAAGTCATGAACCCCAAATTCAGAGACCAATTCCTTCATACCAGTCTAATCAGGGTCCGTCTCGCCCAAGCCAGGGTAACCCCAGAAGAACTCCAGCTCATCCATCTGTCTCTGTCCAGAATAACCTCAGAACTTCTTTCCAGAACTGGGGCAACCAAACAGAAAGAATTCCGCCTCAGACTGCAGCAGCCAGAGAAGTCGCAATTTCAGATGTAGTAGAAGAGGAAAAAGGACGGATCTATGCTACAATTGAAAACCAAGGACATAACCGGCGACAATTCTCAGTCATCCATACTTCAGCAGAGTATTAGGGTAAACCAAGTAATCGAAAATATACTTTGGTCATACTGTGGCCGAGAACCCAAGAAGTGGCTAAGCTATCTGCACCTAGTCAAGTTCGCCTACAATGCTTCTTATCACAGAAGTATTGGGATGAGCCCTTTTAAAGCTCTCTATGGACAAGATTGCTTAACTCCATTAACTAAGTCCGACCCATTGATCAGGGTCGACATGTCCAGACAAATGCTTAACGTCATGGAGCAGCAGATGCAGACAATTCATAAAGATATAAAAGCTGCCCAGGATCGACAGAAGCAGTATGCTGATAAGAAGAGGTCAGTCAGAGAATTCAAAGAAGCATATATGGTCTTCATTCGAGTACGGCCCAAAAGAAGTTCTTTATCTCTTGGGAAGTATAAGAAGTTATCCCCTAGATATTGTGGGCCATATTTGATTTCAAAGAAAGTAGGTGACTTAGCCTACGAGCTTCTTCTACCTCCTTATCTCAAAGTTTATAATGTATTTCATGTAAGCCTTCTAAAAAAATATGTGCCAAACCAAAATCATGGAAAGACGGTAAAACTTCAGTGGTAAGATACACCATCGGCTTCTAGGTTACACTAGTTTCTTCTTTTATATAAGTCGTAACTCTTACTTATCGCTCGCAGTAATCTTACTTCCATCGATCTCCTTTCTTTCTTAGTCTCCTTTATGGCTTGGCAGCAGGACTTAGTTTTATCCATGATGATTTCTCATCTTCAAGACGCAAGCAAGTCTGTGAAGAAGGATTTTATAGAACTGTATGAGCGCTTACTTTTCCCTCACTTGGGAACTTCTGTAGCTCAGACCAAATGGCGGACCTATCGAGACATAACTAGGATAACACCGTGGGGTCGGCATCACTTTCGTAACAATGTCCGCTTGGCTATGGTTATTGAAGCTTTGGGTTTGGGTTCCCGATACTATTGCGTGATGAGATCAAGGCATGGTGGATTTTCTGAGCGGGTCTTCTTACTTGCGTGTTTTCTTCCTCACAAGAAGATATGCCTTTATCCCATTTTTGGCTTGCCTCTTAGAGGTCCTTTTATTAGGTCACCTCATACCAATGAGGTAGGTGCTGCAATAACCGGCCGAATTATTCCCATAGATGAGTTACCTTATACGTATGCTGCTTGTGAGTGTTGCTTTTGTGACCATATGATGGACGGGCTTATGGAATTGTAAAAAGTTCTTCTATCTTGGCTGTATATGTTCCAAGAGTGAATAAAGTTGAAATCTTTGTTCTTGTCTTGAGTCTTACTCTCTTTGAGACTTTTCTTGGTGGTTACTTTTAATTAAATTTTCTCTTAGTCTCATATTTGTGCATCTTGCGGAATTTCCCTCCCAAATTGCGAGATGAGAGCATCTCGCGTTTTTCAAGTGGGAGAGAATGTAAGATTCCTCCCCAGCCTCTCAAGATGTCCAGCATCTTCCCCCTGTAATCAATCCCCTCTTCAAAAATATAAAAGATCTTATCTCTGCCTGTTTTGACATAGAGAGAGAAAATATTCTAGAGAGAGAATATTCAGATTTTGAATATTTTTTGATAGAAAAATTTCTCATAATATTAAAATGAATTCCCCTGAAACAGAAATTCAAAAAGAACTTTCCAATGTGCAATTGGAATTAATTGGAAATGGGTATAAAGGACCTTAGCCTAAGGGTCTAGATTTTTAGAAATTTTTGGATTATGGTCCAATTAAGGTTCCTATGAGCCAATAGGATCAATCCATGTGTGGGGAGGAGATAAATCCAATTTGTAAAAGAAGATACCCAAAAATGAGTAAGTGCTCACATAAGATGAAGACTTGACTATGTACAAGGTTTATTAGTAAGAAACTATGAGTAATATCAAAAATATGAGATATTTTGGGTATCCAAAAATGAGTAAATGCTCACATAAGATGAACAGTTGAATAAGGACAAGGCTAATAGTTAAAAAGGAGAGATATTTAGAAGTAAATACTCACATAAGATGAAAAGTTGAATAAGGAAAAGGCTAATAGTTAAAAAGGGGATATATTTAGAAGTAAATACTCACATAAGATAAAGAGTTGAATAAGGACAAGGCTAATAGTTAAAAAGGGGAGATATTTAGAAGTAATGATGCATTTTTGATACCTCTGCATGGGAATTTTCCCCTCATGAATGAGGCGCCTACTTCACATGTGCAATTGAGTTTTAAATATTCAAAAATTGAGATATTTCATCTCTCCTCTCTCCTACTTCAAGTCTAGTTGTAAAAAGTTAGGTCAACTGACCTAAAAATGGTCAAAAATTGACCAAACTGAATTGAAAAATTCTAGAATCAGTTTGTTTGGTTAGGAGCTCACTTTTTCCTATAAATAGAGGCCTTCCCCTTTGTTGAAACTCAATAGTGTTTTATGCACTGTTACTCTACTCCTCCCAAGCCAAGAACTCTGAATTTATTAATAATTCACTAGTTTTTGACATTTCCCTCTTCCAAAGATTGGTGGCCACTCTTGTCCAAACAAGAGTTGAACCCTCAAACCATCAAGCCAAAGGAAAGCTATCAAAGTCATTAGTAAGTTGGTGATTCTTCTATTTTTTTTTATTTTTATGGTTTTAAATGGTTTTTATGCTTTATGTCTTCTCTAAAAATGTTATGCCTCATTACAAAAAGGCATTCCCCTCTCTTCTCTAGCAAAACCAACCATTCTCTATCCTAGGTGAATGGTTAATGATTAAAGTCAAGTTTTTATAATGTTTGTCTTAATTAAATAAAAAAATATTTACTTTAGGATAATTTCAATACTCTTGGTGCACTTTTAATTAGTCTTAAAGACTTGAAAATTTGAAAAATGGTCAGCCATACAAAGGAGGTTATGGCAAAATTTTTAAAAATTAGTGAGATAAAATTCATCTTTTATTATCCCAAAAGAGTAATCTTTACAGTTTCTATATTCTAAAGTATCATTTTCATGCATAGAGGTATGCATAAAGATTATTATTTTAATATAAAAGTGTTACTTTTATCATATTTGGATTTCATGCATAGAGGTATTCATAAAAGATTATTATTTTAATGTAAAAGTGTTATTTTTATCATAATTGGATTTCATGCATAGAGGTATGCATAAAAGATTATTATTTTAATGTAAAAGTGTTACTTTTATCATGATTGGATTTCATGCATAGAGGTATGCATAAAATATTATTATTTTAATGTAAAAGTGTTACTTTTATCATGATTGGATTTCATGCATAGAGGTATGCATAAAAGATTATTATTTTAATTGAAAAGTGTTACTTTTATCATATTTGGATTTCATGCATAGAGGTATGCATAAAAGATTAGTATTTTAATGTAAAAGTGTTACTTTTATCATAATTGGATTTCATGCATAGAGGTATGCATAAAAGATTATTATTTTAATGTAAAAGTGTTACTTTTATCATAATTGGATTTCATGCATAGAGGTATGCATAAAAGATTATTATTATTTTAATGTAAAAGTGTTACTTTTATCATATTTGGATTTCATGCATAGAGGTATGCATAAAAGATTATTATTTTAATGTAAAAGTGTTACTTTTATCATATTTGGATTTCATGCACAGAGGTATGCATAAAAGATTAATATTTTAATATAAAAGTGTTACTTTTATCATATTTGGATTTCATGCATAGAGGTATGCATAAAAGATTATTATTTTAATGTAAAAGTGTTACTTTTATGATATTTGAATTTCATGCATAGAGGTATGCATAAAAGATATTTTTTATACTAAAAGTGTGATTTTCATCGATTTTATGCATAAATTAGATGCATAAGAGAAATTCTTTTATTCTAAAAGTGTAATTCCTACTAAATTGGATTTATGCATGGAAAGATGCTTAAAGAATTTATTTTAATCCAAAAGTGTCATTCTCATTTAAAATGAATTCATGTATAGGAAGATGCATAAAAGATTGATTTTTAATTCAAAAGGGTTATTCTCCTTAAAATGGAAGTTATGCATATATAGATGCGTAAAGAAATCTTATATCAAATATAAGAATTCTCTTGTATTCTATAAATAGATATTAAGATGTGATAAGATGCATATGAGATTTGATAGGATGTGATAAGATGTGTATGAGATGTGATAGGATGTGATAAGAGGTGTATGAGATGTGATAAGATGTGATAAGATGCATATGAGATGAAGGATGTGATAAGATGAGTTAAGATGTGATAAGATGTATATGTGTTATGATAGGGCGAGTATGGATGTGATGTAAAAGAATAGATGTGAAGGCGTATGTGGTTATATGAATGGGAATGTGGAAATGGATGTATGAAGGTGAATGTGGATGTACGGATGTGAAAATGGATGTATGCATGTAGAAGTGGAAGTATGGATATGAATGGAAATGTGGATGTGGATGTATGTATGTGGATGTGGATGTATGAATGAGGATGTGAAAATGGATGTATGTATGTAGAAGTGGATGTATGGATGTATGAATGAATGTGGATGTGGATGTATGAATGAATGTGGATGTGGATGTGTATGCATGGAGATGTGGATGTATGCATGTAGATGTAGATGTATGGATGTGAATGACAATGTGGATGTGGATGTATGCATGGAGATGGAGATGTGATGTGGATGTGGATGTATGAAAATTTCTGAAAATACAATAAATTCTAATTGCACATTGGAAAGTTCTTTTTGAATTTCTGTTTCAGGGGAATTCATTTTAATAATATGAGAAATTTTTCTATCTAAAAATATTCAAAATCTGAATATTCTCTCTCTAGAATATTTTCTCTCTCCATGTCAAAATAAGCAGAGACAAGATCTTTTATATTTTTGAAGAGGGGATTGATTACAGGGGAAGATGCTGGACATCTTGAGAGACTGGGGAGGAATCTTACAATATTCATAACTAGAATGATGATAATGATTTCAACAAATCACTATGAGATTAGTGGATTGTGCTGTCAAATTGCTACTGTTAACACTTGACACGGTAGATCAAGTTAAGGGATGACAAATTGAGAACTTGCTTGACTGAAATTTCCGTGGAGGAATGTTCAGAAAGAAATTTTTTATCGTGTTAAAGATATGAATGATATGATCTGAATAAATTATTATTTAATGATGAGTTCTATATAAGGGATATTTATCCCCGTATTCTGTTGGGATGACCAGAATATAAGGAACCCCAGAATAAATTAGATCTTAAGAAAAAGAGTTGTCCTCTACTTTGCGAGATGAGGACATCTCGCACTTTTTAAGTGGGTAGAATGTAAGATTCCTCCCCAGCCTTCGAGGTACACATGAGTAAGAACCTCCCTTTCTGATCTTATAATTATTCCCTCTCTAAAAAGAAAGATTTTGTTTAAAAAAGGAAGACCCTTTTCCCAGAATACTTCTCAGGAGCCCACCTGTTTTAAGGATTCTGAACGATGAGTTCAGAAGTGAGAACCGGTGTTTTGGATGCCAAGGTTTTGGTCATCACTTAAAAGACTGCCCGACTCCTGCCATGTCAAGGGCACAGGGAAGTCAAGAACCCCAAATTCAGAGACCAATTCCTTCATACCAGTCTAATCAGGGTCCGTCTCGCCCAAGCCAGTGTAACCCCAAAAGAACTCCAGCTCATCCATCTGCCTCTGTCCAAAATAACCTCAGAACTCCTTTCCAGAACTGGAGCAACCAACTTGAGAAAGAATTCCGCCTCATACTGCAGCAGCCAGAGCAGTCGCAATTTCAGATGTAGTAGAAGAGGAAAAAGGACGGATCTATGCTACAATTGAAAACCAAGGACATAACCGGCGACAATTCTCAGTCATCCATACTCCAGCAGAGTATTAGGGTAAACCAAGTAATCGAAGATATACTTTGGTCATACTGTGGCCGAGAACCCAAGAAGTGGCTAAGCTATCTGCACCTAGTCAAGTTCGCCTACAATGCTTCTTATCACAGAAGTATTGGGATGAGCCCTTTTAAAGCTCTCTATGGACAAGATTTCTTAACTCCATTAACTAAGTCCGACCCATTAATCAGGGTCGAGATGTCGAGACAAATGCTTGACGTCATGGAGCAGCAGATGCTGACAATTCATAAAGATATAAAAGCTACCCAGGATCCACAAAAGCAGTATGCTGATAAGAAGAGGTCACTCAGAGAATTCAAAGAAGCATATATGGTCTTCATTCGAGTACGGCCCAAAAGAAGTTCTTTATCTCTTGGGAAGTATAAGAAGTTATCCCCCAAATATTGTGGGCCATATCTGATTTCAAAGAAAGTAGGTGACTTAGCCTACAAACTTCTTCTACCTCCTCATCTCAAAGTTTATAATGTATTTCATGTAAGCCTTCTAAAGAAATATGTGCCAAACCCAAATCATGGAAAGACAGTAAAACTTCAGTGGTAAGATACACCGTCGGCTTCTAGATTACACTAGTTCCTTCTTTTATATAAGTCGTAACTCTTACTTATCGCTCGCAATAATCTTACTTCCATCGATCTCCTTTCTTTCTTAATCTCCTTTATGGCTTGGCAGCAGGACTTAGTTTTATCCATGATGATTTCTCATCTTCAAGACGCAAGCGAGTTTGTGAAGAAGGATTTTATAGAACTGTATGAGCGCTTACTTTTCCCTCACTTGGAAACTTCTGTAGCTCAGACCAAATGGCGGACCTATCGAGACATAACTAGGGTAACACCATGGGGTCGGCATCACTTTCGTAACAATGTCCGCTTGGCTATGGTTATTGAAACTTTGGGTTTGGGTCCCCGATACTATTGTGTGATGAGATCAAGGCATGGTGGGTTTTCTGAGCGGGTCTTCTTACTTGCGTGTTTTCTTCCTTACCAGAAGATATGCCTTTATCCCATCTTTGGCTTGCCTCTTAGAGGTCCTTTTATTAGGTCACCTCATACCAATGAGATAGGTGCTGCAATAACCGGCCGAATTATTCCCATAGATGAGTTACCTTATACGTGTGCTGCTTGTGAGTGCTGCTTTTGTGACCATATGATGGACGGGCTTATGGAATTGTAAAAAGTTCTTCTATCTTGGCTGTATATGTTACAAGAGTGAATAAAGTTGAAATCTTTGTTCTTGTCTTGAGTCTTTCTCTCTTTGAGACTTTTCTTGGTGGTTACTTTTAATTAAATTTTCTCTTAGTCTCATATTTGTGCATCTTGCGGAATTTTCCCACCAAATTGCGAGATGAGGGCATCTCGTGTTTTTCAAGTGGGAGAGAATGTAAGATTCCTCCCCAGCCTCTCAAGATGTCCAGCATCTTCCCCCTGTAATCAATCCCCTCTTCAGAAATATAAAAGATCTTATCTCTGCCTGTTTTGACATAGAGAGAGAAAATATTCTAGAGAGAGAATATTCAGATTTTGAATATTTTTAGATAGAAAAATCTCATAATATTAAAATGAATTTCCCTGAAACAGAAATTCAAAAAGAACTTTCCAGTGTGCAATTGGAATTAATTGGAAATGGGTATAAAGGACCTTAGCCTAAGGGTCTAGATTTTTAGAAATTTTTGGATTATGGTCCAATTAAGGTTCCTATGAGCCAATAGGATCAATCCATGTGTGGGGAGGAGATAAATCCAATTTGTAAAAGAAGATACCCAAAAATGAGTAAATGCTCACATAAGATGAAGACTTGACTATGTACAAGGTTTATTAGTAAGAAACTACGAGTAATATCAAAAATACGAGATATTTTGGGTATCCAAAAATGAGTAAATGCTCACATAAGATGAAGAGTTGAATAAGGACAAGGCTAATAGTTAAAAAGGGGAGATATTTAGAAGTAAATACTCACATAAGATGAAGAGTTGAATAAGGACAAGGCTAATAGTTAAAAAGGGAAGATATTTAGAAGTAATGATGCATTTTTGATACCTCTGCATGGGAATTTTCCCCTCATGAATGAGGCGCCTACTTCACATGTGCAATTGAGTTTTAAATATTCAAAAATTGAGATATTTCATCTCTCCTCTCTCCTACTTCAAGTCTAGTTGTAAAAAGTTAGGTCAACTGACCTAAAAATGGTCAAAAATTGACCAAACTGAATTGAAAAATTCTAGAATCAGGTTGTTTGGTTAGGAGCTCACTTTTTCCTATAAATAGAGGCCTTCCCCTTTGTTGAAACTCAATAGTGTTTTATGCACTGTTACTCTACTCCTCCCAAGCCAAGAACTGTGAATTTATTAATAATTCACTAGTTTTTGACATTTCCCTCTTCCAAAGATTGGTGGCCACTCTTGTCCAAACAAGAGTTGAACCCTCAAACCATCAAGCCAAAGGAAAGCTATCAAAGTCATTAGTAAGTTGGTGATTCTTCTATTTTTTTTTATTTTTATGGTTTTAAATGGTTTTTATGCTTTATGTCTTCTCTAAAAATGTTATGCCTCATTACAAAAAGGCATTCCCCTCTCTTCTCTAGCAAAACCAACCATTCTCTATCCTAGGTGAATGGTTAATGATTAAAGTCAAGTTTTTATAATGTTTGTCTTAATTAAATGAAAAAATGTTTACTTTAGGATAATTTCAATACTCTCGGTGCACTTTTAATTAGTCTTAAAGACTTGAAAATTTGAAAAATGGTCAGCCATACAAAGGAGGTTATGGCAAAATTTTTAAAAATTAGTGAGATAAAATTCATCTTTTATTATCCTAAAAGAGTAATCCTTACGGTTTCTATATTCTAAAGTATCATTTTCATGCATAGAGGTATGCATAAAGATTATTATTTTAATATAAAAGTGTTACTTTTATCATATTTGGATTTCATGCATAGAGTTATGCATAAAAGATTATTATTTTAATGTAAAAGTGTTATTTTTTTATCATAATTGAATTTCATGCATAGATGCATAAAAGATTATTATTTTAATGTAAAAGTGTTACTTTTATCATAATTGGATTTCATGCATAGAGGTATGCATAAAAGATTTTTATTTTAATGTAAAAGTGTTACTTTTATCATATTTGGATTTCATGCATAGAGGTATGTATAAAAGATTATTATTTTAATGTAAAAGTGTTACTTTTATCATATTTGGATTTCATGCATAGAGGTATGCATAAAAGATTATTATTTTAATGTAATGGTGTTACTTTTTATCATAATTGGATTTCATGCATAGAGATATGCATAAAAGATTATTATTTTAATGTAAAAGTGTTACTTTTATCATAATTGGATTTCATGCATAGAGGTATGCATAAAAGATTAATATTTTAATGTAAAAGTGTTACTTTTATCATATTTGGATTTCATGCATAGAGGTATGCATAAAAGATTAATATTTTAATGTAAAAGTGTTACTTTTATCATATTTGGATTTCATGCATAGAGGTATGCATAAAAGATTAATATTTTAATGTAAAAGTGTTACTTTTATCATATTTGGATTTCATGCATAGAGGTATGCATAAAAGATTATTATTTTAATGTAAAAGTGTTACTTTTATGATATTTGAATTTCATGCATAGAGGTATGCATAAAAGATATTTTTTATACTAAAAGTGTGATTTTTATCATAAATAGATTTTATGCATAAATTAGATGGATAAGAGAAATTCTTTTATTCTAAAAGTGTAATTCCTACTAAATTGGATTTATGCATGGAAAGATGCATAAAAAATTTATTTTAATCCAAAAGTGTCATTCTCATTTAAAATGAATTTATGCATAGGAAGATGCATAAAAGATTGATTTTTAATTCAAAAGGGTTATTCTCCTTAAAATGGAATTTTTGCATATATAGATACGTAAAGAAATCTTATATCAAATATAAGAATTCTCTTGTATTTTATAAATAGATATTAAGATGTGATAAGATGCATATGAGATGAGTTAGGATGTGATAAGATGAGTTAAGATGTGATAAGATGCATATGAGATGTGATAGGATGTGATAAGATGTGTATGAGATGTGATAGGATGTGATAAGAGGTGTATGAGATGTGATAAGATGCATATGAGATGAAGGATGTGATAAGATGAGTTAAGATGTGATAAGATGTATATGGGTTATGATAGGGCGAGAATGGATGTGATGTAAAAGAATAGATGTGAAGGCATATGTGGTTATATGAATGGGAATGTGGAAATGGATGTATGAAGGTGAATGTGGATTTACGGATGTGAAAATGGATGTATGCATGTAGAAGTGGAAGTATGGATGTGAATGGGAATGTGGATGTGAATGTATGTATGTGGATGTGGATGTATGAATGAGGATGTGAAAATGGATATATGTATGTAGAAGTGGATGTATGGATGTATGAATGAATGTGGATGTGGATGTATGAATGAATGTGGATGTGGATGTATATGCATGGAGATGTGGATGTATGCATGTAGATGTAGATGTATGGATGTGAATGAGAATGTGGATGTGGATGTATGCATGGAGATGTGGATGTATGCATGTAGATGTAGATGTATGGATGTGAATATGAATGTGGATGTGGATGTATGCATCTCCCCCAACCCCTTTTTGATGTCTAGTATATTCTCCTGTAAAATCAATTCCTTTTCTAAAATATAAGAGACCTTGTTTCTAACTGTTTTAACCTAGAGAGAGAAAATATTCTAGAGAGAGAATATTCAGATTATGAATATTTTTGGATAGAAAAATAACTCATCTTATTAAAATAAGTTCCCCTGAAACAAAAATTCAAAAAGAAATTTCCAATGTGCAATTGGAATTAATTGGAAATAGGTATAAAGAACCTTAGTCTAAGGGCCTAGATTTTCAGAAATCTTTAGACTATGGTCCAATTAAGGTTTCTATGGGCCAATAGCATCAATCCATGTGTAGGGAGGAGATAAATCCAAATTGTAAAAGAAGATACCAAAAATGAGTAAATGCTCACATAAGATGAAGAGTTGAAAATGTACAAGGTTTATTAGTAAATAAACACATATGTAAGGAAGGGGAGTTCTTTAAAGGAGGTGCATATTTCACATAAGATGAAGAGTTGAAAATGTACAAGGTTTATTAGTAAAAAAACTATGACACATATGTAAGGAAGAGGAGTTCTTTAAAGGAGTTGCATATTTCACATAAGATGAAGAGTTGAAAATGTACAAGGTTTATTAGTAAAAAACTATGAGCAATAAAATTTTGACACATATGTAAGGAAGGGGAATTCTTTAAAGGAGGTACATATTTCACATGCTTGAATGAGTTTTAAACTCAAAAATAATGTGATATTTTTATCTCTCATCTCTCTTGAACCAAACCAAATCAAAATGGAACCAAACCAAATCAAAAAGTAACCAAACTAGGTCCAAATCTAGTCCAAATTCAACCAAACTGACTTGGAAAATTCTAGAATCAGTTTGTTTGGTTAGGAGCTCAAATTTTCCTATAAATAGAAGCCTCCCCTTGTTGAAAAAAATATAATGTCTTATGCATTGTTACTCTACTCCACCTAAGCCAAAATATAGTCTCTTATGCTTTGTTACTCTACTCCACCTAAGCTAAAATATATAGTGTCTTATGCCTTGTTACTCTACTCCACCTAAGCCAAATTAGATAGAGTCTTATGCCTTGTTACTCTACTCCACCTAATGCCAAATTAGATAGTGTCTTATGCTTTGTTACTCTACTCCATCTAAGCCAAAATATATAGTGTCTTATGCTATGTTACTCCACCTAAGCCAAGAACTGTGAATTCTTTAATAATTCACTAGTTTTTGACACTTCTCTCTTTCTTCAATCCCCATTGGTGGCTCCATCAACATACTAAACCAATTGATTGGTTGGGGGCCTCTACCGTGAATAAAGAATCAAGCAAATCATAAGGTAAGTATATTGAATTTTTATGATTTCTCAATAATTCTCTCTTCTCAACCCCTCTCAAGCTTGAGAAGTTTAATTGGTATGGTTTTTTTTAAAAGCTATTGAAGTTAATTGGTGAATAGTAGTGAAGAGTTACATAATTTAATAAATGCTATAGAAGTTAATTTCCACTTATATTTAAATTCTAATGGTTTTTATAATTTCTCTCTCTCACTCAAGAAATGGTCATACTCATGACCCATTCTCAATCCAAATGAAGCTTTTCATAAAGCTTTTCCTTAATCCAAGATTAAGCTATGCTTGAGGCCAAATTAATGGCTTTTTGCTATGCTTTTAGTTTATGCACATTGATGATTCAATCCATTATGGATTGATGACCCAATTAGAGACCATTCTAATTGTTTTCTTAATGATCCAATTAGAGACCATTATGGATTGATGACCCAATTAGAGACCATTCTAATTGTTTTCTTAATGATCCAATTAGAGACCATTATGGATTGATGATCCAATTAGAGACCATTCTAATTGTTTTCCTAATGATCCAATTAGAGACCATTATGGATTGATGATCCAATTAGAGACCATTCTAATTATTTCTTTGATAATGAGCTTTATCCCTTAGAAAAAAAATTGAGATTTATCAGTCATAGTAGCGGAGCTATGGCAAAATTTTTATAGAAATTACGCATAAAATAAATTCATTCAAAGCATAAAAAGAGGACTTCCTACCATATTCTAGGAACTATCATCCTAGATTAATTAAAAGAATTTTATTATGCATGGAGATGTGGAAGTTTGCATGTAGATGTAGATGTATAGATGTAGATGTGGATGTGGAGGTGGATGGATGCATGTAGATGTAGATGTATAGATGTAGATGTGAATGGAGATGTGGATGTATGCATGTAGATGTAGATGTATAGATGTGGATGTGGATGTATACATGTAGATGTAGATGTATAGATGTAGATGTGGATGTGGAGGTAGATGGATACATGTAGATGTAGATGTATAGATGTAGATGGGAATGGAGATATGGATGTATGCATGTAGATGTAGATGTATAGATGTAGATGTGGATGTGGAGGTAGATGGATGCATGTAGATGTAGATGTATAGATGTAGATGGGAATGGAGATATGGATGTATGCATGTAGATGTAGATGTATAGATGTAGATGTGGATGTGGAGGTGGATGGATGCATGTAGATGTAGATGTATAGATGTAGATGGGAATGGAGATAGGGATGTATGCATGTAGATGTAGATGTATAGATGTAGATGTGGATGTGGAGGTGGATGGATGCATGTAGATGTAGATGTATAGATGTAGATGTGAATGGAGATGTGGATGTATGCATAAAGATGTAGATATATGGAGGTGAATGTGAATGTGGATGTGGATGTATGCATAGAGATGTAGATGTATGCATGTAGATGTGAATGTACGCATATAGATGTGGATGTATGGATGTGAATATACGATATGCGATGTGAGGGAATCTGAAGTGATGAGATAGAAATGATGTGATGGGATGAGTATACATATAAATGGAATATGGAATAAGTAATGTAGATTGATGAGGGGTAATGTAGAAAAATGAAAGTTAAAATAGAAATTGTGTTGTAAACTGTTTGTAAATACTGTTTGTAAATGCTGTTTGTAAATGATTGTTTTATGTCAAGAATGCTGGGGGGAGCATTTTGACCGTCTTGTGATTAAAGTCGTGATGGTAAAGTTGCAACTGCTGACGGGGAGTCAATGAAGGACGTCTCGCGTAGCAAGGTCGGCCGAGGTCTTGACCAGCCTCGGTGCGATTAAAATGGTGAGCTTCCGGTACGGTGGATGAGGGGCCAAGGAAGCGGCCTATGCGTGAAGCGCTAGGTTACCTGCGAAGGATCCTAGAGGGTGCTGACCATACGGTGCTCGGGCTCTGGGTCGCCTAGGATACCCACGCGTGCGTCGAGGAAGATATTGGAACAGAGTTGGAGTTGTTTTCTGAAATCGAGCATGGATCTGGTTGATTGACCTTGCTGGTCTTCAATGGATGAGTCCATGGCTCCTTATATGGATCTGTTGGTTGATCTTGCTGATCTTCAACGAGAGTCCATCATGTTAAGTGATTATATTGCCAAGTATTATGGGCTAGGAACTATCGAAACGGCTCCTGAGCGTTCTAGTTGCCAATGATGCCATAGATACTCTGATGAAGGAATGATGGGAAATTAAGAATCAATTGGATAAATTGGAAGATGATGATCAATGATACTATGGTTTTATTAAAGGATTGTTTTGAACTGGTTGAATCTGGTTGAAAAAGGCAATTTCATATTGGGTGTGTGAGTGGTGTGACTAGTTTTATTTTGCATGAACATCCGGCTAGGGGGCCTTGGAACTCTTTTCCTTGGTACCCGGGACAAAACCTAACCAAATTTTTAATTGGATCCCATCACTACAGTGGTTGGGCGGTTGGCTAACCCATGGGATTGGATGGGGTTAGGCTGGACTGATGGATCCGTAAATCGAGACTCAAACTTTTGTTTTTACGATAGAAAAAAAAAAATAAATCCCGGACAGAAACTGTTCTATGGATAGGAATCAACGGCTGTGCCTCTTAAATGGGGAAAAAAGCGTTGATCCCAATGATCCAAGTGCAAGTTTCTTCCTTGAACTGACTAAGTATCTTATAGATGTAATCGGATCATCTCGATCAGAAATGATCTTGACTACGTTAGAGTAAAAAGTTATCCTGGTGGAATCGCCCGTGCTTTCCGGTAGAGGAAGTTTTTCCGGGTTCGATTTTGGAACAACCGATGGATTAGTCTCTTATCCGGATATCCGTGGGCGAGGCCCGAGTGTGGGACCCCTGTCCCGCGCGAGAAGCGCTACTTCCGCTGCCAGTACCCTGAATCCGTTGCTCGGTGGGAACAGGGATCTTACAGTTGGTATCAGAGCATTTGGTTAATAAAGATCAACTGAGAAGACAAATATGTCAAAAATTTATCAAGAGACACAAAAAAGTTATAATTGTGTGAGATAATTCATACAATTTGACATTCAAACGAAAATTCGTAATTTTGGTAATTGGGTCTTCAAATGGAAGTACCGCAATTATATAGAATCCCTGACTTGCTTGAGGCCTAGACATGATAGTATTTACCTTATAATTCCAAGGGCCGTGACTACCCGTATATACCGAGAGTATACTGCAGCTCTTTACTGACAGTATATACGAGTAAATCTAAGACTTGAAATTATAAGCGTTAATGCTATCTAGATGATGATTTCGAATGTGATTGATATGATTTTTAATTCTGTTTGAGAATTGATGAATTGATTTGGATTCTGATTGAAAATGCTGATTGAAAATGCTGATTGAAAAATGTTGATTTTTAAAAAATTAGTTGAAATATAATGAAACCACAATGAGGGGGAATGGAACGAGTCCTTGTGATGATATTCATAACTAGAATGATGATAACGAATTCAGCAAATCACTATGAGATTAGTGGGTTGTGCTGTCAGATTGCTACTGTTAATACTTGACCGGTAGATCAAGTTAAGGGATGTCAAATTGAGAACTTGCTTCACTGAAATTTCCGTGGAGGAATGTTCCGAAGGAAACTTTTCGGTCTAATGGACCATTATCATGTTAAAGATATGAATGATATAATCTGAATGAATTGTTATTTAATGATGAGTTCTATATAAGGGATATTTATCCCAGTGTTCTGTTGGGTTGACCAGAATATAAGCAACCCCAGAATAAAAATTGGATCTTAAGAATAAGAGCTGTCCTCTACCTTGCGAGATGAGGACATCTCGCACTTTTTAAGTGGGGTAGGATGTAAGATTCCTCCCCAGCCTTCGAGGTATATAGGAGTAAGAATCTCCCTTTCGGATCTTATAATTATTCCCTCTCTAAAATAAAAGAAAGTTTCTGTTTAAAAAAGGAATACCCTTTTCCTAAAATACTTCTCAGGAGTCACGCCTATTTTAAGGATTTAGAACAATGAGTTTAGAAGTGAGAATCGGTGTTTTGGATACCAAGGTTTTGGTTTTCATTCGAGTATGGCCCAAAAGAAGTTCTTTATCTCTTGGGGAGTATAAGAAGTTATCCCCCAGATATTGTGATCCTTATATCTGAATTCAATGAAAGTAGGTGACTTAGCCTACAAGTTTCTTTTATCTCCTCATCTCAAAATTCTTAATACCTTCTATAGAAAAATGTGCCAAACCCAAATCATGGAAAGACGGTAAAACTTCAGTGGCAAGTTACCGTTGGCTTCTAGGTTACGCTAGCTCCTTCCTTTATATAAGTCGTAACTTTTACTTGTCGCTCACAGTAATCTTACTCCCATCAATCTCCTTTCTTTCTTAATCTCCTTCATGGCTTGGCAACAGGAATTAGTTTTATCCCTGATGATTTCTCACCTTCAAGACGCAAGAGAGTCTGTGAAGAAAGACTTTATAGAACAGTATGAGCGCTCACTTTTTCCTCACCTAGGAACTTCTGTCGCGCAGACCAAATGGCGGACCTATCAAAACATAACTAGGGTAACACCCTGGGGTCAGCAGCACTTTCGTAACAATGTCCGCTTGGCCATGGTTATTGAAGCTTTGGGTTTGGGTCCCCGATACTACTGTGTCATGAGATCAAGGCATCTTGGGTTTTCTGAGCGGGTCTTCTTACTGGCATGTTTTCTTCCTCATGAGAAGATATGCCTTTACCCCGTTTTTGGCTTGCCTCTCAGAGGTCCTTTTGTTAGATCACCTCATACCACTGAGATAGGTGCGGCAATAACCAGCAGAATCATTCCCATAGATGAGTTACCCTATACTTGTGCAGCTTGTGAGGACTGCTTTTGTGACCATATGATGGACGGGCTTATGGAAGTGTAAAGAGTTCTTCTATCTTTACTGTATAAGTCCCGTGAATGAATAAAGTTTAAATCTTGTTCTTATTTTGAATCTTGTTCTCTTTAAGACTCTTCTTGGTGGTTAATCGTGATTAAAATTTTTCTCTAAGTCTCATATTCGTGCATCTTGCGAAATTATTCCAAGTTGCGAGATGAGGACATCTCGCGTTTTTTAAGTGGGGTAGAATGTAAGATTCCTCCCCCAACCCCTTTTTGATGTCTAGTATATTCTCCTGTAAAATCAATTCCTTTTCTAAAATATAAGAGACCTTGTTTCTAACTGTTTTAACCTAGAGAGAGAAAATATTCTAGAGAGAGAATATTCAGATTATGAATATTTTTGGATAGAAAAATAACTCATCTTATTAAAATAAGTTCCCCTGAAACAGAAATTCAAAAAGAAATTTCCAATGTGCAATTGGAATTAATTGGAAATAGGTATAAAGAACCTTAGTCTAAGGGCCTAGATTTTCAGAAATCTTTAGACTATGGTCCAATTAAGGTTTCTATGGGCCAATAGCATCAATCCATGTGTAGGGAGGAGATAAATCCAAATTGTAAAAGAAGATACCAAAAATGAGTAAATGCTCACATAAGATGAAGAGTTGAAAATGTACAAGGTTTATTAGTAAATAAACACATATGTAAGGAAGGGGAGTTCTTTAAAGGAGGTGCATATTTCACATAAGATGAAGAGTTGAAAATGTACAAGGTTTATTAGTAAAAAAACTATGACACATATGTAAGGAAGAGGAGTTCTTTAAAGGAGTTGCATATTTCACATAAGATGAAGAGTTGAAAATGTACAAGGTTTATTAGTAAAAAACTATGAGCAATAAAATTTTGACACATATGTAAGGAAGGGGAATTCTTTAAAGGAGGTACATATTTCACATGCTTGAATGAGTTTTAAACTCAAAAATAATGTGATATTTTTATCTCTCATCTCTCTTGAACCAAACCAAATCAAAATGGAACCAAACCAAATCAAAAAGTAACCAAACTAGGTCCAAATCTAGTCCAAATTCAACCAAACTGACTTGGAAAATTCTAGAATCAGTTTGTTTGGTTAGGAGCTCAAATTTTCCTATAAATAGAAGCCTCCCCTTGTTGAAAAAAATATAATGTCTTATGCATTGTTACTCTACTCCACCTAAGCCAAAATATAGTCTCTTATGCTTTGTTACTCTACTCCACCTAAGCTAAAATATATAGTGTCTTATGCCTTGTTACTCTACTCCACCTAAGCCAAATTAGATAGAGTCTTATGCCTTGTTACTCTACTCCACCTAATGCCAAATTAGATAGTGTCTTATGCTTTGTTACTCTACTCCATCTAAGCCAAAATATATAGTGTCTTATGCTATGTTACTCCACCTAAGCCAAGAACTGTGAATTCTTTAATAATTCACTAGTTTTTGACACTTCTCTCTTTCTTCAATCCCCATTGGTGGCTCCATCAACATACTAAACCAATTGATTGGTTGGGGGCCTCTACCGTGAATAAAGAATCAAGCAAATCATAAGGTAAGTATATTGAATTTTTATGATTTCTCAATAATTCTCTCTTCTCAACCCCTCTCAAGCTTGAGAAGTTTAATTGGTATGGTTTTTTTTAAAAGCTATTGAAGTTAATTGGTGAATAGTAGTGAAGAGTTACATAATTTAATAAATGCTATAGAAGTTAATTTCCACTTATATTTAAATTCTAATGGTTTTTATAATTTCTCTCTCTCACTCAAGAAATGGTCATACTCATGACCCATTCTCAATCCAAATGAAGCTTTTCATAAAGCTTTTCCTTAATCCAAGATTAAGCTATGCTTGAGGCCAAATTAATGGCTTTTTGCTATGCTTTTAGTTTATGCACATTGATGATTCAATCCATTATGGATTGATGACCCAATTAGAGACCATTCTAATTGTTTTCTTAATGATCCAATTAGAGACCATTATGGATTGATGACCCAATTAGAGACCATTCTAATTGTTTTCTTAATGATCCAATTAGAGACCATTATGGATTGATGATCCAATTAGAGACCATTCTAATTGTTTTCCTAATGATCCAATTAGAGACCATTATGGATTGATGATCCAATTAGAGACCATTCTAATTATTTCTTTGATAATGAGCTTTATCCCTTAGAAAAAAAAATTGAGATTTATCAGTCATAGTAGCGGAGCTATGGCAAAATTTTTATAGAAATTACGCATAAAATAAATTCATTCAAAGCATAAAAAGAGGACTTCCTACCATATTCTAGGAACTATCATCCTAGATTAATTAAAAGAATTTTATTATGCATGGAGATGTGGAAGTTTGCATGTAGATGTAGATGTATAGATGTAGATGTGGATGTGGAGGTGGATGGATGCATGTAGATGTAGATGTATAGATGTAGATGTGAATGGAGATGTGGATGTATGCATGTAGATGTAGATGTATAGATGTGGATGTGGATGTATACATGTAGATGTAGATGTATAGATGTAGATGTGGATGTGGAGGTAGATGGATACATGTAGATGTAGATGTATAGATGTAGATGGGAATGGAGATATGGATGTATGCATGTAGATGTAGATGTATAGATGTAGATGTGGATGTGGAGGTAGATGGATGCATGTAGATGTAGATGTATAGATGTAGATGGGAATGGAGATATGGATGTATGCATGTAGATGTAGATGTATAGATGTAGATGTGGATGTGGAGGTGGATGGATGCATGTAGATGTAGATGTATAGATGTAGATGGGAATGGAGATAGGGATGTATGCATGTAGATGTAGATGTATAGATGTAGATGTGGATGTGGAGGTGGATGGATGCATGTAGATGTAGATGTATAGATGTAGATGTGAATGGAGATGTGGATGTATGCATAAAGATGTAGATATATGGAGGTGAATGTGAATGTGGATGTGGATGTATGCATAGAGATGTAGATGTATGCATGTAGATGTGAATGTACGCATATAGATGTGGATGTATGGATGTGAATATACGATATGCGATGTGAGGGAATCTGAAGTGATGAGATAGAAATGATGTGATGGGATGAGTATACATATAAATGGAATATGGAATAAGTAATGTAGATTGATGAGGGGTAATGTAGAAAAATGAAAGTTAAAATAGAAATTGTGTTGTAAACTGTTTGTAAATACTGTTTGTAAATGCTGTTTGTAAATGATTGTTTTATGTCAAGAATGCTGGGGGGAGCATTTTGACCGTCTTGTGATTAAAGTCGTGATGGTAAAGTTGCAACTGCTGACGGGGAGTCAATGAAGGACGTCTCGCGTAGCAAGGTCGGCCGAGGTCTTGACCAGCCTCGGTGCGATTAAAATGGTGAGCTTCCGGTACGGTGGATGAGGGGCCAAGGAAGCGGCCTATGCGTGAAGCGCTAGGTTACCTGCGAAGGATCCTAGAGGGTGCTGACCATACGGTGCTCGGGCTCTGGGTCGCCTAGGATACCCACGCGTGCGTCGAGGAAGATATTGGAACAGAGTTGGAGTTGTTTTCTGAAATCGAGCATGGATCTGGTTGATTGACCTTGCTGGTCTTCAATGGATGAGTCCATGGCTCCTTATATGGATCTGTTGGTTGATCTTGCTGATCTTCAACGAGAGTCCATCATGTTAAGTGATTATATTGCCAAGTATTATGGGCTAGGAACTATCGAAACGGCTCCTGAGCGTTCTAGTTGCCAATGATGCCATAGATACTCTGATGAAGGAATGATGGGAAATTAAGAATCAATTGGATAAATTGGAAGATGATGATCAATGATACTATGGTTTTATTAAAGGATTGTTTTGAACTGGTTGAATCTGGTTGAAAAAGGCAATTTCATATTGGGTGTGTGAGTGGTGTGACTAGTTTTATTTTGCATGAACATCCGGCTAGGGGGCCTTGGAACTCTTTTCCTTGGTACCCGGGACAAAACCTAACCAAATTTTTAATTGGATCCCATCACTACAGTGGTTGGGCGGTTGGCTAACCCATGGGATTGGATGGGGTTAGGCTGGACTGATGGATCCGTAAATCGAGACTCAAACTTTTGTTTTTACGATAGAAAAAAAAAAATAAATCCCGGACAGAAACTGTTCTATGGATAGGAATCAACGGCTGTGCCTCTTAAATGGGGAAAAAAGCGTTGATCCCAATGATCCAAGTGCAAGTTTCTTCCTTGAACTGACTAAGTATCTTATAGATGTAATCGGATCATCTCGATCAGAAATGATCTTGACTACGTTAGAGTAAAAAGTTATCCTGGTGGAATCGCCCGTGCTTTCCGGTAGAGGAAGTTTTTCCGGGTTCGATTTTGGAACAACCGATGGATTAGTCTCTTATCCGGATATCCGTGGGCGAGGCCCGAGTGTGGGACCCCTGTCCCGCGCGAGAAGCGCTACTTCCGCTGCCAGTACCCCGAATCCGTTGCTCGGTGGGAACAGGGATCTTACAGTACTGTAAGATCCCTGTTCCCACCGAGCAACGAATTCGGGGTACTGGCAGCGGAAGTAGCGCTTCTCGCGCGGGACAGGGGTCCCACACTCGGGGCCTCGCCCACGGATATCCGGATAAGAGACTAATCCGTCGGTTGTTCCAAAACCGAACCCGGAAAAACTTCCTTTACCGGAAAGCACGGGCGATTCCACCAGGATAACTTTTTACTCTAACGTAGTCAAGATCATTTCTGATCGAGATGTTCCGATTACATCTATAAGATACTTAGTCAGTTCAAGGAAGAACTTGCACTTGGATCATTGGGATCAACGCTTTTTTTCCCCATTCAAGAGGCACAGCCGTTGATTCCTATCCATAGAACAGTTTCTGTCCGGGATTTATTTTTATTTTTTTTTTTCTATCGTAAAAACAAAAGTTTGAGTCTCGATTTACGGATCCATCAGTCCAGCCTAACCCCATCCGATCCCATGGGTTAGCCAACCGCCCAACCACTGTAGTGATGGGATCCAATTAAAAATTTGGTTAGGTTTTGTCCCGGGTACCAAGGAAAAGAGTTCCAAGGCCCCCTAGCCGGATGTTCATGCAAAATAAAACTAGTCACACCACTCACACACCCAATATGAAATTGCCCTTTTTCAACCAGATTCAACCAGTTTAAAACAATCCTTTAATAAAACCATAGTATCATTGATCACCATCTTCCAATTTATCCAATTGATTCTTAATTTCCCATCATTCCTTCATCAGAGTATCTATGGCATCATCGGTAACTAGAACGCTCAGGAGCCGTTTCGATAGTTCCTAGCCCATAATACTTGGCAATATAATCACTTAACAAGATGGACTCTCGTTGAAGATCAGCAAGATCAACCAACAGATCCATATAAGGAGCCATGGACTCATCCATTGAAGACCAGCAAGGTCAATCAACCAAATCCATGCTCGATTTCAGAAAACAACTCCAACTCTGTTCCAATATCTTCCTCGACGCACGCGTGGGTATCCTAGGCAACCCAGAGCCCGAGCACCGTATGGTCAGCACCCTCTAGGATCCTTCGCAGGTAACCTAGCGCTTCACGCATAGGCCGCTTCCTTGGCCCCTCATCCACCGTACCGGAAGCTCACCATTTTAATCGCACCGAGGCTGGTCAAGACCTCGGCCGACCTTGCTACGCGAGACGTCCTTCATTGACTCCCCGTCAGCAGTTGCAACTTTACCATCACGACTTTAATCACAAGACGGTCAAAATGCTCCCCCCAGCATTCTTGACATAAAACAATCATTTACAAACAGCATTTACAAACAGTATTTACAAACAGTTTACAACACAATTTCTATTTTAACTTTCATTTTTCCACATTATCCTTCATCAATCTACATTACTTATTCCATATTCCATTTATATGTATACTCATCCCATCACATCATTTCTATCTCATCACTTCAGATTCCCTCACATCGCATATCGTATATTCACATCCATACATCCACATCTATATGCGTACATTCACATCTACATGCATACATCTACATCTCTATGCATACATCCACATCCACATTCACATTCACCTCCATACATCTACATCTACATGCATACATCCACATCTCCATTCACATCTACATCTATACATCTACATCTACATGCATCCATCCACCTCCACATCCACATCTACATCTATACATCTACATCTACATGCATACATCCATATCTCCATTCCCATCTACATCTATACATCTACATCTACATGCATCCATCTACCTCCACATCCACATCTACATCTATACATCTACATCTACATGCATACATCCATATCTCCATTCCCATCTACATCTATACATCTACATCTACATGTATCCATCTACCTCCACATCCACATCTACATCTATACATCTACATCTACATGTATACATCCACATCCACATCTATACATCTACATCTACATGCATACATCCACATCTCCATTCACATCTACATCTATACATCTACATCTACATGCATCCATCCACCTCCACATCCACATCTACATCTATACATCTACATCTACATGCAAACTTCCACATCTCCATGCATAATAAAATTCTTTTAATTAATCTAGGATGATAGTTCCTAGAATATGGTAGGAAGTCCTCTTTTTATGCTTTGAATGAATTTATTTTATGCGTAATTTCTATAAAAATTTTGCCATAGCTCCGCTACTATGACTGATAAATCTCAATTTTTTTTTCTAAGGGATAAAGCTCATTATCAAAGAAATAATTAGAATGGTCTCTAATTGGATCATCAATCCATAATGGTCTCTAATTGGATCATTAGGAAAACAATTAGAATGGTCTCTAATTGGATCATCAATCCATAATGGTCTCTAATTGGATCATTAAGAAAACAATTAGAATGGTCTCTAATTGGGTCATCAATCCATAATGGTCTCTAATTGGATCATTAAGAAAACAATTAGAATGGTCTCTAATTGGGTCATCAATCCATAATGGATTGAATCATCAATGTGCATAAACTAAAAGCATAGCAAAAAGCCATTAATTTGGCCTCAAGCATAGCTTAATCTTGGATTAAGGAAAAGCTTTATGAAAAGCTTCATTTGGATTGAGAATGGGTCATGAGTATGACCATTTCTTGAGTGAGAGAGAGAAATTATAAAAACCATTAGAATTTAAATATAAGTGGAAATTAACTTCTATAGCATTTATTAAATTATGTAACTCTTCACTACTATTCACCAATTAACTTCAATAGCTTTTAAAAAAAACCATACCAATTAAACTTCTCAAGCTTGAGAGGGGTTGAGAAGAGAGAATTATTGAGAAATCATAAAAATTCAATATACTTACCTTATGATTTGCTTGATTCTTTATTCACGGTAGAGGCCCCCAACCAATCAATTGGTTTAGTATGTTGATGGAGCCACCAATGGGGATTGAAGAAAGAGAGAAGTGTCAAAAACTAGTGAATTATTAAAGAATTCACAGTTCTTGGCTTAGGTGGAGTAACATAGCATAAGACACTATATATTTTGGCTTAGATGGAGTAGAGTAACAAAGCATAAGACACTATCTAATTTGGCATTAGGTGGAGTAGAGTAACAAGGCATAAGACTCTATCTAATTTGGCTTAGGTGGAGTAGAGTAACAAGGCATAAGACACTATATATTTTAGCTTAGGTGGAGTAGAGTAACAAAGCATAAGAGACTATATTTTGGCTTAGGTGGAGTAGAGTAACAATGCATAAGACATTATATTTTTTTCAACAAGGGGAGGCTTCTATTTATAGGAAAATTTGAGCTCCTAACCAAACAAACTGATTCTAGAATTTTCCAAGTCAGTTTGGTTGAATTTGGACTAGATTTGGACCTAGTTTGGTTACTTTTTGATTTGGTTTGGTTCCATTTTGATTTGGTTTGGTTCAAGAGAGATGAGAGATAAAAATATCACATTATTTTTGAGTTTAAAACTCATTCAAGCATGTGAAATATGTACCTCCTTTAAAGAATTCCCCTTCCTTACATATGTGTCAAAATTTTATTGCTCATAGTTTTTTACTAATAAACCTTGTACATTTTCAACTCTTCATCTTATGTGAAATATGCAACTCCTTTAAAGAACTCCTCTTCCTTACATATGTGTCATAGTTTTTTTACTAATAAACCTTGTACATTTTCAACTCTTCATCTTATGTGAAATATGCACCTCCTTTAAAGAACTCCCCTTCCTTACATATGTGTTTATTTACTAATAAACCTTGTACATTTTCAACTCTTCATCTTATGTGAAATATGCACCTCCTTTAAAGAACTCCCCTTCCTTACATATGTGTTTATTTACTAATAAACCTTGTACATTTTCAACTCTTCATCTTATGTGAAATGTGCACCTCCTTTAAAGAACTCTCCTTCCTTACATATGAGTCATAATGGAATCATTTTAATATTGCTCATAGTTTTTTACTAATAAACCTTGTACATTTTCAACTCTTCACCTCATGTGAGCATTTACTCATTTTTGGGTATTTTCTTTTTACAATTTGGATTTATCTCCTCCCTACACATGGATTGATGCTATTGGCCCATAGGAACCTTAATTGGACCATAGTCTAAAGATTTATGAAAATCTAGACTCTTAGGCTAAGGTTCTTTATACCTCTTTCCAATTAATTCCAATTGCACATTGGAAAATTGTTTTTAAATTTTTGTTTCAGGGGAACTCATCTGAATTATAAGAGATATTTTTCTATCCTGAAATATTCAAAATCTGAATATTCTCTCTCTAGAATATTTTCTCTCTCTAGGTTAAAACAGTCACAAACAAGATTTCTTATATGTCAGAAAAGGAATTGATTACAGGGGAATATACTAGACATCAAAAAGGGGTTGGGAGAGGAATCTTACATTCTACCCCACTTAAAAAACGCGAGATGTCCTCATCTCGCAGGTGGAGTATGCTCTCTTTCATCATCTTTTTCTTCTTCAATCACATTCAACGTTACGCCTTGGAAGTGGACGGTCGATTTTTCCCTGGTATTCTGCTGGATTATGGATGACTTGAGAATTGTCGGTTAAGCCCTTGGTTTTTTTTTTTTTTTTTTCAATTGCAGTAGGGATCTGCCCTTCTTTCCTCTTCTACTTCTTCTGCAATTGTGACTGCTCTGGCTGCTGCAGTCTGAGGTGGAATTCTTTCTCTTTGGTTGCCCCTATTCTGGAAAGGAGTTCTGAGGTTACTCTGGGTAGAGGCAGATGGTTGATTTGGAGTTCTTCTGGGGTTATCCTGGCTTGGGCGAGACTGGTATGAAGGGATTGGTCTCTGAATTCGGGTTCCTAGACTTCCCTGTCCCCTTGACATGGCAGGAGTTGGGCAGTCTTTTAACTGATGACCAAAACCTTGGCATCCAAAACACCGGTTCTCGCTTCTGAGTTCATCGTTCTGAATCCTTAAAATAGGTGGTCCTCTTGAGAAAGTATTCTGGGAGAAGGGTCTTCCTTCACTTTGGAATCTTTCTGCATCTTGATTCTGAACCGGTCCTTGCTGCCTCTTTGGGGGTGGAAAGTTTGAAGTACCTTCCTGGGCTTGGAATCTTTTAAAGTTAGAGGGTGCAGGCTTTGGCGGGACCTTTACTACAAAGGCTTTGGCAAAATCCTTTGCCATTTTTACTGCTTCAGCCATGGACACTGGTTTGGCATTTTTGACCAGTGTGTCTAAGGGTTCGTTCATTCCCCGAATGAACCTGGCCATGAGCTGTTCTTCGTCAAGAGGTGGTGAATATTTGAGCAGAAGGGCAAAGGCCTGGTGATATTCCTCGATGGATTTGCTCTCCTGCTTTAGTTCTAGGAATTCGTTCATTTTGGTTTCTAAAAATCCAGGAGGGCAAAATCTCTTTCTTAGATAGGTTTTTAGATCATTCCAGGATTGAGTATTTCTGTCCAGACGATTGGTGTCACAATGGTTCCTCCATGCTACCCTGGCTGTTTCCACTATTTTCAACCGGCCAAGAGCCATTTTGCTCAACTCATTATAACCTGTGACGTCAAAATACTCTTCCATGGCTTCCACCCATTTCTCCACAGCCTCACCCAGGTTCTCCCCTTCTCCTTTGAAGGGTCCTGGCTGAGTCCTATGAAGAGCCTTGCGAACATCAGGGTCAAGTTCGTTATCTTCAGAGACAGGGTCTAGCTGCTGACGGCTACGGTTTCCTCGTCTCATGATTCTGTCAAAATTTATATATTAGAGAGAGAATAGTTATAAGATCGGAAGGGAGATTCTTACTTTTGAATACTTCAATAATTGGGGAGAAATTTTACATTCTACCCCACTTAAAAAAGTGCGAGATGTCCTCATCTCGCAAGGTAGAGGATAACTCTTTTTCTTAAGATCCAATTTTTATTCTGGGGTTGCTTATATTCTGGTCAACCCAACAGAACACTGGGATAAATATCCCTTATATAGAACTCATAATTAAATAACAATTCATTCAGATCTTATCATTCATATCTTTAACATGATAATGGTCCATTAGACCAAAAAGTTTCCTTCGGAACATTCCTCCACACGGAAATTTCAGTCAAGCAAGTTCTCAATTTGACATCCCTTAACTTGATCTACCGGTCAAGTATTAACAGTAGCAATCTGACAGCACAACCCACTAATCTCATAGTGATTTGCTGAATTCGTTATCATCATTCTAGTTATGAATATCATCACATGGACTCGTCCCATTCCCCCTCATTGTGGTTTCATTATATTTCAACTAATTTTTAAAAATCAACATTTTTCAATCAGCATTTTCAATCAGAATCCAAATCAATTCATTCATTCTCAAACAGAATTAAAAATCATATCAATCACATTCAAAATCATCATCTAGATAGTATTAACGCTTATAATTTCAAGTCTTAGATTTACTCGTATATACTGTCAGTAAAGAGCTGCAGTATACTCTCGGTATATACGGGTAGTCACGGCCCTTGGAATTATAAGGTAAATACTATCATGTCTAGGCCTCAAGCAAGTCGGGGATTCTATATAATTGCGGTACTTCCATCTGAAGACCCAATTACCAAATTACGAGTTTCAGTTTGAATATCAAATTGTATGAATTATATCACACAATTATAACCTTTTTGTGTTTCTTGATAAATTTTTGACATATTTGTCTTCTCAGGTGATCTTTATTAACCAAAGGCTCTGATACCAACTGTAAGATCCCTGTTCCCACCGAGCAACGGATTCGGGGTACTGGCAGCGGAAGTAGCGCTTCTCGCGCGGGACAGGGGTCCCACACTCGGGGCCTCGCCCACGGATATCCGGATAAGAGACTAATCCGTCGGTTGTTCCAAAACCGAACCCGGAAAAACTTCCTTTACCGGAAAGCACGGGCGATTCCACCAGGATAACTTTTTACTCTAACGTAGTCAAGATCATTTCTGATCGAGATGTTCCGATTACATCTATAAGATACTTAGTCAGTTCAAGGAAGAACTTGCACTTGGATCATTGGGATCAACGCTTTTTTTCCCCATTCAAGAGGCACAGCCGTTGATTCCTATCCATAGAACAGTTTCTGTCCGGGATTTATTTTTATTTTTTTTTTCTATCGTAAAAACAAAAGTTTGAGTCTCGATTTACGGATCCATCAGTCCAGCCTAACCCCATCCGATCCCATGGGTTAGCCAACCGCCCAACCACTGTAGTGATGGGATCCAATTAAAAATTTGGTTAGGTTTTGTCCCGGGTACCAAGGAAAAGAGTTCCAAGGCCCCCTAGCCGGATGTTCATGCAAAATAAAACTAGTCACACCACTCACACACCCAATATGAAATTGCCCTTTTTCAACCAGATTCAACCAGTTTAAAACAATCCTTTAATAAAACCATAGTATCATTGATCACCATCTTCCAATTTATCCAATTGATTCTTAATTTCCCATCATTCCTTCATCAGAGTATCTATGGCATCATCGGTAACTAGAACGCTCAGGAGCCGTTTCGATAGTTCCTAGCCCATAATACTTGGCAATATAATCACTTAACAAGATGGACTCTCGTTGAAGATCAGCAAGATCAACCAACAGATCCATATAAGGAGCCATGGACTCATCCATTGAAGACCAGCAAGGTCAATCAACCAGATCCATGCTCGATTTCAGAAAACAACTCCAACTCTGTTCCAATATCTTCCTCGACGCACGCGTGGGTATCCTAGGCAACCCAGAGCCCGAGCACCGTATGGTCAGCACCCTCTAGGATCCTTCGCAGGTAACCTAGCGCTTCACGCATAGGCCGCTTCCTTGGCCCCTCATCCACCGTACCGGAAGCTCACCATTTTAATCGCACCGAGGCTGGTCAAGACCTCGGCCGACCTTGCTACGCGAGACGTCCTTCATTGACTCCCCGTCAGCAGTTGCAACTTTACCATCACGACTTTAATCACAAGACGGTCAAAATGCTCCCCCCAGCATTCTTGACATAAAACAATCATTTACAAACAGCATTTACAAACAGTATTTACAAACAGTTTACAACACAATTTCTATTTTAACTTTCATTTTTCCACATTATCCTTCATCAATCTACATTACTTATTCCATATTCCATTTATATGTATACTCATCCCATCACATCATTTCTATCTCATCACTTCAGATTCCCTCACATCGCATATCGTATATTCACATCCATACATCCACATCTATATGCGTACATTCACATCTACATGCATACATCTACATCTCTATGCATACATCCACATCCACATTCACATTCACCTCCATACATCTACATCTACATGCATACATCCACATCTCCATTCACATCTACATCTATACATCTACATCTACATGCATCCATCCACCTCCACATCCACATCTACATCTATACATCTACATCTACATGCATACATCCATATCTCCATTCCCATCTACATCTATACATCTACATCTACATGCATCCATCTACCTCCACATCCACATCTACATCTATACATCTACATCTACATGCATACATCCATATCTCCATTCCCATCTACATCTATACATCTACATCTACATGTATCCATCTACCTCCACATCCACATCTACATCTATACATCTACATCTACATGTATACATCCACATCCACATCTATACATCTACATCTACATGCATACATCCACATCTCCATTCACATCTACATCTATACATCTACATCTACATGCATCCATCCACCTCCACATCCACATCTACATCTATACATCTACATCTACATGCAAACTTCCACATCTCCATGCATAATAAAATTCTTTTAATTAATCTAGGATGATAGTTCCTAGAATATGGTAGGAAGTCCTCTTTTTATGCTTTGAATGAATTTATTTTATGCGTAATTTCTATAAAAATTTTGCCATAGCTCCGCTACTATGACTGATAAATCTCAATTTTTTTTTCTAAGGGATAAAGCTCATTATCAAAGAAATAATTAGAATGGTCTCTAATTGGATCATCAATCCATAATGGTCTCTAATTGGATCATTAGGAAAACAATTAGAATGGTCTCTAATTGGATCATCAATCCATAATGGTCTCTAATTGGATCATTAAGAAAACAATTAGAATGGTCTCTAATTGGGTCATCAATCCATAATGGTCTCTAATTGGATCATTAAGAAAACAATTAGAATGGTCTCTAATTGGGTCATCAATCCATAATGGATTGAATCATCAATGTGCATAAACTAAAAGCATAGCAAAAAGCCATTAATTTGGCCTCAAGCATAGCTTAATCTTGGATTAAGGAAAAGCTTTATGAAAAGCTTCATTTGGATTGAGAATGGGTCATGAGTATGACCATTTCTTGAGTGAGAGAGAGAAATTATAAAAACCATTAGAATTTAAATATAAGTGGAAATTAACTTCTATAGCATTTATTAAATTATGTAACTCTTCACTACTATTCACCAATTAACTTCAATAGCTTTTAAAAAAAACCATACCAATTAAACTTCTCAAGCTTGAGAGGGGTTGAGAAGAGAGAATTATTGAGAAATCATAAAAATTCAATATACTTACCTTATGATTTGCTTGATTCTTTATTCACGGTAGAGGCCCCCAACCAATCAATTGGTTTAGTATGTTGATGGAGCCACCAATGGGGATTGAAGAAAGAGAGAAGTGTCAAAAACTAGTGAATTATTAAAGAATTCACAGTTCTTGGCTTAGGTGGAGTAACATAGCATAAGACACTATATATTTTGGCTTAGATGGAGTAGAGTAACAAAGCATAAGACACTATCTAATTTGGCATTAGGTGGAGTAGAGTAACAAGGCATAAGACTCTATCTAATTTGGCTTAGGTGGAGTAGAGTAACAAGGCATAAGACACTATATATTTTAGCTTAGGTGGAGTAGAGTAACAAAGCATAAGAGACTATATTTTGGCTTAGGTGGAGTAGAGTAACAATGCATAAGACATTATATTTTTTTCAACAAGGGGAGGCTTCTATTTATAGGAAAATTTGAGCTCCTAACCAAACAAACTGATTCTAGAATTTTCCAAGTCAGTTTGGTTGAATTTGGACTAGATTTGGACCTAGTTTGGTTACTTTTTGATTTGGTTTGGTTCCATTTTGATTTGGTTTGGTTCAAGAGAGATGAGAGATAAAAATATCACATTATTTTTGAGTTTAAAACTCATTCAAGCATGTGAAATATGTACCTCCTTTAAAGAATTCCCCTTCCTTACATATGTGTCAAAATTTTATTGCTCATAGTTTTTTACTAATAAACCTTGTACATTTTCAACTCTTCATCTTATGTGAAATATGCAACTCCTTTAAAGAACTCCTCTTCCTTACATATGTGTCATAGTTTTTTTACTAATAAACCTTGTACATTTTCAACTCTTCATCTTATGTGAAATATGCACCTCCTTTAAAGAACTCCCCTTCCTTACATATGTGTTTATTTACTAATAAACCTTGTACATTTTCAACTCTTCATCTTATGTGAAATATGCACCTCCTTTAAAGAACTCCCCTTCCTTACATATGTGTTTATTTACTAATAAACCTTGTACATTTTCAACTCTTCATCTTATGTGAAATGTGCACCTCCTTTAAAGAACTCTCCTTCCTTACATATGAGTCATAATGGAATCATTTTAATATTGCTCATAGTTTTTTACTAATAAACCTTGTACATTTTCAACTCTTCACCTCATGTGAGCATTTACTCATTTTTGGGTATTTTCTTTTTACAATTTGGATTTATCTCCTCCCTACACATGGATTGATGCTATTGGCCCATAGGAACCTTAATTGGACCATAGTCTAAAGATTTATGAAAATCTAGACTCTTAGGCTAAGGTTCTTTATACCTCTTTCCAATTAATTCCAATTGCACATTGGAAAATTGTTTTTAAATTTTTGTTTCAGGGGAACTCATCTGAATTATAAGAGATATTTTTCTATCCTGAAATATTCAAAATCTGAATATTCTCTCTCTAGAATATTTTCTCTCTCTAGGTTAAAACAGTCACAAACAAGATTTCTTATATGTCAGAAAAGGAATTGATTACAGGGGAATATACTAGACATCAAAAAGGGGTTGGGAGAGGAATCTTACATTCTACCCCACTTAAAAAACGCGAGATGTCCTCATCTCGCAGGTGGAGTATGCTCTCTTTCATCATCTTTTTCTTCTTCAATCACATTCAACGTTACGCCTTGGAAGTGGACGGTCGATTTTTCCCTGGTATTCTGCTGGATTATGGATGACTTGAGAATTGTCGGTTAAGCCCTTGGTTTTTTTTTTTTTTTTTTTCAATTGCAGTAGGGATCTGCCCTTCTTTCCTCTTCTACTTCTTCTGCAATTGTGACTGCTCTGGCTGCTGCAGTCTGAGGTGGAATTCTTTCTCTTTGGTTGCCCCTATTCTGGAAAGGAGTTCTGAGGTTACTCTGGGTAGAGGCAGATGGTTGATTTGGAGTTCTTCTGGGGTTATCCTGGCTTGGGCGAGACTGGTATGAAGGGATTGGTCTCTGAATTCGGGTTCCTAGACTTCCCTGTCCCCTTGACATGGCAGGAGTTGGGCAGTCTTTTAACTGATGACCAAAACCTTGGCATCCAAAACACCGGTTCTCGCTTCTGAGTTCATCGTTCTGAATCCTTAAAATAGGTGGTCCTCTTGAGAAAGTATTCTGGGAGAAGGGTCTTCCTTCACTTTGGAATCTTTCTGCATCTTGATTCTGAACCGGTCCTTGCTGCCTCTTTGGGGGTGGAAAGTTTGAAGTACCTTCCTGGGCTTGGAATCTTTTAAAGTTAGAGGGTGCAGGCTTTGGCGGGACCTTTACTACAAAGGCTTTGGCAAAATCCTTTGCCATTTTTACTGCTTCAGCCATGGACACTGGTTTGGCATTTTTGACCAGTGTGTCTAAGGGTTCGTTCATTCCCCGAATGAACCTGGCCATGAGCTGTTCTTCGTCAAGAGGTGGTGAATATTTGAGCAGAAGGGCAAAGGCCTGGTGATATTCCTCGATGGATTTGCTCTCCTGCTTTAGTTCTAGGAATTCGTTCATTTTGGTTTCTAAAAATCCAGGAGGGCAAAATCTCTTTCTTAGATAGGTTTTTAGATCATTCCAGGATTGAGTATTTCTGTCCAGACGATTGGTGTCACAATGGTTCCTCCATGCTACCCTGGCTGTTTCCACTATTTTCAACCGGCCAAGAGCCATTTTGCTCAACTCATTATAACCTGTGACGTCAAAATACTCTTCCATGGCTTCCACCCATTTCTCCACAGCCTCACCCAGGTTCTCCCCTTCTCCTTTGAAGGGTCCTGGCTGAGTCCTATGAAGAGCCTTGCGAACATCAGGGTCAAGTTCGTTATCTTCAGAGACAGGGTCTAGCTGCTGACGGCTACGGTTTCCTCGTCTCATGATTCTGTCAAAATTTATATATTAGAGAGAGAATAGTTATAAGATCGGAAGGGAGATTCTTACTTTTGAATACTTCAATAATTGGGGAGAAATTTTACATTCTACCCCACTTAAAAAAGTGCGAGATGTCCTCATCTCGCAAGGTAGAGGATAACTCTTTTTCTTAAGATCCAATTTTTATTCTGGGGTTGCTTATATTCTGGTCAACCCAACAGAACACTGGGATAAATATCCCTTATATAGAACTCATAATTAAATAACAATTCATTCAGATCTTATCATTCATATCTTTAACATGATAATGGTCCATTAGACCGAAAAGTTTCCTTCGGAACATTCCTCCACACGGAAATTTCAGTCAAGCAAGTTCTCAATTTGACATCCCTTAACTTGATCTACCGGTCAAGTATTAACAGTAGCAATCTGACAGCACAACCCACTAATCTCATAGTGATTTGCTGAATTCGTTATCATCATTCTAGTTATGAATATCATCACATGGACTCGTCCCATTCCCCCTCATTGTGGTTTCATTATATTTCAACTAATTTTTAAAAATCAACATTTTTCAATCAGCATTTTCAATCAGAATCCAAATCAATTCATTCATTCTCAAACAGAATTAAAAATCATATCAATCACATTCAAAATCATCATCTAGATAGTATTAACGCTTATAATTTCAAGTCTTAGATTTACTCGTATATACTGTCAGTAAAGAGCTGCAGTATACTCTCGGTATATACGGGTAGTCACGGCCCTTGGAATTATAAGGTAAATACTATCATGTCTAGGCCTCAAGCAAGTCGGGGATTCTATATAATTGCGGTACTTCCATCTGAAGACCCAATTACCAAATTACGAGTTTCAGTTTGAATATCAAATTGTATGAATTATATCACACAATTATAACCTTTTTGTGTTTCTTGATAAATTTTTGACATATTTGTCTTCTCAGGTGATCTTTATTAACCAAAGGCTCTGATACCAACTGTAAGATCCCTGTTCCCACCGAGCAACGGATTCGGGGTACTGGCAGCGGAAGTAGCGCTTCTCGCGCGGGACAGGGGTCCCACACTCGGGGCCTCGCCCACGGATATCCGGATAAGAGACTAATCCGTCGGTTGTTCCAAAACCGAACCCGGAAAAACTTCCTTTACCGGAAAGCACGGGCGATTCCACCAGGATAACTTTTTACTCTAACGTAGTCAAGATCATTTCTGATCGAGATGTTCCGATTACATCTATAAGATACTTAGTCAGTTCAAGGAAGAACTTGCACTTGGATCATTGGGATCAACGCTTTTTTTCCCCATTCAAGAGGCACAGCCGTTGATTCCTATCCATAGAACAGTTTCTGTCCGGGATTTATTTTTATTTTTTTTTTTCTATCGTAAAAACAAAAGTTTGAGTCTCGATTTACGGATCCATCAGTCCAGCCTAACCCCATCCGATCCCATGGGTTAGCCAACCGCCCAACCACTGTAGTGATGGGATCCAATTAAAAATTTGGTTAGGTTTTGTCCCGGGTACCAAGGAAAAGAGTTCCAAGGCCCCCTAGCCGGATGTTCATGCAAAATAAAACTAGTCACACCACTCACACACCCAATATGAAATTGCCCTTTTTCAACCAGATTCAACCAGTTTAAAACAATCCTTTAATAAAACCATAGTATCATTGATCACCATCTTCCAATTTATCCAATTGATTCTTAATTTCCCATCATTCCTTCATCAGAGTATCTATGGCATCATCGGTAACTAGAACGCTCAGGAGCCGTTTCGATAGTTCCTAGCCCATAATACTTGGCAATATAATCACTTAACAAGATGGACTCTCGTTGAAGATCAGCAAGATCAACCAACAGATCCATATAAGGAGCCATGGACTCATCCATTGAAGACCAGCAAGGTCAATCAACCAGATCCATGCTCGATTTCAGAAAACAACTCCAACTCTGTTCCAATATCTTCCTCGACGCACGCGTGGGTATCCTAGGCAACCCAGAGCCCGAGCACCGTATGGTCAGCACCCTCTAGGATCCTTCGCAGGTAACCTAGCGCTTCACGCATAGGCCGCTTCCTTGGCCCCTCATCCACCGTACCGGAAGCTCACCATTTTAATCGCACCGAGGCTGGTCAAGACCTCGGCCGACCTTGCTACGCGAGACGTCCTTCATTGACTCCCCGTCAGCAGTTGCAACTTTACCATCACGACTTTAATCACAAGACGGTCAAAATGCTCCCCCCAGCATTCTTGACATAAAACAATCATTTACAAACAGCATTTACAAACAGTATTTACAAACAGTTTACAACACAATTTCTATTTTAACTTTCATTTTTCCACATTATCCTTCATCAATCTACATTACTTATTCCATATTCCATTTATATGTATACTCATCCCATCACATCATTTCTATCTCATCACTTCAGATTCCCTCACATCGCATATCGTATATTCACATCCATACATCCACATCTATATGCGTACATTCACATCTACATGCATACATCTACATCTCTATGCATACATCCACATCCACATTCACATTCACCTCCATACATCTACATCTACATGCATACATCCACATCTCCATTCACATCTACATCTATACATCTACATCTACATGCATCCATCCACCTCCACATCCACATCTACATCTATACATCTACATCTACATGCATACATCCATATCTCCATTCCCATCTACATCTATACATCTACATCTACATGCATCCATCTACCTCCACATCCACATCTACATCTATACATCTACATCTACATGCATACATCCATATCTCCATTCCCATCTACATCTATACATCTACATCTACATGTATCCATCTACCTCCACATCCACATCTACATCTATACATCTACATCTACATGTATACATCCACATCCACATCTATACATCTACATCTACATGCATACATCCACATCTCCATTCACATCTACATCTATACATCTACATCTACATGCATCCATCCACCTCCACATCCACATCTACATCTATACATCTACATCTACATGCAAACTTCCACATCTCCATGCATAATAAAATTCTTTTAATTAATCTAGGATGATAGTTCCTAGAATATGGTAGGAAGTCCTCTTTTTATGCTTTGAATGAATTTATTTTATGCGTAATTTCTATAAAAATTTTGCCATAGCTCCGCTACTATGACTGATAAATCTCAATTTTTTTTTCTAAGGGATAAAGCTCATTATCAAAGAAATAATTAGAATGGTCTCTAATTGGATCATCAATCCATAATGGTCTCTAATTGGATCATTAGGAAAACAATTAGAATGGTCTCTAATTGGATCATCAATCCATAATGGTCTCTAATTGGATCATTAAGAAAACAATTAGAATGGTCTCTAATTGGGTCATCAATCCATAATGGTCTCTAATTGGATCATTAAGAAAACAATTAGAATGGTCTCTAATTGGGTCATCAATCCATAATGGATTGAATCATCAATGTGCATAAACTAAAAGCATAGCAAAAAGCCATTAATTTGGCCTCAAGCATAGCTTAATCTTGGATTAAGGAAAAGCTTTATGAAAAGCTTCATTTGGATTGAGAATGGGTCATGAGTATGACCATTTCTTGAGTGAGAGAGAGAAATTATAAAAACCATTAGAATTTAAATATAAGTGGAAATTAACTTCTATAGCATTTATTAAATTATGTAACTCTTCACTACTATTCACCAATTAACTTCAATAGCTTTTAAAAAAAACCATACCAATTAAACTTCTCAAGCTTGAGAGGGGTTGAGAAGAGAGAATTATTGAGAAATCATAAAAATTCAATATACTTACCTTATGATTTGCTTGATTCTTTATTCACGGTAGAGGCCCCCAACCAATCAATTGGTTTAGTATGTTGATGGAGCCACCAATGGGGATTGAAGAAAGAGAGAAGTGTCAAAAACTAGTGAATTATTAAAGAATTCACAGTTCTTGGCTTAGGTGGAGTAACATAGCATAAGACACTATATATTTTGGCTTAGATGGAGTAGAGTAACAAAGCATAAGACACTATCTAATTTGGCATTAGGTGGAGTAGAGTAACAAGGCATAAGACTCTATCTAATTTGGCTTAGGTGGAGTAGAGTAACAAGGCATAAGACACTATATATTTTAGCTTAGGTGGAGTAGAGTAACAAAGCATAAGAGACTATATTTTGGCTTAGGTGGAGTAGAGTAACAATGCATAAGACATTATATTTTTTTCAACAAGGGGAGGCTTCTATTTATAGGAAAATTTGAGCTCCTAACCAAACAAACTGATTCTAGAATTTTCCAAGTCAGTTTGGTTGAATTTGGACTAGATTTGGACCTAGTTTGGTTACTTTTTGATTTGGTTTGGTTCCATTTTGATTTGGTTTGGTTCAAGAGAGATGAGAGATAAAAATATCACATTATTTTTGAGTTTAAAACTCATTCAAGCATGTGAAATATGTACCTCCTTTAAAGAATTCCCCTTCCTTACATATGTGTCAAAATTTTATTGCTCATAGTTTTTTACTAATAAACCTTGTACATTTTCAACTCTTCATCTTATGTGAAATATGCAACTCCTTTAAAGAACTCCTCTTCCTTACATATGTGTCATAGTTTTTTTACTAATAAACCTTGTACATTTTCAACTCTTCATCTTATGTGAAATATGCACCTCCTTTAAAGAACTCCCCTTCCTTACATATGTGTTTATTTACTAATAAACCTTGTACATTTTCAACTCTTCATCTTATGTGAAATATGCACCTCCTTTAAAGAACTCCCCTTCCTTACATATGTGTTTATTTACTAATAAACCTTGTACATTTTCAACTCTTCATCTTATGTGAAATGTGCACCTCCTTTAAAGAACTCTCCTTCCTTACATATGAGTCATAATGGAATCATTTTAATATTGCTCATAGTTTTTTACTAATAAACCTTGTACATTTTCAACTCTTCACCTCATGTGAGCATTTACTCATTTTTGGGTATTTTCTTTTTACAATTTGGATTTATCTCCTCCCTACACATGGATTGATGCTATTGGCCCATAGGAACCTTAATTGGACCATAGTCTAAAGATTTATGAAAATCTAGACTCTTAGGCTAAGGTTCTTTATACCTCTTTCCAATTAATTCCAATTGCACATTGGAAAATTGTTTTTAAATTTTTGTTTCAGGGGAACTCATCTGAATTATAAGAGATATTTTTCTATCCTGAAATATTCAAAATCTGAATATTCTCTCTCTAGAATATTTTCTCTCTCTAGGTTAAAACAGTCACAAACAAGATTTCTTATATGTCAGAAAAGGAATTGATTACAGGGGAATATACTAGACATCAAAAAGGGGTTGGGAGAGGAATCTTACAATGGAGATGTGGATGTATGGATGTGAATGTGGATGTGGATGTGGATGTATGGATGTGAATATGGATGTGTATGTATGAATGCGGATATGGGATTGGATGTATGATGTGGATGTACGAACATGGATGTGTATGAAGAATAATGAATGTGAATGTGTATGTGAAATAATGTGTCGTCGATATGAGTGAATGGATGAGAATGAGTACACATATGAATGGAATATGGAATAAGTAATGTGGACTGAGGAGGGATAATGTGGAAAGACGAGAGTTCGATATAGAAACTGTATTTTGTGAACTGTTTGTAAATGACTGTTTTATGTCAAGAATGCTGGGGAAGCATTTTGACCATCTTGTGGATTAAGGTCATAGAGACCTAACTGATAAAGTTACGACTACTGACGGAGAGTCAATGGAGGACGTCTCGCGTAGCAAGGTTGACCGAGGTCTTGACCAGCCTCGGTTCGATTGAAATGGTGAGCTTCCGGTACGGTGGATGAGGGACCAAGGAAGCGGCCTATGAGTGAAGCGCTAGGTCACCTGCGAAGGATCCTAGAGGGTGCTGACCATACGGTGCTCGGGCTTTGGTTGCCGAAGATACCCACACGTGCGTCGTGGAAGATATTAGAATAAGGAGTAAGAGTTGTTTTCTGAAACCGGGCATGGATCTAGTTGACTGACCTTGTTGGTCCTCAACGAATGAGTCCATGGCTCTCTTATATGGATCTGTTGAGATTGATCTTGCTAATCTTCAACGAAGATTCCATCTTGATTTTTATATGTGAAAATATTGCCGGGTACTATGAGCTAGGAACAATTGAAAAGGCCCCTGAGTGAACAGGTGGTGAGCGTTCTGGTTGCCAATAATGCCATAAGAACACCGATGAATGAATAATTGGAAATATGGATTCAACCAGAGATTTTGAGGATTGTCATTAGTGACGTAATGGTTTCATTAAAGGATTATTTTAAAGTTAGTTGATGCTGAGAAAAAGGCAATTTCATATTGGGTGTGTAAGTGGTGTGACTAGTTTTATGTTTGCATGAACTTCCGGCTAGGGAGCCTGGGAACTCTTTTCCCTCGTACCCGGGACAAAACCTAACCAAATTCCTAATTGGATGAGTGTGGGACCCTGCCCTCCGCAAGAAGTGCTACTTCCGCTGCTAGCACCCCGAATCCGTTGCGCGGTGGGGACAGGGATCTCACAGTTGGTATCAGAGCAAATTGACTAATAAAGATCAACCAAGAAGCCAAATATGTCAAAAATTTATCAAGAAGCACAAAAAGGTTGTAATTATGTGATATAATTCATACAAATTGATATTCAAACTGAAAATTCGTAAATTAGTAATTGGGTCTTCAGATGGAAGTACCGCAATTGTATGGAACCCTGACTTGCTTGAGGCCTAGACATGATGGTATTTACCTTATAGTTCCAAGTATCATGACTACCCGTATATACCGAGGGTATAACTGCAGCTCTTTACTGGTAGTATATACGAGTAAATCTAAGACTTGAAATTATAAGCATTAATGCTATCCAGATGATGATTTTAAATGTGGTTGCTATGATTTTTAAATGTGGTTGATATGATTTTTAATTCTGTTTGA
Organism: Cibotium barometz; assembly: GCF_041138505.1. Classification (NCBI taxonomy): domain Eukaryota; kingdom Viridiplantae; phylum Streptophyta; class Polypodiopsida; order Cyatheales; family Cibotiaceae; genus Cibotium; species Cibotium barometz. Next base: position 10,667,479 of record NC_141096.1, read on the forward strand.
GAACTGATGAGTTGATTTGGATTCTGAATTGAAAAATGATGATCCCTAAAAATTGGCTGAAATGTAATAAGCTGAGCGAAACCACAGTGAGGGATGAATGGGACGAGTCCCTGTGATGATATTCATAACTAGAATGATGATAATGATTTCAGCAAATCACTATGAGATTAGTGGATTGTGCTATCAAATTGCTACTGTTAACACTTGACACGGTAGATCAAGTTAAGGGATGACAAATTGAGAACTTGCTTGACTGAAATTTCCGTGGAGGAATGTTCAGAAAGTAATTTTTTATCGTGTTAAAGATATGAATGATATGATCTGAATAAATTGTTATTTAATGATGAGTTCTATATAAGGGATATTTATCCCCGTATTCTGTTGGGATGACCAGAATATAAGGAACCCCATAATAAATTAGATCTTAAGAAAAAGAGTCCTCTACTTTGCGAGATGAGGACATCTCGCACTTTTTAAGTGGGTAGAATGTAAGATTCCTCCCCAGCCTTCGAGGTATACATGAGTAAGAACCTCCCTTTCCGATCTTATAATTATTTCCCTCTCTAAAAAAAAAGATTTTGTTTAAAAAATGAAGACCCTTTCCCCAGAATACTTCTCAGGAGCCCACCTGTTTTAAGGATTCTGAACGATGAGTTCAGAAGTGAGAACCGGTGTTTTGGATGCCAAGGTTTTGGTCATCACTTAAAAGACTGCCCGACTCCTACCATGTCAAGGGCACAAGGAAGTCATGAACCCCAAATTCAGAGACCAATTCCTTCATACCAGTCTAATCAGGGTCCGTCTCGCCCAAGCCAGGGTAACCCCAGAAGAACTCCAGCTCATCCATCTGCCTCTGTCCAGAATAACCTCAGAACTCCTTTCCAGAACTGGGGCAACCAAAGAGAAAGAATTCCGCCTCAGACTGCAGCAGCCAGAGAAGTCGCAATTTCAGATGTAGTAGAAGAGGAAAAAGGACGGATCTATGCTACAATTGAAAACCAAGGACATAACCGGCGACAATTCTCAGTCATCCATACTTCAGCAGAGTATTAGGGTAAACCAAGTAATCGAAAATATACTTTGGTCATACTGTGGCCGAGAACCCAAGAAGTGGCTAAGCTATCTGCACCTAGTCAAGTTCGCCTACAATGCTTCTTATCACAGAAGTATTGGGATGAGCCCTTTTAAAGCTCTCTATGGACAAGATTGCTTAACTCCATTAACTAAGTCCGACCCATTGATCAGGGTCGAGATGTCCAGACAAATGCTTAACGTCATGGAGCAGCAGATGCAGACAATTCATAAAGATATAAAAGCTGCCCAGGATCGACAGAAGCAGTATGCTGATAAGAAGAGGTCAGTCAGAGAATTCAAAGAAGCATATATGGTCTTCATTCGAGTACGGCCCAAAAGAAGTTCTTTATCTCTTGGGAAGTATAAGAAGTTATCCCCTAGATATTGTGGGCCATATTTGATTTCAAAGAAAGTAGGTGACTTAGCCTACGAGCTTCTTCTACCTCCTCATCTCAAAGTTTATAATGTATTTCATGTAAGCCTTCTAAAAAAATATGTGCCAAACCGAAATCATGGAAAGACGGTAAAACTTCAGTGGTAAGATACACCATCGGCTTCTAGGTTACACTAGTTTCTTCTTTTATATAAGTCGTAACTCTTACTTATCGCTCGTAGTAATCTTACTTCCATCGATCTCCTTTCTTTCTTAGTCTCCTTTATGGCTTGGCAGCAGGACTTAGTTTTATCCATGATGATTTCTCATCTTCAAGACGCAAGCGAGTCTGTGAAGAAGGATTTTATAGAACTGTATGAGCGCTTACTTTTCCCTCACTTGGGAACTTCTGTAGCTCAGACCAAATGGCGGACCTATCGAGACATAACTAGGATAACACCGTGGGGTCGGCATCACTTTCGTAACAATGTCCGCTTGGCTATGGTTATTGAAGCTTTGGGTTTGGGTTCCCGATACTATTATGTGATGAGATCAAGGCATGGTGGATTTTCTGAGCGGGTCTTCTTACTTGCGTGTTTTCTTCCTCACAAGAAGATATGCCTTTATCCCATTTTTGGCTTGCCTCTTAGAGGTCCTTTTATTAGGTCACCTCATACCAATGAGGTAGGTGCTGCAATAACCGGCCGAATTATTCCCATAGATGAGTTACCTTATACGTATGCTGCTTGTGAGTGTTGCTTTTGTGACCATATGATGGACGGGCTTATGGAATTGTAAAAAGTTCTTCTATCTTGGCTGTATATGTTCCAAGAGTGAATAAAGTTGAAATCTTTGTTCTTGTCTTGAGTCTTACTCTCTTTGAGACTTTTCTTGGTGGTTACTTTTAATTAAATTTTCTCTTAGTCTCATATTTGTGCATCTTGCGGAATTTCCCTCCCAAATTGCGAGATGAGAGCATCTCGCGTTTTTCAAGTGGGAGAGAATGTAAGATTCCTCCCCAGCCTCTCAAGATGTCCAGCATCTTCTCCCTGTAATAATCAATCCCCTCTTCAAAAATATAAAAGATCTTATCTCTGCCTGTTTTGACATAGAGAGAGAAAATATTCTAGAGAGAGAATATTCAGATTTTGAATATTTTTAGATAAAAAAATTTCTCATAATATTAAAATGAATTCCCCTGAAACAGAATTTCAAAAAGAACTTTCCAATGTGCAATTGGAATTAATTGGAAATGGGTATAAAGGACCTTAGCCTAAGGGTCTAGATTTTTAGAAATTTTTGGATTATGGTCCAATTAAGGTTCCTATGAGCCAATAGGATCAATCCATGTGTGGGGAGGAGATAAATCCAATTTGTAAAAGAAGATACCCAAAAATGAGTAAGTGCTCACATAAGATGAAGACTTGACTATGTACAAGGTTTATTAGTAAGAAACTATGAGTAATATCAAAAATATGAGATATTTTGGGTATCCAAAAATGAGTAAATGCTCACATAAGATGAAGAGTTGAATAAGGACAAGGCTAATAGTTAAAAAGGAGAGATATTTAGAAGTAAATACTCACATAAGATGAAAAGTTGAATAAGGAAAAGGCTAATAGTTAAAAAGGGGATATATTTAGAAGTAAATACTCACATAAGATAAAGAGTTGAATAAGGACAAGGCTAATAGTTAAAAAGGGGAGATATTTAGAAGTAATGATGCATTTTTGATACCTCTGCATGGGAATTTCCCCCTCATGAATGAGGCGCCTACTTCACATGTGCAATTGAGTTTTAAATATTCAAAGATTGAGATATTTCATCTCTCCTCTCTCCTACTTCAAGTCTAGTTGTAAAAAGTTAGGTCAACTGACCTAAAAATGGTCAAAAATTGACCAAACTGAATTGGAAAATTCTAGAATCAGTTTGTTTGGTTAGGAGCTCACTTTTTCCTATAAATAGAGGCCTTCCCCTTTGTTGAAACTCAATAGTGTTTTATGCACTGTTACTCTACTCCTCCCAAGCCAAGAACTGTGAATTTATTAATAATTCACTAGTTTTTGACATTTCCCTCTTCCAAAGATTGGTGGCCACTCTTGTCCAAACAAGAGTTGAACCCTCAAACCATCAAGCCAAAGGAAAGCTATCAAAGTCATTAGTAAGTTGGTGATTCTTCTATTTTTTTTTATTTTTATGGTTTTAAATGGTTTTTATGCTTTATGTCTTCTCTAAAAATGTTATGCCTCATTACAAAAAGGCATTCCCCTCTCTTCTCTAGCAAAACCAACCATTCTCTATCCTAGGTGAATGGTTAATGATTAAAGTCAAGTTTTTATAATGTTTGTCTTAATTAAATGAAAAAATATTTACTTTAGGATAATTTCAATACTCTTGGTGCACTTTTAATTAGTCTTAAAGACTTGAAAATTTGAAAAATGGTCAGCCATACAAAGGAGGTTATGGCAAAATTTTTAAAAATTAGTGAGATAAAATTCATCTTTTATTATCCCAAAAGAGTAATCTTTACAGTTTCTATATTCTAAAGTATCATTTTCATGCATAGAGGTATGCATAAAGATTATTATTTTAATATAAAAGTGTTACTTTTATCATATTTGGATTTCATGCATAGAGGTATTCATAAAAGATTATTATTTTAATATAAAAGTGTTATTTTTATCATGATTGGATTTCATGCATAGAGGTATGCATAAAAGATTATTATTTTAATGTAAAAGTGTTACTTTTATCATGATTGGATTTCATGCATAGAGGTATGCATAAAATATTATTATTTTAATGTAAAAGTGTTACTTTTATCATGATTGGATTTCATGCATAGAGGTATGCATAAAAGATTATTATTTTAATTGAAAAGTGTTACTTTTATCATATTTGGATTTCATGCATAGAGGTATGCATAAAAGATTAGTATTTTAATGTAAAAGTGTTACTTTTATCATAATTGGATTTCATGCATAGAGGTATGCATAAAAGATTATTATTTTAATGTAAAAGTGTTACTTTTATCATAATTGGATTTCATGCATAGAGGTATGCATAAAAGATTATTATTATTTTAATGTAAAAGTGTTACTTTTATCATATTTGGATTTCATGCATAGAGGTATGCATAAAAGATTATTATTTTAATGTAAAAGTGTTACTTTTATCATATTTGGATTTCATGCACAGAGGTATGCATAAAAGATTAATATTTTAATATAAAAGTGTTACTTTTATCATATTTGGATTTCATGCATAGAGGTATGCATAAAAGATTATTATTTTAATGTAAAAGTGTTACTTTTATGATATTTGAATTTCATGCATAGAGGTATGCATAAAAGATATTTTTTATACTAAAAGTGTGATTTTCATCGATTTTATGCATAAATTAGATGCATAAGAGAAATTCTTTTATTCTAAAAGTGTAATTCCTACTAAATTGGATTTATGCATGGAAAGATGCTTAAAGAATTTATTTTAATCCAAAAGTGTCATTCTCATTTAAAATGAATTCATGTATAGGAAGATGCATAAAAGATTGATTTTTAATTCAAAAGGGTTATTCTCCTTAAAATGGAATTTATGCATATATAGATGCGTAAAAAAATCTTATATCAAATATAAGAATTCTCTTGTATTCTATAAATAGATATTAAGATGTGATAAGATGCATATGAGATTTGATAGGATGTGATAAGATGTGTATGAGATGTGATAGGATGTGATAAGAGGTGTATGAGATGTGATAAGATGTGATAAGATGCATATGAGATGAAGGATGTGATAAGATGAGTTAAGATGTGATAAGATGTATATGTGTTATGATAGGGCGAGTATGGATGTGATGTAAAAGAATAGATGTGAAGGCGTATGTGGTTATATGAATGGGAATGTGGAAATGGATGTATGAAGGTGAATGTGGATGTACGGATGTGAAAATGGATGTATGCATGTAGAAGTGGAAGTATGGATGTGAATGGAAATGTGGATGTGGATGTATGTATGTGGATGTGGATGTATGAATGAGGATGTGAAAATGGATGTATGTATGTAGAAGTGGATGTATGGATGTATGAATGAATGTGGATGTGGATGTATGAATGAATGTGGATGTGGATGTGTATGCATGGAGATGTGGATGTATGCATGTAGATGTAGATGTATGGATGTGAATGACAATGTGGATGTGGATGTATGCATGGAGATGGAGATGTGATGTGGATGTGGATGTATGAAAATTTTTGAAAATACAATAAATTCTAATTGCACATTGGAAAGTTCTTTTTGAATTTCTGTTTCAGGGGAATTCATTTTAATAATATGAGAAATTTTTCTATCTAAAAATATTCAAAATCTGAATATTCTCTCTCTAGAATATTTTCTCTCTCCATGTCAAAATAAGCAGAGACAAGATCTTTTATATTTTTGAAGAGGGGATTGATTACAGGGGAAGATGCTGGATATCTTGAGAGACTGGGGAGGAATCTTACAATATTCATAACTAGAATGATGATAATGATTTCAACAAATCGCTATGAGATTAGTGGATTGTGCTGTCAAATTGCTACTGTTAACACTTGACACGGTAGATCAAGTTAAGGGATGACAAATTGAGAACTTGCTTGACTGAAATTTCCGTGAAGGAATAATCATAAAGAAATTTTTTATCGTGTTAAAGATATGAATGATATGATCTGAATAAATTATTATTTAATGATGAGTTCTATATAAGGGATATTTATCCCTGTATTCTGTTGGGATGACCAGAATATAAGGAACCCCAGAATAAATTAGATCTTAAGAAAAAGAGTTGTCCTCTACTTTGCGAGATGAGGACATCTCGCACTTTTTAAGTGGGTAGAATGTAAGATTCCTCCCCAGCCTTCGAGGTATACATGAGTAAGAACCTCCCTTTTTGATCTTATAATTATTCCCTCTCTAAAAAGAAAGATTTTGTTTAAAAAAGGAAGACCCTTTCCCCAGAATACTTCTCAGGAGCCCACCTGTTTTAAGGATTCTGAACGATGAGTTCAGAAGTGAGAACCGGTGTTTTGGATGCCAAGGTTTTGGTCATCACTTAAAAGACTGCCCGACTCCTGCCATGTCAAGGGCACAGGGAAGTCAAGAACCCCAAATTCAGAGACCAATTCCTTCATACCAGTCTAATCAGGGTCCGTCTCGCCCAAGCCAGTGTAACCCCAAAAGAACTCCAGCTCATCCATCTGCCTCTGTCCAAAATAACCTCAGAACTCCTTTCCAGAACTGGAGCAACCAACTTGAGAAAGAATTCCGCCTCATACTGCAGCAGCCAGAGCAGTCGCAATTTCAGATGTAGTAGAAGAGGAAAAAGGACGGATCTATGCTACAATTGAAAACCAAGGACATAACCGCCGACAATTCTCAGTCATCCATACTCCAGCAGAGTATTAGGGTAAACCAAGTAATCGAAGATATACTTTGGTCATACTGTGGCCGAGAACCCAAGAAGTGGCTAAGCTATCTGCACCTAGTCAAGTTCGCCTACAATGCTTCTTATCACAGAAGTATTGGGATGAGCCCTTTTAAAGCTCTCTATGGACAAGATTACTTAACTCCATTAACTAAGTCCGACCCATTGATCAGGGTCGAGATGTCGAGACAAATGCTTGACGTCATGGAGCAGCAGATGCTGACAATTCATAAAGATATAAAAGCTACCCAGGATCCACAAAAGCAGTATGCTGATAAGAAGAGGTCACTCAGAGAATTCAAAGAAGCATATATGGTCTTCATTCGAGTATGGCCCAAAAGAAGTTCTTTATCTCTTGGGAAGTATAAGAAGTTATCCCCCAAATATTGTGGGCCATATCTGATTTCAAAGAAAGTAGGTGACTTAGCCTACAAACTTCTTCTACCTCCTCATCTCAAAGTTTATAATGTATTTCATGTAAGCCTTCTAAAGAAATATGTGCCAAACCCAAATCATGGAAAGACAGTAAAACTTCAGTGGTAAGATACACCATCGGCTTCTAGGTTACACTAGTTCCTTCTTTTATATAAGTCGTAACTCTTACTTATCGCTCGCAATAATCTTACTTCCATCGATCTCCTTTCTTTCTTAATCTCCTTTATGGCTTGGCAGCAGGACTTAGTTTTATCCATGATGATTTCTCATCTTCAAGACGCAAGCGAGTCTGTGAAGAAGGATTTTATAGAACTGTATGAGCGCTTACTTTCCCTCACTTGGAAACTTCTGTAGCTCAGACCAAATGGCGGACCTATCGAGACATAACTAGGGTAACACCATGGGGTCGGCATCACTTTCGTAACAATGTCCGCTTGGCTATGGTTATTGAAGCTTTGGGTTTGGGTTCCCGATACTATTGCGTGATGAGATCAAGGCATGGTGGGTTTTCTGAGCGGGTCTTCTTACTTGCGTGTTTTCTTCCTCACAAGAAGATATGCCTTTATCCCATTTTTGGCTTGCCTCTTAGAGGTCCTTTTATTAGGTCACCTCATACCAATGAGATAGGTGCTGCAATAACCGGCCGAATTATTCCCATAGATGAGTTACCTTATACGTGTGCTGCTTGTGAGTGCTGCTTTTGTGACCATATGATGGACGAGCTTATGGAATTGTAAAAAGTTCTTCTATCTTGGCTGTATATGTTACAAGAGTGAATAAAGTTGAAATCTTTGTTCTTGTCTTGAGTCTTTCTCTCTTTGAGACTTTTCTTGGTGGTTACTTTTAATTAAATTTTCTCTTAGTCTCATATTTGTGCATCTTGCGAAATTTCCCTCCCAAATTGCGAGATGAGGGCATCTCGTGTTTTTCAAGTGGGAGAGAATGTAAGATTCCTCCCCAGCCTCTCAAGATGTCCAGCATCTTCCCCCTGTAATCAATCCCCTCTTCAGAAATATAAAAGATCTTATCTCTGCCTGTTTTGACATAGAGAGAGAAAATATTCTAGAGAGAGAATATTCAGATTTTGAATATTTTTAGATAGAAAAATCTCATAATATTAAAATGAATTCCCCTGAAACAGAAATTCAAAAAGAACTTTCCAGTGTGCAATTGGAATTAATTGGAAATGGGTATAAAGGACCTTAGCCTAAGGGTCTAGATTTTTAGAAATTTTTGGATTATATTCCAATTAAGGTTCCTATGAGCCAATAGGATCAATCCATGTGTGGGGAGGAGATAAATCCAATTTGTAAAAGAAGATACCCAAAAATGAGTAAATGCTCACACAAGATGAAGACTTGACTATGTACAAGGTTTATTAGTAAGAAACTACGAGTAATATCAAAAATACGAGATATTTTGGGTATCCAAAAATGAGTAAATGCTCACATAAGATGAAGAGTTGAATAAGGACAAGGCTAATAGTTAAAAAGGGGAGATATTTAGAAGTAAATACTCACATAAGATGAAGAGTTGAATAAGGACAAGGCTAATAGTTAAAAAGGGAAGATATTTAGAAGTAATGATGCATTTTTGATACCTCTGCATGGGAATTTTCCCCTCATGAATGAGGCACCTACTTCACATGTGCAATTGAGTTTTAAATATTCAAAAATTGAGATATTTCATCTCTCCTCTCTCCTACTTCAAGTCTAGTTGCAAAAAGTTAGCTCAACTGACCAAAAATGGTCAAAAATTGACCAAACGAAATTGGAAAATTCTAGAATCAGTTTGTTTGGTTAGGAGCTCACGTTTTCCTATAAATAGAGGCCTTCCCCTTTGTTGAAACTCAATAGTGTTTTATGCACTGTTACTCTACTCCTCCCAAGCCAAGAACTGTGAATTTATTAATAATTCACTAGTTTTTGACATTTCCCTCTTCCAAAGATTGGTGGCCACTCTTGTCCAAACAAGAGTTGAACCCTCAAACCATCAAGCCAAAGGAAAGCTATCAAAGTCATTAGTAAGTTGGTGATTCTTCTAATTTTTTTTATTTTTATGGTTTTAAATGGTTTTTATGCTTTATGTCTTCTCTAAAAATGTTATGCCTCATTACAAAAAGGCATTCCCCTCTCTTCTCTAGCAAAACCAACCATTCTCTATCCTAGGTGAATGGTTAATGATTAAAGTCAAGTTTTTATAATGTTTGTCTTAATTAAATAAAAAAATGTTTACTTTAGGATAATTTCAATACTCTCGGTGCACTTTTAATTAGTCTTAAAGACTTGAAAATTTGAAAAATGGTCAGCCATACAAAGGAGGTTATGGCAAAATTTTTAAAAATTAGTGAGATAAAATTCATCTTTTATTATCCTAAAAGAGTAATCCTTACGGTTTCTATATTCTAAAGTATCATTTTCATGCATAGAGGTATGCATAAAGATTATTATTTTAATATAAAAGTGTTACTTTTATCATATTTGGATTTCATGCATAGAGTTATGCATAAAAGATTATTATTTTAATGTAAAAGTGTTATTTTTTATCATAATTGAATTTCATGCATAGATGCATAAAAGATTATTATTTTAATGTAAAAGTGTTACTTTTATCATAATTGGATTTCATGCATAGAGGTATGCATAAAAGATTTTTATTTTAATGTAAAAGTGTTACTTTTATCATATTTGGATTTCATGCATAGAGGTATGTATAAAAGATTATTATTTTAATGTAAAAGTGTTACTTTTATCATATTTGGATTTCACGCATAGAGGTATGCATAAAAGATTATTATTTTAATGTAATGGTGTTACTTTTTATCATAATTGGATTTCATGCATAGAGATATGCATAAAAGATTATTATTTTAATGTAAAAGTGTTACTTTTATCATAATTGGATTTCATGCATAGAGGTATGCATAAAAAATTATTATTTTAATGTAAAAGTGTTACTTTTATCATATTTGGATTTCATGCATAGAGGTATGCATAAAAGATTATTATTTTAATGTAAAAGTGTTACTTTTATCATATTTGGATTTCATGCATAGAGGTATGCATAAAAGATTAATATTTTAATGTAAAAGTGTTACTTTTATCATATTTGGATTTCATGCATAGAGGTATGCATAAAAGATTATTATTTTAATGTAAAAGTGTTACTTTTATGATATTTGAATTTCATGCATAGAGGTATGCATAAAAGATAATTTTTATACTAAGTGTGATTTTTATCATAAATAGATTTTATGCATAAATTAGATGGATAAGAGAAATTCTTTTATTCTAAAAGTGTAATTCCTACTAAATTGGATTTATGCATGGAAAGATGCATAAAAAATTTATTTTAATCCAAAAGTGTCATTCTCATTTAAAATGAATTTATGCATAGGAAGATGCATAAAAGATTGATTTTTAATTCAAAAGGGTTATTCTCCTTAAAATGGAATTTTTGCATATATAGATGTGTAAAGAAATCTTATATCAAATATAAGAATTCTCTTGTATTTTATAAATAGATATTAAGATGTGATAAGATGCATATGAGATGAGTTAGGATGTGATAAGATGAGTTAAGATGTGATAAGATGCATATGAGATGTGATAGGATGTGATAAGATGTGTATGAGATGTGATAGGATGTGATAAGAGGTGTATGAGATGTGATAAGATGCATATGAGATGAAGGATGTGATAAGATGAGTTAAGATGTGATAAGATGTATATGGGTTATGATAGGGCGAGAATGGATGTGATGTAAAAGAATAGATGTGAAGGCGTATGTGGTTATATGAATGGGAATGTGAAAATGGATGTATGAAGGTGAATGTGGATTTACGGATGTGAAAATGGATGTATGCATGTAGAAGTGGAAGTATGGATGTGAATGGGAATGTGGATGTGGATGTATGTATGTGGATGTGGATGTATGAATGAGGATGTGAAAATGGATATATGTATGTAGAAGTGGATGTATGGATGTATGAATGAATGTGGATGTGGATGTATGAATGAATGTGGATGTGGATGTGTATGCATGGAGATGTGGATGTATGCATGTAGATGTAGATGTATGGATGTGAATGAGAATGTGAATGTGGATGTATGCATGGAGATGTGGATGTATGCATGTAGATGTAGATGTATGGATGTGAATATGAATGTGGATGTGGATGTATGCATGGAGATGTGGATGTATGGATGTGAATGTGGATGTGGATGTGGATGTATGGATGTGAATATGGATGTGTATGTATGAATGCGGATATGGGATTGGATGTATGATGTGGATGTACGAACATGGATGTGTATGAAGAATAATGAATGTGAATGTGTATTTGAAATAATGTGTCGTCGATATAAGTGAATGGATGAGAATGAGTACACATATGAATGGAATATGGAATAAGTAATGTGGACTGAGGAGGGATAATGTGGAAAGACGAGAGTTCGATATAGAAACTGTATTTTGTGAACTGTTTGTAAATGACTGTTTTATGTCAAGAATGCTGGGGAAGCATTTTGACCATCTTGTGGATTAAGGTCATAGAGACCTAACTGATAAAGTTACGACTACTGACCGAGAGTCAATGGAGGACGTCTCGCGTAGCAAGGTTGACCGAGGTCTTGACCAGCCTCGGTTCGATTGAAATGGTGAGCTTCCGGTACGGTGGATGAGGGATCAAGGAAGCGGCCTATGAGTGAAGCGCTAGGTCACCTGCGAAGGATCCTAGAGGGTGCTGACCATACGGTGCTCGGGCTCTGGGTCGCCGAAGATACCCACACGTGCGTCGTGGAAGATATTAGAATAAGGAGTAAGAGTTGTTTTCTGAAACCGGGCATGGATCTAGTTGACTGACCTTGTTGGTCCTCAACGAATGAGTCCATGGCTCTCTTATATGGATCTGTTGAGATTGATCTTGCTAATCTTCAACGAAGATTCCATCTTGATTTTTATATGTGAAAATATTGCCGGGTACTATGAGCTAGGAACAATTGAAAAGGCCCCTGAGTGAACAGGTGGTGAGCGTTCTGGTTGCCAATAATGCCATAAGAACACCGATGAATGAATAATTGGAAATATGGATTCAACCAGAGATTTCGAGGATTGTCATTAGTGACGTAATGGTTTCATTAAAGGATTATTTTAAAGTTAGTTGATGCTGAGAAAAAGGCAATTTCATATTGGGTGTGTAAGTGGTGTGACTAGTTTTATGTTTGCATGAACTTCCGGCTAGGGAGCCTGGGAACTCTTTTCCCTCGTACCCGGGACAAAACCTAACCAAATTCCTAATTGGATGAGTGTGGGACCCTGCCCTGCGCAAGAAGTGCTACTTCCGCTGCTAGCACCCCGAATCCGTTGCGCGGTGGGGACAGGGATCTCACAGTTGGTATCAGAGCAAATTGGCTAATAAAGATCAACCAAGAAGCCAAATATGTCAAAAAATTTATCAAGAAGTACAAAAAGGTTGTAATTATGTGATATAATTCATACAAATTGATATTCAAACTGAAAATTCGTAAATTAGTAATTGGGTCTTCAGATGGAAGTACCGCAATTGTATGGAACCCTGACTTGCTTGAGGCCTAGACATGATGGTATTTACCTTATAGTTCTAAGTTTCATGACTACCCGTATATACCGAGGGTATAACTGAAGCTCTTTACCGGCAGTATATACGAGTAAATCTAAGACTTGAAATTATAAGCATTAATGCTACCCAGATGATGATTTTGAATGTGGTTGATATGATTTTTAATTCTGTTTGAGAATTGATGAGTTGATTTGGATTCTGAATTGAAAAATGATGATCCCTGAAAATTGGTTGAAATGTAATAAGCTTAGCAAAACCACAGTGAGGATGAATGGGACGAGTTCGTATGATGATATTCATAACTAGAATGATGATAATGATTTCAACAAATCACTATGAGATTAGTGGATTGTGCTGTCAAATTGCTACTGTTAACACTTGACACGGTAGATCAAGTTAAGAGATGACAAATTGAGAACTTGCTTAACTGAAATTTCCGTGGAGGAATGTTCAGAAAGAAATTTTTTATCGTGTTAAAGATATGAATGATATGATCTGAATAAATTATTATTTAATGATGAGTTCTATATAAGGGATATTTATCCCCATATTCTGTTGGGATGACCAGAATATAAGGAACCCCAGAATAAATTAGATCTTAAGAAAAAGAGTTGTCCTCTACTTTGCGAGATGAGGACATCTCGCACTTTTTAAGTGGGTAGAATGTAAGATTCCTCCCCAGCCTTCGAGGTATACATGAGTAAGAACCTCCCTTTCTGATCTTATAATTATTCCCTCTCTAAAAAGAAAGATTTTGTTTAAAAAAGGAAGACCCTTTCCCCAGAATACTTCTCAGGAGCCCACCTGTTTTAAGGATTCTGAATGATGAGTTCAGAAGTGAGAACCGGTGTTTTGGATGCCAAGGTTTTGGTCCTCACTTAAAAGACTGCCCGACTCCTGCCATGTCAAGGGCACAGGAAAGTCAAGAACCCCAAATTCAGAGACCAATTCCTTCACACCAGTCTAATCAGGGTCCGTCTCGCCCAAGCCAGTGTAACCCCAGAAGAACTCCAGCTCATCCATCTGCCTCTGTCCAGAATAACCTCAGAACTCCTTTCCAGAACTGGGGCAACCAACTTGAGAAAGAATTCCGCCTCATACTGCAGCAGCCAGAGCAGTCGCAATTTCAGATGTAGTAGAAGAGGAAAAAGGACGGATCTATGCTACAATTGAAAACCAAGGACATAATCGCCAACAATTCTCAGTCATCCATACTCCAGCAGAGTATTAGGGTAAACCAAGTAATCGAAGATATACTTTGGTCATACTGTGGCCGAGAACCCAAGAAGTGGCTAAGCTATCTGCACCACCTAGTCAAGTTCGCCTACAATGCTTCTTATCATAGAAGTATTGGGATGAGCCCTTTTAAAGCTCTCTATGGACAAGATTGCTTAACTCCATTAACTAAGTCCGACCCATTGATCAGGGTCGAGATGTCGAGACAAATGCTTGACGTCATGGAGCAGCAGATGTAGACAATTCATAAAGATATAAAAGCTACCCAGGATCCACAAAAGAAGTATGCTGATAAGAAGAGGTCAGTCAGAGAATTCAAAGAAGCATATATGGTCTTCATTCGAGTACGGCCCAAAAGAAGTTCTTTATCTCTTGGAAAGTATAAGAAGTTATCCCCCAAATATTGTGGGCCATATCTAATTTTAAAGAAAGTAGGTGACTTAGCCTACGAGCTTCTTCTACCTCCTCATCTCAAAGTTTATAATGTATTTCATGTAAGCCTTCTAAAGAAATATGTGCCAAACCCAAATCATGGAAAGACGGTAAAACTTTAGTGGTAAGATACACCATCGGCTTCTAGGTTACGCTAGTTCCTTCTTTTATATAAGTCGTAACTCTTACTTATCGCTCGCAATAATCTTACTTCCATCGATCTCCTTTCTTTCTTAATCTCCTTTATGGCTTGGCAGCAGGACTTAGTTTTATCCATGATGATTTCTCATCTTCAAGACGCAAGCGAGTCTGTGAAGAAGGATTTTATAGAACTGTATGAGCGCTTACTTTTCCCTCACTTGGGAACTTCTGTAGCTCAGACCAAATGGTGGACCTATCGAGACATAACTAGGGTAACACCATGGGATCGGCATCACTTTCGTAACAATGTCCGCTTGGCTATGGTTATTGAAGCTTTGGGTTTGGGTCCCTGATACTATTGTGTGATGAGATCAAGGCATGGTGGGTTTTCTGAGCGGGTCTTATTACTTGCGTGTTTTCTTCCTCACCAGAAGATATGCCTTTATCCCATTTTTAGCTTGCCTCTTAGAGGTCCTTTTATTAGGTCACCTCATACCAATGAGGTAGGTGCTGCAATAACCGGCCGAATTATTCCCATAGATGAGTTACCTTATACGTGTGCTGCTTGTGAGTGCTGCTTTTGTGACCATATGATGGACGGGCTTATGGAATTGTAAAAAGTTCTTCTATCTTGGCTGTATATGTTCCAAGAGTAAATAAAGTTGAAATCTTTGTTCTTGTCTTGAGTCTTACTCTCTTTGAGACTTTTCTTGGTGGTTACTTTTAATTAAATTTTCTCTTAGTCTCATATTTGTGCATCTTGCGGAATTTTTCCCCCAAATTGCGAGATGAGGGCATCTCGCGTTTTTCAAGTGGGAGAGAATGTAAGATTCCTCCCCAGCCTCTCAAGATGTCCAGCATCTTCCCCCTGTAATCAATCCCCTCTTCACAAATATAAAAGATCTTATCTCTGCCTGTTTTGACATAGAGAGAGAAAATATTCTAGAGAGAGAATATTCAGATTTTGAATATTTTTAGATAGAAAAATCTCATAATATTAAAATGAATTCCCCTGAAACAGAAATTCAAAAAGAACTTTCCAATGTGCAATTGGAATTAATTGGAAATGGGTATAAAGGACCTTAGCCTAAGGGTCTAGATTTTTAGAAATTTTTGGATTATGGTCCAATTAAGGTTCCTATGAGCCAATAGGATCAATCCATGTGTGGGGAGGAGATAAATCCAATTTGTAAAAGAAGATACCCAAAAATGAGTAAATGCTCACATAAGATGAAGACTTGACTATGTACAAGGTTTATTAGTAAGAAACTATGAGTAATATAAAAAATACGAGATATTTTGGGTATCCAAAAATGAGTAAATGCTCACATAAGATGAAGAGTTGAATAAGGACAAGGCTAATAGTTAAAAAGGGGAGATATTTAGAAGTAAATACTCACATAAGATGAAAAGTTCAATAAGGACAAGGCTAATAATTAAAAAGGGGAGATATTTAGAAGTAATGATGCATTTTTGATACCTCTTCATGGGAGTTTCCCCTCCATGAATGAGGCCCCTCCTTCACATGTGCAATTAAGTTTTAAATATTCAAAAATTGAGATATTTCATCTCTCCTCTCTCCTACTTCAGGTCTAGTTGCAAAAAGTTAGCTCAACTGACCAAAAAATGGTCAAAAATTGACCAAACTGAATTGGAAAATTCTAGAATCAGTTTGTTTGGTTAGGAGCTCACGTTTTCCTATAAATAGAGGCCTTCCCCTTTGTTGAAACTCAATAGTGTTTTATGCACTGTTACTCTACTCCTCCCAAGCCAAGAACTGTGAATCTATTAATAATTCACTAGTTTTTGACATTTCCCTCTTCCAAAGATTGGTGGCCACTCTTGTCCAAACAAGAGTTGAACTCTCAAACCATCAAGCCAAAGGAAAGCTATCAAAGTCATTAGTAAGTTGGTGATTCTTCTAATTTTTTTTATTTTTATGGTTTTAAATGGTTTTTATGCTTTATGTCTTCTCTAAAAATGTTATGCCTCATTACAAAAAGGCATTCCCCTCTCTTCTCTAGCAAAACCAACCATTCTCTATCCTAGGTGAATGGTTAATGATTAAAGTCAAGTTTTTATAATGTTTATCTTAATTAAATGAAAAAATGTTTACTTTAGGATAATTTCAATACTCTTGGTGCACTTTTAATTAGTCTTAAAGACTTGAATATTTGAAAAATGGTCAGCCATACAAAGGAGGCTATGGCAAAATTTTTAGAAATTAGTGAGATAAAATTCATCTTTTATTATCCTGAAAGAGTAATCCTTACGGTTTCTATATTCTAAAGTATCATTTTCATGTATAGAGGTATGCATAAAGATTATTATTTTAATATAAAAGTGTTACTTTTATTACATTTGGATTTCATGCATAGTATGCATAAAAGATTATTATTTTAATGTAAAAGTGTTATTTTTATCATAATTGAATTTCATGCATAGATGCATAAAAGATTATTATTTTAATGTAAAAGTGTTACTTTTATCATAATTGGATTTCATGCATAGAGGTATGCATAAAAGACTTTTATTTTAATGTAAAAGTGTTACTTTTATCATATTTGGATTTCATGCATAGAGGTATGCATAAAAGATTATTATTTTCATGTAAAAGTGTTACTTTTATCATAATTGGATTTCATGCATAGAGGTATGCATAAAAGATTATTATTTTAATGTAAAAGTGTTATTTTTATCATAATTGAATTTCATGCATAGATGCATAAAAGATTATTATTTTAATGTAAAAGTGTTACTTTTATCATAATTGGATTTCATGCATAGAGGTATGCATAAAAGATTTTTATTTTAATGTAAAAGTGTTACTTTTATCATATTTCGATTTCATGCATAGAGGTATGCATAAAAGATTATTATTTTCATGTAAAAGTGTTACTTTTATGATAATTGGATTTCATGCATAGAGGTATGCATAAAAGATTATTATTTTAATGTAAAAGTGTTACTTTTATCATATTTGGATTTCATGCATAGAGGTATGCATAAAAGATTATTATTTTAATATAAAAGTGTTACTTTTATCATAATTGGATTTCATGCATAGAGGTATGCATAAAAGATTATTATTTTAATGTAAAAGTGTTACTTTTATCATAATTAGATTTCATGCATAGAGGTATGCATAAAAGATTATTATTTTAATGTAAAAGTGTTACTTTTATCATATTTGGATTTCATGCATAGAGGTATGCATAAGAGATTATTATTTTAATATAAAAGTGTTACTTTTATCATATTTGAATTTCATGCATAGAGGTATGCATAAAAGATATTTTTTATACTAAAAGTGTGATTTTTATCATAAATAGATTTTATGCATAAATTAGATGCATAAGAGAAATTCTTTGATTCTAAAAGTGTAATTCCTAATAAATTGGATTTATGCATGGAAAGATGCATAAAGAATTTATTTTAGTCCAAAAGTGTCATTCTCATTTAAAATGAATTTATGCATAGGAAGATGCATAAAAGATTGATTTTTAATTCAAAAGGGTTATTCTCCTTAAAATGGACTTTATGCATATATAGATGCGTAAAGAAATCTTATATCAAATATAAGAATTCTCTTGTATTCTATAAATAAATATTAAGATGTGATAAGATACATATGAGATGAGTTAGGATGTGATAAGATGAGTTAAGATGTGATAAGATGCATATAAGATGTGATAGGATGTGATAAGATGTGTATGAGATGTGATAAGAGGTGTATGAGATGTGATAAGATGCATATGAGATGAGTTAGGATGTGATAAGATGAGTTAAGATGTGATAAGATGTATATGGGTTATGATAGGGCGAGAATGGATGTGATGTAAAAGAATAGATGTGAAGGCGTATGTGGTTATATGAATGGGAATGTGGAAATGGATGTATGAAGGTGAATATGGATGTACGGATGTGAAAATGGATGTATGCATGTAGAAGTGGAAGTATGGATGTGAATGGGAATGTGGATGTGGATGTATGTATGTGGATGTGGATGTATGAATGAGGATGTGAAAATGGATGTATGTATGTAGAAGTGGATGTATGGATGTATGAATGAATGTGGATGTGGATGTATGAATGAATGTGGATGTATGAATGAATGTGGATGTGGATGTGTATGCATGGAGATGTGGATGTATGCATGTAGATGTAGATGTATGGATGTGAATGAGAATGTGGATGTGGATGTATGCATGGAGATGTGGATGTATGCATGTAGATGTAGATATATGGATGTGAATGTGAATGTGGATGTGGATGTATGCATGGAGATGTGGATGTATGGATGTGGATGTGGATGTGAATGTGAATGTGGATGTGGATGTATGCATGGAGATGTGGATGTATGGATGTGAATGTGGATGTGGATGTGGATGTATGGATGTGAATATGGATGTGTATGTATGAATGCGGATATGGGATTGGATGTATGATATGGATGTACGAACATGGATGTGTATGAAGAATAATGAATGTGAACGTGTATGTGAAATAATGTGTCGTCGATATGAGTGAATGGAAGAGAATAAGTACACATATGAATGGAATATGGAATAAGTAATGTGGACTGAGGAGGGATAATGTTGAAAGACGAGAGTTGTAAGATTCCTCCCCCAACCCCTTTTTGATGTCTAGTATATTCTCCTGTAATCAATTCCTTTTCTGAAATATAAGAGATCTTGTTTGTGACTGTTTTAACCTAGAGAGAGAAAATATTCTAGAGAGAGAATATTCAGATTCTGAATAATTCTGGATAGAAAAATATCTCTTATAATTCAGATGAGCTCCCCTGAAACAGAAATTTAAAAAGAATTTTCCAATGTGCAATTGGAATTAATTGGAAATAGGTATAAAGAACCTTAGCCTAAGGGTCTAGATTTTCATAAATCTTTAGACTATGGTCCAATTAAGGTTCCTATGGGCCAATAGCATCAATCCATGTGTAGGGAGGAGATAAATCCAATTTGTAAAAGAAGATACCCAAAAATTGAGTAAATGCTTACATAAGATGAAGAGTTGAAAATGTACAAGGTTTATTAGTAAATAAACACATATGTAAGGAAGGGGAGTTCTTTAAAGGAGGTGCATATTTCACATAAGATGAAGAGTTGAAAATGTACAAGGTTTATTAGTAAATAAACACATATGTAAGGAAGGGGAGTTCTTTAAAGGAGGTGCATATTTCACATAAGATGAAGAGTTGAAAATGTACAAGGTTTATTAGTAAAAAAACTATGACACATATGTAAGGAAGAGGAGTTCTTTAAAGGAGGTGCACATTTCACATAAGATGAAGAGTTGAAAATGTACAAGGTTTATTAGTAAAAAACTATGAGCAATAAAATTTTGACACATATGTAAGGAAGGGGAATTCTTTAAAGGAGGTGCATATTTCACATGCTTGAATGAGTTTTAAACTCAAAAATAGTGTGATATTTTTATCTCTCATCTCTCTTGAACCAAACCAAATCAAAATGCAACCAAACCGAATCAAAAAGTAACCAAACTAGGTCCAAATCTAGTCCAAATTCAACCAAACTGACTTGGAAAATTCTAGAATCAGTTTGTTTGGTTAGGAGCTCAAATTTTCCTATAAATAGAAGCCTCCCCTTGTTGAAAAAAATATAATGTCTTATGCATTGTTACTCTACTCCACCTAAGCCAAAATATAGTCTCTTATGCTTTGTTACTCTACTCCACCTAAGCCAAAATATAATCTCTTATGCTTTGTTACTCTACTCCACCTAAGCCAAAATATATAGTCTCTTGTGCTTGTTACTCTACTCCACCTAAGTCAAATTAGATAGAGTCTTATGCCTTGTTACTCTACTCCACCTAAGCCAAATTAGATAGAGTCTTATGCTTGTTACTCTACTCCACCTAAGCCAAAATATAGAGTATCTTATGCATTGTTACTCTACTCTACCTAAGCCAAGAGTTGTGAATTCTTTAATAATTCACTAGTTTGATACTTCTCTCTTTCTTCAATCCCCATTGGCGGCTCCATCAACATACTAAACCAATTGATTGGTTGGGGGCCTCTACCGTGAATAAAGAATCAAGCAAATTATAAGGTAAGTATATTGAATTTTGATCTTTCTATAATTTCTCAATGATTCTCTCTTCTCAACCCCTCTCAAGCTTGAGAAGTTTAATTGGTATGGTTTTTTAAATGCTATTGAAGTTAATTGGTGAATAGTAGTGAAGAGTTACATAATTTAATAAATGCTATAGAAGTTAAATTCCATTTATGTTTAAATTCTAATGGTTTTTATGTAAATTCTCTCTCTCACTCAAGAAATGGTCATACTCATGAACCATTCTCAATCCAAATGAAGCTTTTCATAAAGCCTTTCCTTAATCCAAGATTAAGCTATGCTTGAGGCCAAATTAATGGCTTTTTGCTATGCTTTTAGTTTATGCACATTGATGATTCAATCCATTATGGATTGATGACCCAATTAGAGACCATTCTAATTGTTTTCTTAATGATCCAATTAGAGACCATTATGGATTGATGATCCAATTAGAGACCATTATGGATTGATGATCCAATTAGAGACCATTCTAATTGTTTTCTTAATGATCCAATTAGAGACCATTATGGATTGATGATCCAATTAGAGACCATTATGGATTGATGATCCAATTAGAGACCATTCTAATTATTTCTTTAATAATGAGCTTTATCCCTTAGAAAAAAATTGAGATTTATCAGTCATAGTAGCGGAGCTATGGCAAAATTTTTATAGAAATTACGCATAAAATAAATTCATTCAAAGTATAAAAAGAGGAATTCCTACCATATTCTAGGAACTATCATCCTAGATTAATTAAAAGAATTTTATTATGCATGGAGATGTAGATGTTGCATGTAGATGTAGATGTATGGATGTGAGTGTGAATGTGGAGGTGGATGTATGCATGGGACGTGGATGTATGCATGTAGAAATAGATGTGTAGATGAGGATGTAAATGGAGATGTGGATGGATGCATGTAGATGTAGAGGTATAGATGTAGATGTGAATGGAGATGTGGATGTATACATGTAGATGTAGATGTGGATGTGGAGGTGGATGGATGCATGTAGATGTAGATGTATAGATGTAGATGGGAATGGAGATATGGATGTATGCATGTAGATGTAGTTGTTAATGGAGATGTATATGTATACATGTAGATGTAGATGTATAGATGTAGAGGTGGATGTGGATGGGGATGTATGCATGTAGATGTAGGTGTATAGACGTAGATGTGGATGTAGAGGTGGATGTATGCATGTAGATGTAGGTGTATAGACGTAGATGTGGATGTAGAGGTGGATGTATGCATGTAGATGTAGGTGTATAGATGTGGATGTGAATGTGGAGTGGATGTATGCATGTAGATGTAGGTGTATGGAGGTGAATGTGAATGTGGATGTGAATGTATGCATAGGGATGTAGATGTATGCATGTAGATGTGAATGTACGCATATAGTTGTGGATGTATGGATGTGAATATACGATTGTGATGTGAGGGAATCTGAAGTGATGAGATGGAAATGATGTGATGGGATGAGTATACATATAAATGGAATATGGAATAAGTAATGTAGATTGAGGAGGGATAATGTGGCAAAATGAAAGTTAAAATAGAAATTGTATTGTAAACTGTTTGTAAATGCTGTTTGTAAATGCTGTCTGTAAATGATTGTTTTATGTCAAGAATGCTGGGGGGAGCATTTTGACCGTCTTGTGATTAAGGTCGTGATGAGAAAGTTGCAACTGCTGACGGGGAGTCAATGAAGGACGTCTCGCGTAGCAAGGTCGGCCGAGGTCTTGACCAGCCTCGGTGCGATTAAAATGGTGAGCTTCCGGTACGGTGGATGAGGGGCCAAGGAAGCGGCCTATGCGTGAAGCGCTAGGTTACCTGCGAAGGATCCTAGAGGGTGCTGACCATACGGTGCTCGGGCTCTGGGTTGCCTAGGATACCCACGCGTGCGTCGAGGAAGATATTGGAACAGAGTTGGAGTTGTTTTCTGAAATCGAGCATGGATCTGGTTGATTGACCTTGCTGGTCTTCAATGGATGAGTCCATGGCTCCTTATATGGATCTGTTGGTTGATCTTGCTGATCTTCAACGAGAGTCCATCTTGTTAAGTGATTATATTGCCAAGTATTATGGGCTAGGAACTATCGAAACGGCTCCTGAGCGTTCTAGTTGCCAATGATGCCATAGATACTCTGATGAAGGAATGATGGGAAATTAAGAATCAATTGGATAAATTGGAAGATGGTGATCAATGATACTATGGTTTTATTAAAGGATTGTTTTAAACTGGTTGAATCTGGTTGAAAAAGGGCAATTTCATATTGGGTGTGTGAGTGGTGTGACTAGTTTTATTTTGCATGAACATCCGGCTAGGGGGCCTTGGAACTCTTTTCCTTGGTACCCGGGACAAAACCTAACCAAATTTTTAATTGGATCCCATCACTACAGTGGTTGGGCGGTTGGCTAACCCATGGGATCGGATGGGGTTAGGCTGGACTGATGGATCCGTAAATCGAGACTCAAACTTTTGTTTTTACGATAGAAAAAAAAAAATTTAAATTCCGGACAGAAACTGTTCTATGGATAGGAATCAACGGCTGTGCCTCTTGAATGGGGAAAAAAGCGTTGATCCCAATGATCCAAGTGCAAGTTTCTTCCTTGAACTGACTAAGTATCTTATAGATGTAATCGGATCATCTCGATCAGAAATGATCTTGACTACGTTAGAGTAAAAAGTTATCCTGGTGGAATCGCCCGTGCTTTCCGGTAAAGGAAGTTTTTCCGGGTTCGGTTTTGGAACAACCGACGGATTAGTCTCTTATCCGGATATCCGTGGGCGAGGCCCCGAGTGTGGGACCCCTGTCCCGCGCGAGAAGCGCTACTTCCGCTGCCAGTACCCGAATCCGTTGCTCGGTGGGAACAGGGACCTTACAAGAGTTCGATATAGAATTTGTATTTTGTGAATTGTTTGTAAATGACTGTTTTATGTCAAGAATGCTGGGGAAGCATTTTGACCGTCTTGTGGATTAAGGTCATGGATACCTAACTGATAAAGTTACGACTTAGTCAATGGAGGACGTCTCGCGTAGCAAGGTCGACCGAGGTCTTGACCAGCCTCAGTTCAATTTAAATGGTGAGCTTCTGGTACGGTGGATGAGAGACCAAGGAAGCGGCCTATGAGTGAAGCGCTAGGTCACCTGCGAAGGATCCTAGAGAGTGCTGACCATACGGTGCTCGGGCTCTGGGTCACCGAAGATACCCACACGTGCATCGTGGAAGATATTAGAACAAGGAGTAAGAGTTGTTTTCTGAAACCGGGCATGGATCTGGTTGACTGACCTTGCTGGTCCTCAACGGATGAGTCCATGGCTCTCTTATATGGATCTGTTGAGATTGATCTTGCTGATCTTCAACAAAGATTCCATCTTGATTTTTATATGTGAAAATATTACCGGGTACTATGAGCTAGGAACTATTGAAAAGGCCCCTGAGTGAACAGGTGGCGAGCGTTCTGGTTGCCAATAATGCCATAAGTACACCGATGAATGAATAATTGGAAATATGGATTCAACCAGAGATTTCGAGGATTGTCATTAGTGACATAATGGTTTCATTAAAGGATTGTTTTAAAGTTAGTTGATGCTGAGAAAAAGGCAATTTCATATTGGTTCCGGGTAAGGGAAGTTTTTTCGGGTTCGGTTTTGGAAAAACCGACGGATTAGTCTCTTGTCCGGATATCCGTGGACGAGGCCCCGAGTGTGGGACCTTGCCCCGCGCAAGAAGTGCTACTTCCGCTGCTAGCACCCCGAATCCGTTGCGCGGTGGGGACAGGGATCTCACAATTCTTCTACTTCAATGAGTTCTTGAGGAGTAACTATGTTATCCTCACCTCCCAGTTTCCCTTTCAATCTATTGATATGAAAGACTGGATGAACTCTAACATGTGGAGGTAGTTTAAGTTCATATGCAACCATGCCAATCCGATGTATAAATCAAAATGGACCACAACATCTAGGAGATAAATTCGAGCATTTTTCCATTGACAAAGCCCAAAAATCTTTAGGAACTTTTAAATAAACCAACGCTCCTAGTTTAAAAGACCAAATTGAGCATCCTCTATCAGCATAGAACCATGCCCTATCTTGAGCACTCCTCATAGAATCCCGAGCTTTGGTTAGCATTTCTTGCATATCACGCAAGAAATCCCTCGATGCATCAAGCTCGATGTCCTTATAAGATCGACATCAATAGGTGCCCTGGGTTAATACCCATACATAAGCATGAACAAACTAAAACCAATAGCCATATGTTTAAAGTTGTTATAGGCAAATTCCATCATTGGAAGATATTTTTCCCAATTTGATGCTTTTCCAGAGACATATGCACGAAGCATATCCTCTACAATCTAATTCATACGCTCTGTTTGCCCATAAGACTGCAGATGATCAGAGGAATTCATACTCAAAGTAATTTCCTCGTTTTGTAAACCATTCGGAATAAAGTAGGAAAACATCACATTATAACATCAGAAACCAGGGATTCATCAAAGCGCCCCAACGTATCCACATCTGCACATGGAATAATTAACGTCTCGAGTTACCCATATCAACATAGAGAGTCATCAACATCTCGATGAGTCGCATATGTCCATCTGTAAACCATCAGGTTGATTGTATAAATCACCTAAAGTACAGAACTAGAGAAAGAAATGCCAACAAAGAAAAAATCCAAATTTCCTTAATCCGAACACAACAAGATTATCTCATTAAACTCTAAAGAAAGAGATTTCAACACGTGAAAATGCCGACGAGATTACACTCATCAATACATGCAGGCTATAGATAAAAGAAGTTTATCTAGAGAATGCCCACACTATAACTTCTAGTGAATTTAGAAAATGAGATTGTCTTTGAATGTTGAGGTCAACCTGCTAAGTGATGTAAGCAAAGCAATAATCTTGAGCCCAAATTATCCCATAAGATAATAGATGTGAGGGATCACTAGCGTCCCATTGATACCACCCATACATACCTTAACAATTTGAAAACTCCCTAGTATGTCATCTAGGAAATATGAATAAAATCTTGTATAAAAGGAATAAAATGGCCTTATCCCAGACTTTCACATACTAAAACCTATCTCTATATACCTGAGACTACATCAAGGAATAACTCTTTCTGAGTACATCATTAGAAAAGAATTTTGAATTATTGGCGCCTTTCTAATGATAACTACCTAATAAACAATAAAGTTAGGGTAGAAAAATAACTCACCTAGATACATAAGCAACTAGGTATCCGAGTTGGAATATGTACAAGAGTACAAGGAACATAGTCCAAAATTACATGCAAAAAATGAAGGCAAATGCTACCTTCTTCAAAGCACATGAAATTATCCAAAAGATCAAAAGATCCTTATAAAACCATGGATAAAAGCATAAAACCTCCTCGAATCCATAAAAATCATAGTTGATCATAAAAATTAATGCATGCCATCTAATGGTCCTTAATCATGCCAAAAGAAGCATTTTAATCATATTAATAATATGTGAATAACCCACATCTATCTAATGTTAGCACGAGAAAACATACTTCAACATTAAATAACCCTCAAAAATATCAAATTCTCGAGAAAAAGAATTATCATGATTTTTTTATAGGGCCTCAAAATATGATAATTTTGAATTCCACCAAACCTATCTTATGGCATTCCAAACCTATATTTTTCTAGAAAATTTTTAGTAATTTAATTTTCCAAAATACCATTGATATTTTAAAAAATACCAATTTCTAGGATTTCTAAAAATAATTTCTAGAATATTCCTCATTTTTCTTGAGAATCCCTTCGTTCACGAAATTTCCAATTCCGCCCGACAATTCTCAAATCCAATGAAAATTTATAATTTAAATGGATTTTCTAATTTTTTGGGTCAAAAAATATATATTTTAAAGGAATTTGAATGGTCACACGGACGCTCGAATGGACACACTACATACCAAACACCAACCCCACATTTTCTCGAAATTTAAAATAACCTTTGTCTAATTTTCCACTAATTTTTAGGAATTTTTAAAAAAATTTAATTTACCCCGAATGCATTTAGGATAAGAACAGTCAAAAAATTTTGGAATCCCAACGGTTTTCCCAGAATATGGAAAGCCAAAAGTTTCGGGAAAATGAAAAGACAAAAAAAAATCGGATTGTGAAAGGTCCACTACAAGAGCTTGAGGGCATACCGACGCAAATGTCGAACGTCGGTATGTCCGTCGTAATGCTGGAGGAGACAAGTAGGGTGGGGTTTTTTCAAATTTTTCATGTCCCGATGCGTATACCGACGCCTATACCGACGCACATTCCGACGCATATACCGACGCACATTCCGTAGCATATACCGACGTATATTCCGACGCATATTCCGTAGCATATACCGGCGCTCGTAAGTTTTTCACAGCCGAGAGCCTATTTTCTGTTTTTTTCGCAGAGAAGGGCGCGTTACAGCTAGAGAAGGTCTCTTTCTCTCCCTCTTCTCTTTCTCTCCCTCTCCTCTTTTTTCCTCTCTCCTCTTTTCTCCTTCTTTCTTCTTTTCTCCTCTTCTCCTTCTCCTAATATGTTCTTGCAATTGCTTTTACTTTTTAATTTAAGAATTAGGACGTTTAGGGTTTTGTGTTTTCTTGGCTCTCTATGCATGTTGAGAGCTCTCTATGTATGCATAGATCTCCTAATGCATGCATAGAGATTTTAGGGTTTTGTATTAGTTCTTTTTCTTGTGTTTAATTTACTAATTAGTTTGTTTAATATTTTGTTTTGCAGCTCTTTCACCTCACCAATCTTTCACCAATCCTCTCCTTCAGCTTTGCAAAAAAGAGGTAGATCCTCTTTCGATTTTTCTTGTTTATGCTATTTTCTATGAATTATTGCATCCCTGTTTTATGGTTTAGGGTTAGTTTTGGGTTCTTGTAAGCTTACACATAAGATTAATTTAATATCTATGCATAAAACCTATCATAAGCTTGCAATCTCTATGCATAGCCTTCTTGCAAGCTTTATGCATAAGCTCTATTCATAGAGCTTGTGAGCTTGTGAAATCTCTATACATAAGCTCTATGCATAGGCTTTATGCATAGAGTTTGCAAGCTTATAAAATCTCTATGCATAGGTTTCTTACAAGCTTATAAAATCTCTATGCATAGGTTTCTTGAAAGCTTGCATGGACATTGTACATAGAGCTTGCGTAGCCTTCTTGTTGAAAGCTTTTTGAATGTTTTTACTCTCTTATACATATAACATATAAGTCTTATGCTCTGTTTTTCTATGCATAAGGTATTCTCTTTATTCATAGAGTTTATATATGTTATCAAGGTAAGATCTATTATCCATGTAAAACAAGATCATGTTTATTACACCATTGGGTGATGGGATTAAGGGTTAGCATAGTGCATAAGGCTTATAGCATAGAGCTTATGCATAGAGCTTATGCAGAAGTCTTGCATAGAGCGTATGCATAAGACTTATGCATAGAGCGTATGCATAGAGCTTATGCATATGGCTTATGCATAGAGCGTACGCATAAGGCTTATGCATAGAGCTTACGCATAAGACTTATGCATATGGCTTATGCATAGAGCTTATGCATAAGGCTTATGCATAGAGCGTGTGCATATGGCTTATGCATAGAGCGTGTGCATAAGACTTATGCATATGGCTTATGCATAGAGCGTATGCATAAGACTTATGCATAGAGCTTATGCATATGGCTTATGCATAAGACTTACGCATAGAGCGTGTGCATAAGACTTATGCATATGGCTTATGCATAGAGCTTATGCATATGGCTTATGCATAAGGCTTATGCATAGAGCTTATGCATAAGTCTTGCAGCCTTATTGCAAGTGTACTCTTTTGAGAACATCAATTCCACATTTCTGCAGATCATTGTGCAATCCATGCTATCCCCGTTTGCTACTTCAACTTTTCTTTTCATTGCCAATGCATCTGGGTATAATTTCAGATTTCTCAATGACTTGTAGT
Organism: Cibotium barometz; assembly: GCF_041138505.1. Taxonomy (NCBI): domain Eukaryota; kingdom Viridiplantae; phylum Streptophyta; class Polypodiopsida; order Cyatheales; family Cibotiaceae; genus Cibotium; species Cibotium barometz. The sequence continues at coordinate 10,696,307 of NC_141096.1, forward strand.
TCACAAAACTATGTGTGCTACCGCTGTCCACCAACACAAATGCATCTCTGTCCTTGACCTTAGCCTTGAATCTCAATGTATGTGCCCCTTTGCAACCGGCATAAGATTCATTGGATATAGAACAAAGAGAAGTATTGTGTTCATATGCATTTGTAGCACCCAAAGTATGAGGTAAGCAATCATCATAATCATGAAGATCACCAAGAGAGCCACCGAGGTCAAAAGGAAACTCCCCATCTGGATCTAAAGAATAGTCGGCATCAACAAACTCACATGGCTGCACTTCTTTATCTACCACCTCTGAGTAAACCATATTAATCTTGACATTGTGGGCTTTGCACTCCTTGCTATACTTCCCACCACATTTGTAGCATAGTTTTTTGTCCCTTGTCTCCATGTGGTCTTCCTTCACAAATTTGGTCTTGGTGACCCCATCATTAGTTGGCTTTGCACCCACTTGTGAAGGCTTTTGAGAAGTATTTCCACTTGTGAAGGCTTTTGAGAAGTATTTCCACCTTTGAAAGTATCCACATTGTATGGTTTTCCACCACTACCATAGACGGTAGGAAATTTGGCTACTTATGCATAAAGCTTATGCATAAGGCTTATGCATAGAGCGTATGCATATGGCTTATGCATAAGGCTTATGCATAGAGCGTGTGCATAAGACTTATGCATATGGCTTATGCATAGAGCTTATGCATATGGCTTATGCATAGAGCGTACGCATAAGACTTATGCATAGAGCTTATGCATAAGACTTATGCATATGGCTTATGCATAGAGCGTGTGCATATGGCTTATGCATAGAGCGTGTGCATAAGACTTATGCATATGGCTTATGCATATGGCTTATGCATAGAGCGTATGCATAATACTTATGCATAGAGCGTATGCATATGGCTTATGCATAGAGCGTATGCATATGGCTTATGCATAGAGCTTATGCATATGGCTTATGCATAAGACTTATGCATAGAGCGTGTGCATAAGACTTATGCATATGGCTTATGCATAGAGCTTATGCATATGGCTTATGCATAAGGCTTATGCATAAGGCTTATGCATAAGTCTTGCAGCCTTATTATGCATAAGACTTATGCATAGAGCTTATGCATAGAGCGTATGCATATGGCTTATGCATGACTTATGCATAGAGCGTGTGCATAAGACTTATGCATATGGCTTATGCATAGAGCTTATGCATATGGCTTATGCATAAGACTTATGCATAAGGCTTATGCATAGAGCTTATGCATAAGTCTTGCAGCCTTATTATGCAAGCTTATACTTATACTATGCATTTAGATTATTGCATAAGGCCTTTATAAGAAGCTATTTATGAATATAGATAGCTTCTCTCTCCATCCTTGTTCAAATTCGAGTTAATTTTGTATGGAGAGGAGATAAGCTAATGTATGAGTTATTTTTAAAATCTCCCTCAACGACTGGGGAAAAGAAGCCCGTTTGACGCTTTTTTAAATATTTGTCAAGGATAATAAGCATGTTCAGGTGCAAATCTATAGCAAGCTTGATGACATGGCATGCCACAACTCGATCCACAGATGAAGTGATGCGTGTGCCTGCTGACTCACCCGCATGGAGACACATTGAAGAGAAATGGCCGGCTTTTAAGGAAGAACCTCGAAACCTCCGTCTTGGCCTAGCAATGGATGGTGTAAACCCTTTTGGTTTAAGGAGCTCTTCATGGAGCACATGGCCTGTTTGCCTTGTGAATTATAATCTTCCGCCATGGTTAGCAATAAAGAAAGGTCATCTATTGCTCTCATTAATAGTTCCAGGAAAGTACAAGGTGAAGAACATGGATGTATATTTGGCACCACTTATTGATGAGTTACGCACCTTGTGGAACGGAATTGAAGTGAAGGACATGTCAAAGCAGCAAAGTGGCCAAAGACTTACAACTGTGCAAGGTATTCTCATGTGGACAATGCATGATTGGCCTGGCTATGGAGAATGCTCAGGTTTGTCTATATCGGGTTACAATGCATGTCCTGTATGTGGTCCTCGACTTGATTCAAGATACTCAAAAGCATTACGAAAGAATGTCTACCAAGGACATGTTAGGCATCTTCCAGAAAATCATGAATTGCGGGATGGTAATCTAGGAAGACCTCCTCCAAGTGCATTGAAGGCAAGCGATTGGAAGATCAAATGGGAGGAATGTGGCAACTTGGCATGTCCTGGGATGAAGAGGCTCTCTATCTTTCACCAACTCCCCTATTGGGGTGATCTCCTTATAAACCATTTGCTTGACCCGATGCATATTTTCAAGAATGTAGCTGACATTTTGTGGAAGACCATGACAGGAAAAAAGGATACTAAAGGCCAAAGGGATGACTTGGAAGAGATTGGTTGCATGCAAGAGTTGTGGGCTCGCACTAGACCCAATGGAAAGGTGCTACTTCCAAGAGCCCTATGGGTTTTTAGCAAGATGGAGGAACAACAAGTCAAGAGGACAATTTCAGAGTTTCGGACTCCTACAGGTTGTATGCATTGCTTGAAAAGTGCATTTACAAAGGATGATGATCTTAGTGGCCTCAAGAGTCATGATTGGCACAAGTTTCTACAATTTGTGCTACCCATAGCAATAAAAGATTACCTCACTGAAGACATTAGAGCTACTATCTATAAGATTGGCACATTGGTGCGCTGGATTTCTTCAAAAGAGATAAAGAGAGACACTTTGGAGACAGCGCGTTTAAACTCCATAGAGGCAGTCTGCATGGTAGAGAAGTTTTTCCCTACAAGTTTATTAACAATCCAGATGCATCTGCTAGTTCATGTTGTAGATGAGGTTGCAGTTGCTGGAACAGTCCATTCAAGATGGATGTTCTTTTTGGAGAGGTTTATGAAGACATTAAAGGGATTTGTTCGCCAAATGGCTCGCCCAGAGGGTAGTATGTCAGAAGGGTGGCTGATACAAGAGTCCCTTGTTTACATCACTGAATATTTAAGTTCCTCAGATCCAGAGATACCTCGACTATGGTCTCAAGAGTCCAACAGGCGAGTCATTGGTGAGGAACCTCAAGGCCAAGGCATTAAGAGAAAGATGGATAACAATTTGAGGGAAAAAATCAACAAATTTTGCATCTTGAACTCTCATGTAATGGAGAAGTGGATTGAGACATATGAAGCTCTCAAGCGACAGCGAGTACAAGATCGTTTAAGTTTCAGAAGGAATCGCACTACAAGAAATCTCCCATATCCAGAAGGTATGCAAGCTCTTCCGGACTTTCCCACAGGTAGATGGCTAGAAGCTACAATTTTAGAAGCCAAACGTGCTGGTTTACCTATAACAGAGGAGGAGGAGGAGCTTACAAAAGGATGCGATTGGCATGTAAGTGTTTAAGTTCTACATGTCTCTCTTTTTTTTCTCTACATGTCTCAGTGTTTGATTCTCCATCAACAAACTTTTTGTGCTATTTGTAGTATCACAAATATGGGGCGTTTTGGTCACATGGACGTCATTTTCGAGTAGAACGAATAGACCAAAGAAGAGCAACCTTTGATTGTGGTGTCACAGCACAGTTTGTTCAAGAAAGTCGTGCATGTGCAAGTGATGATAACACAATTACTAGAATGCTTGATTACTTTGGAACCATTCAGGATATATTAAAGGTTGGCTTCAGAAGTTTTGAGTTGTTTATCTTTGATGTGAAGTGGTTCAAGGTAATCATGAATGGGCCACATGCAACTGTACGTAGAGACAAGAGTGGCCTCATCCAAGTGGACTCCACAAAGGTATGGACCGATCAGCAAGATACTTTTGTGCGCCCAGAGCATTGTGAGCAGGTTGTCTTTAAAGCGGATCCAAAAGATCCACGCTGGCTGTTTGTGGTTCAAGTCGCCCCCCGCAGTAAGCAAATTTTTGAAGAATTTGAGCTACAACAAGGTGATGTGGATGCACAGGGTAATGGAGAGCAGCAAGAACAAGCCGATATCAACAATGAAGAGGAGCAACTAGAGCAAGATCCAAATGAAGAGGTGCAAACCAAGGAAGCTGAAAAACAAGTTGAGGAAGAAGACATAGATGATGAAGACATCCTTCATCAAGGGACTTTTAATGATATTGGTGGAGAAGTATTCTCCCCCTCCATCTGACCTTAGGCACTTCACATGCTTCCTTGTTTTCTTTTCAGCCATTATTCTAAAATTCTAAAAATGAGTGAAAACTTCACTCTTCTCCTTCATGAAATACACCCACTTTCCTTGTGTGGTGAATGTTACATAATACTTGCAGCCACCCATGGACGTAGTTTTTATAGGACCCCATACATCTGAATGCACCACATCTAGTACATTCCTATTCACATTTTTATCATGTGGAAACACATGCTTTGTCTACTTTCCAAATTGACATGCTTCACATAGTTTCTACATACCATCAATTTTAAACTTAGGCAGCCTTGTCACGATTTCTTTAGTTTGCATAGACTTAGGCAGCCTTGTCACGATTTCTTTAGTTTGCATAGACTTCATTCTTTGCACATTTACATGCCCAATTCTCTTATGCCAAATGTCTATATATGTAATAACTCTTGATCCATTTTCAAACATTATAGCACTCACTTTTAGGCATATTTACATTAAGTGTAAACATTCTGCCCACTTTGTTGCCTTTTGTAACCAACCCATACTTATCTTTGAAGTCTTCTACATAACAATCATCAAGGTTAAACCGAACTTGCAAACCCTTTTCTAGCCAACAGAAACCAGACTCTTTGGAACATGAAGTACATCTGCAAGGTACTTCACCTTACCATCCTGCATAAACAATGACACATCTCCAACATGGGAAATCGGATGAGCCATGTCATCCCCTGTCTCAACAAACCTGGTCTTTCAGGACTCCTAATTTCTTTTAACCACTCACCATGACTTGTCATGTGGCTCAAAGCAACTGAATCAACATACCCATACATCATCCTTACATGGTGCTACATCATTTCTAGACACAACATTAACTACATGTCGTTGAAATATGTAAGTGAATGGGTGCGTGCGAGAACAAGCCCTTAGCTAGAGATTGTAAAAAGGAGTTTGTAATTGAGTGGGTAGTAGTGAAAAGGTGAGAAGAATCTACTGAATGAGAGAATCAAGTGTAGCATGAGTGAATATAGGGGTGTGAAAAGATTCCAGGAAAAGGTGTAAGATTCCTCCCCAGCCTCTCAAAATGTCCAGCATCTTCTCCTGTAATCAATCCCTCTTCAGAAATATAAAAGACTTGTTCCTAACTGTTTTAACCTAGAGAGAGAAAATATTCTAGAGAGAGAATATTCAGAATTTTAATATTTTTGGATAGAAAATTATCTCATCTTATTAAAATAAGTTCCCCTGAAACAGAAATTCAAAAAGAACTTTCCAATGTGCAATTGGAATTAATTAGAAATGGGTATAAAGGACCTTAGCCTAAGGGTCTAGATTTTCAGAAATTTTTGGATTATGGTCCAATTAAGGTTCCTATGGGCCAATAGCATCAATCCATGTGTAGGAAGGAGATAAATCCAATTTGTAAAGAAGATACCCAAAAAAATGAGTAAATGCTCACATAAGATGCAAGGGCTGTGACTACCCGTATATTATAGAACAATATGAGCGCTCACTTTTCCCTCACTTGGAAACTTTTGTAGCTCAGACCAAATGGCGGACCTATCAAGACATAACTAGGGTAACACCCTGGGGTCAGCAGCACTTTCGTAACAATGTCCGCTTAGCCATGGTTATTGAAGCTTTGGGTTTGGGTCCCCGATACTACTGCGTCATGAGATCAAGGCATCTTGGGTTTTCTGAGCGGGTCTTCTTACTGGCGTGTTTTCTTCCTCATGAGAAGATATGCCTTTACCCCATTTTTGGCTTGCCTCCCAGAGGTCCTTTTGTTAGAACACCTCATACCACTGAGATAGGTGCGGCAATAACCAACAGAATTATTCCCATAGATGAGTTACCTTATACGTGCGCAGCTTGTGAGTGCTGCTTATGTGATCATATGATGGACGGGCTTATGGAAGTGTAAAGAGTTCTTCTATCTTTACTGTATAAGTTCCGAGAATGAATAAAGTTTAAATCTTGTTCTTATCTTGAATCTTGCTCTCTTGAGACTTTTTTTTAATTGGTGGTTAATCTTAATTAAAAAAATTTCTCTCAGTCTCATACTTGTGCATCTTGCAAAATTACCCCCAGTTTGCGAGATGAGGGCATCTCGCGTTTTTCAAGTGGGAGAGAATGTAAGATTCCTCCCCAGCCTCTCAAAATGTCCAGCATCTTCTCCTGTAATCAATCCCTCTTCAGAAATATAAAAGACTTGTTCCTAACTGTTTTAACCTAGAGAGAGAAAATATTCTAGAGAGAGAATATTCAGAATTTTAATATTTTTGGATAGAAAATTATCTCATCTTATTAAAATAAGTTCCCCTGAAACAGAAATTCAAAAAGAACTTTCCAATGTGCAATTGGAATTAATTGGGTATAAAGGACCTTAGCCTAAGGGTCTAGATTTTCAGAAATTTTTGGATTATGGTCCAATTAAGGTTCCTATGGGCCAATAGCATCAATCCATGTGTAGGAAGGAGATAAATCCAATTTGTAAAGAAGATACCCAAAAAAATGAGTAAATGCTCACATAAGATGCAAGGGCTGTGACTACCCGTATATTATAGAACAATATGAGCGCTCACTTTTCCCTCACTTGGGAACTTCTGTAGCTCAGACCAAATGGCGGACCTATCAAGACATAACTAGGGTAACACCCTGGGGTCAGCAGCACTTTCGTAACAATGTCCGCTTAGCCATGGTTATTGAAGCTTTGGGTTTGGGTCCCCGATACTACTGCGTCATGAGATCAAGGCATCTTGGGTTTTCTGAGCGGGTCTTCTTACTGGCGTGTTTTCTTCCTCATGAGAAGATATGCCTTTACCCCATTTTTGGCTTGCCTCTCAGAGGTCCTTTTGTTAGAACACCTCATACCACTGAGGTAGGTGCGGCAATAACCAACAGAATTATTCCCATAGATGAGTTACCTTATACGTGCGCAGCTTGTGAGTGTTGTTTATGTGATCATATGATGGACGGGCTTATGGAAGTGTAAAGAACACCATATTAGATAATTTGGGAAAAATCCCATTTCCATTTGAAAAATGGGAGCATGGTGAACTTGTCCAAAAGTTTGTCAAAACCCCCTCATGTGACATATCATCAGAAAGATCTTGAAGAGTAGAATCTAAATCTATGATCTCCGACAAATTTGGAGTTAGTACGTTTAAGATATGTCCAAAACTATATGGAGTAATTGATTCCCAAAATGTGAGATTTTTTCCAAATTACCTAATATTGACTTAAAGAGTTCTTCTATCTTTACTGTATAAGTTCCGAGAATGAATAAAGTTTAAATCTTGTTCTTATCTTGAATCTTGCTCTATTGAGACTTTTTTTTAATTGGTGGTTAATCTTAATTAAAAAAATTTCTCTCAGTCTCATACTTGTGCATCTTGCAAAATTACCCCCAGTTTGCGAGATGAGGGCATCTCGCGTTTTTCAAGTGGGAGAGAATGTAAGATTCCTCCCCAGCCTCTCAAAATGTCCAGCATCTTCTCCTGTAATCAATCCCTCTTCAGAAATATAAAAGACTTGTTCCTAACTGTTTTAACCTAGAGAGAGAAAATATTCTAGAGAGAGAATATTCAGAATTTTAATATTTTTGGATAGAAAATTATCTCATCTTATTAAAATAAGTTCCCCTTAAACAAAAATTCAAAAAGAACTTTCCAATGTGCAATTGGAATTAATTAGAAATGGGTATAAAGGACCTTAGCCTAAGGGTCTAGATTTTCAAAAATTTTTGGATTATGGTCCAATTAAGGTTCCTATGGGCCAATAGCATCAATCCATGTGTAGGAAGGAGATAAATCCAATTTGTAAAGAAGATACCCAAAAAAATGAGTAAATGCTCACATAAGATGAAGAGTTGAAAATGTACAATGTTTATTAGTAAAAAACTATGAGCAATATTAAAAATATGAGATATGTAAGGAACGGGAGTTCTTTAAAGGAGGTGCATATTTCACATAAGATGAAGAGTTGAAAATGCACAAGGTTTATTAGTAAAAAACTATGAGCAATATTAAAAATATGACATATGTAAGGAAGGGGAGTTCTTTAAAGGAGGTGCATATTTCACATAAGATGAAGAGTTGAAAATGTACAAGGTTTATTAGTAAAAAACTATGAGCAATATTAAAAATATGACATATGTAAGGAAGGAGAGTTCTTTAAAGGAGGTGCATATTTCACATAAGATGAAGAGTTGAAAATGTACAAGGTTTATTAGTAAAAAACTATGAGCAATATTAAAAATATGACATATGTAAGGAAGGGGAGTTCTTTAAAGGAGGTGCATATTTCACATGCTTGAATGAGTTTTAAACTCATAAAAATTGAGATATTTCATCTCTCCTCTCTCCTAATTCAAGTCTAGTTCCAAAAAGTTAGCTTAACTAAAAATGGTCAAAAATTGACCAAACTGATTTGGAAAATTCTAGAATCAGTTTGTTTGGTTAGAAGCTCAATTTTTCCTATAAATAGAAGCCTCCCCCTTGTTGAAAAATAGACAGTGTTTATGCATCGTTACTCTACTCCACCTAAGCCAAGAACTATGAATTCATTTAATAATTCACTAGTTTTTGGAGCTTCCCTCTTTCTTCAATCCCCATTAGTGGCTCCATCAACATACTTAACCAATTGATTGGTTGGGGGCCTCTACCGTGAACAAAGAATCAAGCAAATTATAAGGTAATTAGTGAATTTTGATCATTTTCTATAATTTCTCAATGTTTCTCTCTTCTCAACCCCTCTCAAGCTTGAGAAGCTTAATTGGAATGGTTTTTGAATGCTATTCAAGTTAATTGATGAATGTTAGTGAAGAGTTACATAATTTGATGAATGCTATTGAAGTTAATTGATTAATGATAGTTAAGAATTACATAAATTTCTATTTATGTTTAATTCTAATGGTTTTTCTGTAATTTCTCTCTCTCACTCAAGAAATGGTCATACTCATGACCCATTCTCAATCCAAATGAAGCTTTTCATAAAGTGTTTCCTTAATCCAAGATTAAGCTATGCTTGAGGCCAAATTAATGGTTTTTTTTCTATGCTTTTAGTTTATGTATATTGATGATTCAATCCATTATGGATTGATGATCCAATTAGAGACCATTCTAATTATTTCCTTAATGATAAGCTTTATCCCTTAGAAAAATTGAGATTTATCAGTCATAGCAGCAGAGCTATGGCAAAATTTTTATAAAAATTACGCATAAAATAATTTCATTCAAAGCATAAAAAGAGGACTTCCTACTATATTCTAGGAATTATCATCCTAGATTAATTGAAAGAATTTCATTGTAATCATGGAGAAATTAATTTTTTATATTATGCATAAAGGATAAGTTTTTATATCAAGTGTTACTTTTATCATTTTTATTTTCATGCATAGAAGTACGCATAATGGATAAATTTTTATATAAAAAATGTTACTTTTATCATTTTTATTTTCATGCATAGAGGTATGCATAAAAGATTATTATTTTAACATAAAAGTGTTACTTTTATCACAATTGAATTTCATGCATAGAGGTATGCATAAAAGTTGATTATTTTATTATAAAAGTGTTACTTATATCACAATTGAATTTCATGCATAGAAGTATGCATAAGAGTTGATTATTTTATTATAAAAGTGTTACTTTTATCATATTTGGATTTCATGCATAGAAGTATGCATAAAAGATATTCTTTTTATACTAAAAGTGTGATTTTCATCATAAAGGGATTTTATGCATAACTTAGATGCATAAGAGAAATTCTTTTATTCTAAAAGTGTAATTCCTACCAAATTGAATTTATGCATAGGAAGATGCATAAAAGATTGATTCAAAATTGTCATTCTCATCTAAATTGAATTCATGCATAGGAAGATGCATAAAAGATTGAATTTTAATTCAAAAGTGTCATTTTCATTTAAAATGAATTTATGCATAGCAAGATGCATAAAAGATTGATTTTTACTTCGAAAGTATTAATCTCCTTAAATGGAATTTATGCATAACTAAATGTGTAAAGAAATCTTATATCAAATATAAGAATTCTCTTGTATTCTATAAATAGAAATGAGATGTGATAGGATGTGATAAGAGGTGTATAAGATGTGATAAGAGGTGTATAAGATGTGATAAGAGGTTATAAGATGCTTATGAAATAAGTTAGGAGGTGATAAGATGAATTAAGATGTGTATGGGATGAGGTAAGAAGTGTATGTGATAGGATAAGATGTATATGGGTTGTGATAGGGCGAGAATGGATGTGATGTAAAAGATTAGATGTGAAGGCATATGGGGTTATATGAATGGGAATGTGGAAATAGATGTAGGTATGTGATGTGTGGATGTGGAGATGGGAGTGTGGATGTAGATGTATGCATGAAGATGTATATGCATAGATGTGAATGTGGATGTAGATGTGAATGTGAATGTGGATGTATGCATGAGGATGTATATGCATAGATGTGAATGTGGATGTAGATGTGGATGTATAGATGTGAATGGGAATGTGGATGTGGATGTATGTGAATGTGGATGTATAGATGTGAATGTGAAATGTGGATGTATGGATGTGAATGTGGATGTGGATGTGGATGTGGATGTATGGATGTGGATGTGGATGTGGATGTGGATGTGGATGTGGATGTGGATGTGGATGTATAGATGTGAATGTGGATGTGGAATGTGGATGTGAATGTGGATGTATGGATGTGGATGTGGATGTGGATGTGAATGTGGATGTATGGATGTGGATGTGGATGTGGATGTGGATGTGAATGTGGATTTGGATGTGGATGTATGGATGTGGATATGGATGTATGGATGTGAATGTGGATGTGGATGTGGATGTGGATGTGGATGTGGATGTGGATGTGGATGTGGATGTGGATGTATGGATGTGAATGTGGATGTGGATGTGGATGTATGGATGTGGATATGGATGTGAATATATGATATGTGATGTGAAGGAATCTGAAGTGAAGAGATGGAAAATGATGTGATTGGATGAGTACATATATAAATGGAATGTGGAATAAGTAATGTGGATTAATGAGGGATAATGTGGAAAAATGAGAGTTAATATAGAAACTGTATTTGTAAACTATTGTAAATGCTGTTTGTAAATGCCTGTTTTATGTCAAGAATGCTGGGGAAGTATTTTGACCATCTTGTGATTAAGGTCGTGGAGACCTAACTGTTAAAGTTGCAACTGCTGACGGAGAGTCAATGGAGGATGTCTCGCGTAGCAAGGTCGACCGAGGTCTTGACCAGCCTCGGTTCGATTAAAAATGGTGAGCTTCCGGTGTACGGTGGATGAGGGACCAAGGAAGCGGCCTATGAGTGAAGCTCTAGGTCACCTGCGAAGGATCCTAGAGGGTGCTGACCATAGGGTGCTCGGGTTCTGGGTCGCCTAGGATACCCACACGTGCATCGAGGAAGATATTGGAACAAGGAGTAAGAGATGTTTTGTGAAACCGGGCATGGATCTGGTTGATTGACCTTGCTGGTCTTCAATGGATGAGTCCATGGCTCTTTATATGGATCTGTTGGGTTGATCTTGCTGATCTTCAACGAGAGTCCATCTTGATTTTTATAAGTGATTATATTGCCGAGTATTATGGGCTAGGAACTATTGAAAAGGCCCCTGTGTGGACAGGTGGTGAGCGTTCTAGTTGCCAATGATGCCATAGATACTAGATACTCTGATGAAGGAATGATGGGAAATTATGAATCAACCGGATAAATTGGAAGATTGTGATCAGTGGTACTATGGTTTCATTAAAGGATTGTTTTAAAGTTAGTTGATACTAAGAAAAAGGCAATTTCATTTTGGGTGTGTAAGTGGTGTGACTAGTTTTATGTTTGCATGAACTTCCGGCTAGGGGGCCTTGGAACTCTTTTCCTTGGTACCCGGGACAAAACCTAACCAAATTCCAAATTGGATCCCATCACTACAGTGGTTGGGCGGTTGGCTAACCCATGGGATCGGATGGGGTTAGGCTGGACTGATGGATCCGTAAATCGAGAATCAATTTCTGTTATTACGATAGATAAAGTAAATCCCAGATAGTAATTGTTCTATGGATAGGAATCAATGGCTGTGCCTCTTGATGGGGAAAAAAGCGTTGATCCCAATGATCCAAGTGCAAATTTCTTCCTTGATCCGACCGAGTATCTTTATAGGTGCAGTCGGATCAGCGTGATCAGTAATGATCTTGACTACGTTAGAGTATCTTTATAGGTGCAGTCGGATCAGCGTGATCAGTAATGATCTTGACTACGTTAGAGTACAAAGTTATCTTGGTGGAATCGCCCGTGCTTTCCGGGTAAGGGAAGTTTTTCCGGGTTTGGTTTTGGAAAAACCGACGGATTAGTCTCTTGTCCGGATATCCGTGGATGAGGCCCCGAGTGTGGGTCCCTGCCCCGGGCATGAAGTGCTACTTCCGCTGCTAGTACCCCGAATCCGTCGCATGGTGGGGACAGGGATCATCACAGTTGGTATCAGAGCTTTTTGGTTAATAAGTATCAATCGAGAAGCCAAATATATCAAAAAAATTTCAAGAATCAAAAAGGTTGTAATTGTGTGATATAATTCATACAAATTAATATTCAATCTGAAAATTCATAAATTAGTAATTGGGTCTTCAAATGGAAGTACCGCAATTATATGGAACCCTGACTTGCTTGAGGCCTAGACATGATGGTATTTACCTTATGGTTCCAAGTATTATGACGACTCGTATATACCGAGGGTATAACTGTAGCTCTTTACCGGCAGTATATACGAGTAAATCCAAGACTTGAAATTATAAGCGTTAATGCTATCCAGATGATGAATTCGAATGTGGTTGATATGATTTTTAATTCTGTTTGAGAACTGATGAAATTGATTTGGATTCTGATTGGAAAATGATGAATTCTGAACAGGGATTTCACTGACGTAAACGAGAACATGTCAACATGTTAATAACATATGTTAATAACACAAAAAATCTTGTGATCACATGTTATATTCACAAAGCTTTCACAAGGGCCTAAAAAAATTATCTTTGTCGGGCATAAAAAATCTTCTTAGGTGGCCACTGACCTGCTGTTATGTGAAGATGGTAACATGAGAACATGTGAATAGCTTATTCCCATGTGTAGCCAAGCTTTTAAGGGGTTCCCAAATGGCAAGTGACCTGTTATTTTGTGAACGGTAACATGAGAACATGTGAATAACTTGTTCACATGTGTTATTATCACAAAAAATCTTGTGATCACGTGAATATTAAATCCCTGATTCTGAAATTTAGTTGAAATGTAATAAGCTGAGCGAAACCACAATGAGGATGAATGGGACGAGTCCCTGTGATGATATTCATAACTGGAATGATGATAATGATTTCAGTAAATCACTATGAGATTAGTGGATTGTGCTGTCAAATTGCTACTATTAACACTTGAGACGGTAGATTAAGTTAAGGGATGACAAATTGAGAACTTGCTTGACTGAAATTTCCGTGGAGGAATGTTCAGAAGAAAATTTTTCGGTTTAATGGACCATTATCATGTTAAAGATATGAATGATATGATCTGAATGAATTGTTATGAGTTCTATATAAGGGATATGTATCCCAGTATTCCGTTGGGTTGACCAGAATATAAGGAACCCCAGAATAAAATTAGATCTTAAGAAAAAGAGTTGTCCTCTACTTGTGAGATGAGGACATCTCGCACTTTTTAAGTGGGGTAGAATGTAAGATTCCTCCCCAGCCTTCGAGGTATACAGGAGTAAGAATCTCCCTTTTGATCTTATAATTATTCCCTCTCTAAAATAAAAGAAAGATTCTGTTTTTTTTTTTAAAGGAAGATCCTTTCCCTAGAATACTTCTCAGGAGTCCCACCTGTTTTAAGGATTCAGAACAATGAGTTCAGAAGTGAAAATCGGTGTTTTGGATACCACGGTTTTGGTTTTCATTCGAGTATGGCCCAAAAAGAAGTTCTTTATCTCTTGGGGAGTATAAGAAGTTATCCCCCAGATATTGTGAACCTTATCTGAATTCAATGAAAGTAGGTGACTTAGCCTACAAGCTTCTTTTATCTCCTCATCTCAAAGTTCTTAATGCCTTCTATAGAAAAATGTGCCAAACCCAAATCATGGAAAGACGGTAAAACTTCAGTGTGGCAAGTTACCGTTGGCTTCTAAGTTACGCTAGCTCCTTCCTTTATATAAGTCGTAACTTTTACTTGTCGTTCACAGTAATCTTACTCCCATCGATCTCCTTTCTTTCTTAATCTCCTTCATGGCTTGGCAACAAGAATTAGTTTTATCCATAATGATTCCTCACCTTCAAGACGCAAGTGAGTCTGTGAAGAAGGATTTTATAGAACAGTATGAGCGCTCACTTTTTCCTCACTTGGGAACTTCTGTAGCTCAGACCAAATGGCGGACCTATCAAGACATAACTAGGGTAACACCCTGGGGTCAGCAGCACTTTCGTAACAATGTCCGCTTAGCCATGGTTATTGAAGCTTTGGGTTTGCGTCCCCGATACTACTGCGTCATGAGATCAAGGCATCTTGGGTTTTCTGAGCGGGTCTTCTTACTGGCGTGTTTTCTTCCTCATGAGAAGATATGCCTTTACCCCGTTTTTGGCTTGCCTCTCAGAGGTCCTTTTGTTAGAACACCTCATACCACTGAGATAGGTGTGGCAATAACCAACAGAATTATTCTCATAGATGAGTTACCTTATACGTGCGCAGCTTGTGAGTGCTGCTTTTGTGATCATATGATGGACGGGCTTATGGAAGTGTAAAGAGTTCTTCTATCTTTACTGTATAAGTTCCGAGAATGAATAACGTTTAAATCTTGTTCTTATCTTGAATCTTGCTCTCTTGAGACTTTTTTTAAATTGGTTGGTTAATCTTAATTAAAAAAATTTCTCTCAGTCTCATACTTGTGTGTAAGATTCCTCCCCCACCCCCTTTTTGATGTCTAGTATCTTTTCCTGTAATCAATCCCTCTTCAGAAATATAAAGACCTTGTTTCTATCTGTTTTAGCCTAGAGAGAGAAAAATATTCTAGAGAGAGAATATTCAGATTTTGAATATTTTTGGATAGAAAAATATCTCTTCTAATTCAGATGAGTTCCCCTGAAACAGAAACTCAAAAAGAATTTTCCAATGTGCAATTGGAATTAATTGAAAATAGGTATAAAGAACCTTAGCCTAAGGGTCTAGATTTTCAGAAATCTTTAGACTATGGTCCAATTAAGGTTCCTATGGACCAATAGCATCAATCCATGTGTAGGGAGGAGATAAATCCAACTTGTAAAAAGAAAATACCTAAAAATGAGTAAATGCTCACATGAGGTGAAGAGTTGAAAATGTACAAGGTTTATTAGTAAAAAACTATGTGCAATATTAAAAATATGAGATATTTTGGGTATAATGATTTTATTATGACACATATGTAAGGAAGGGGAGTCCCTTAAATGCTCACATAAGATGAAGAGTTGAAAATGTACAAGGTTTATTAGTAAAAAACTATGAGCAATATTAAAAATATGAGATATTTTGGGTATCCAAAAATGAGTAAATGCTCACATAAGATGAAGAGTTGAAAATGTACAAGGTTTATTAGTAAAAAACTATGAGCAATATTAAAATGATTCCATTATGACACATATGTAAGGAAGGGGAGTTCTTTAAAGGAGGTGCATATTTCACATAAGATGAAGAGTTGAAAATGTACAAGGTTTATTAGTAAAAAAAACTATGAGCAATATTAAAATGATTCCATTATGACACATATGTAAGGAAGGGGAGTTCTTTAAAGGAGGTGCATATTTCACATGCTTGAATGAGTTTTAAACTCATAAAAATTGAGATATTTCATCTCTCCTCTCTCCTCATTCAAGTCTAGTTCCAAAAAGTTAGCTTAACTGACCTAAAAATGGTCAATTATTGACCAAACTGATTTAGAAAATTCTAGAATCAGTTTGTTTGGTTAGGAGCTTAATTTTTCCTATAAATAGAAGCCTCCCCCTTGTTGAAAAATATATAGTGTTTATGCATCGTTACTCTACTCCACCTAAGCCAAGAACTGTGAATTCATTTAATAATTCACTAGTTTTTGGATCTTCCCTCTTTCTTCAATCCCCATTAGTGGCTCCATCAACATACTTAACCAATTGATTGGTTGGGGGACTCTACCGTGAACAAAGAATCAAGCAATTTGTAAGGTAATTAGTGAATATTGATCTTTTCTATAATTTCTCAATGTTTCTCTCTTCTCAACCCCTCTCAAGCTTGAGAAGCTTAATTGGTATGGTTTTTTAAATGCTATTAAAGTTAATTGGTGAAAAGTAGTGAAGAGTTACATAATTTAATAAATGCTATTGAAGGTAATTTTTATTTATGTTTAAATTCTAATGGTTTTTATGTAATTTCTCTCTCTCACTCAAGAAATGGTCATACTCATGACCCATTCTCAATCCAAATGAAGCTTTTCATAAAGCTTTTCCTTAATCCAAGATTAAGCTATGCTTGAGGCCAAATTAATGGCTTTTTTCTATGCTTTTAGTTTATGCATATTGATGATTCAATCCATTATAGATTAATGATCCAATTAGAGATCATTTTAATTATTTTCTTAATGATAAGCTTTATCCCTTAAAAAAATTTGAGATTTATCAGTCATAGCAGCGGAGCTATGGCAAAATTTTTATAAAAATTATGCATAAAATAATTTCATTCAAAGCACAAAAAGAGGACTTCCTACCATATTCTAGGAATTATCATCCTAGATTAATTGAAAGAATTTCATTATAATCATGGAGAAATTGAATTTTAATATCATGCATAAAGGATAATTTTTTATATCAAAAGTGTTACTTTTATCATTTTTAATTTTCATGCATAGAAGTATGCATAAAGGAAAAAAAAATTATATCAAAAGTGTTACTTTTATCATTTTTAATTTTCATGCATAGAAGTATGCATAAAGGATAAATTTTTTATATTAAAAGTGTTACTTTTATCATTTTTTTATTTTCATGCATAGAAGTATGCATAAAGGAAAAAAATTTTTATATCAAAAGTGTTACTTTTATCATATTGGATTTCATGCATAGAGGTATGCATAAAAGTTGAATATTTTATTATAAAAGTGTTACTTTTAGCATAATTGAATTTCATGCATAGAGGTATGCATAAAAGATATGGGAAGTGATAAGATATGATAAGATGCATGTGGATGTGGATATGGATGTGTATGTATGAATGTGGATATGGGATGTGGATGTATAAATGAGGATGTGAAAATGGAGATAAGCATGTAGATGTGGATGTATGGATGTGAATGTGGATGTGGATGTGGATGTATGAATGTGGATGTATGGATGTATGAACGTGGATGTATGGATGTGAATGAGGATGTAGATGTGGATGCATGGATGTAAATGTGGATGTGGATGTATGGATGTATGCATGTAGATGTGGATGCATGAATGTGGATGTATGGATGGGAATGAGCATATAGATGTGGATGTATGGATGTGAATGTGCATGTAGATATGGATGTATATGTGTGAATGGGAATGTGGATGTGGATGTATGTATGCATGTGGATGTGGATATGGATGTGTATGTATGAATGTGGATATGGGATGTGGATGTATAAATGAGGATGTGAAAATGGAGATAAGCATGTAGATGTGGATGCATGAATGTGGAGATAAGCATGTAGATGTGGATGCATGAATGTGGATGTATGGATGTGAATGAGGATATAGATGTGGATGTATGGATGTGAATGTGCATGTAGATATGGATGTATATATGTGAATGGGAATGTGGATGTGGATGTGAATGGGAATGTGGATGTGGATGTGGATGTATGTATGCATGTGGATGTGGATATGGATGTGTATGTATGAATGTGGATATGGGATGTGGATGTATAAATGAGGATGTGAAAATGGAGATAAGCATGTAGATGTGGATGTATGGATGTGAATGTGGATGTGGATGTGGATGTATGAATGTGGATGTATGGATGTGAATGAGGATATGGATGTGGATGCATGGATGTAAATGTGGATGTGTATGTATGGATGTATGCATGTAGATGTGGATACATGAATGTGGATGTATGGATGTGAATGAGGATATAGATGTGGATATATGGATGTGAATGTGCATGTAGATATGGATGTATAGATGTGAATGGGAATGTGGATGTGGATGTATGTATGTATGTGGATGTGGATGTATGAACGAGGACGTGATAATGAATGTATGCATGTGGATGTGGATATGGATGTGTATGTATGAATGCGGATATGGATGTGGATATGGATGTGTATGTATGAATGTGGATATGGGATGTGGATGTATAAATGAGGATGTGAAAATGGAGATAAGCATGTAGATGTGGATGTATGGATGTGAATGTGGATGTGGATGTGAATGTATGGATGTGGATATGGATGTGAATATATGATATGTGATGTGAAGGAATCTGAAGTGAAGAGATGGAAAATGATGTGATTGGATGAGTACACATATAAATGAAATGTGGAATAAGTAATGTGGATTGTATGAGGGATAATGTAGAAAAATGAGAGTTAACATAGAAATTGTATTTGTAAACTGTTTGTAAATGCTGTTTGTAAATGGCTGTTTTATGTCAAGAATGTCGGGAAAGCATTTTGACCGTCTTGTGATTAAGGTCGTGGAGACCTATCTGATAAAGTTGCAACTGCTGACGGAGAGTCAATGGAGGACGTCTCGCGTAGCAAGGTCGGCCGAGGTCTTGACCAGCCTCGGTTTGATTAAAATGGTGAGCTTCCGGTACGGTGGATGAGGGACCAAGGAAGCGGCCTATGAGTGAAGCGCTAGGTCACCTGCGAAGGATCCTAGAGGGTGCTGACCATACGGTGCTCGGGCTCTGGGTCGCCCAGGATACCCACGCGTGCGTCGAGGAAGATATTGGAACAAGGAGTAAGAGTTGTTTTCTGGAACCGGGCATGGATCTGGTTGACTGACCTTGCTGGTCCTCAACGGATGAGTCCATGGCTCTTTTATATGGATCTGTTGGTTGATCTTGCTGATCTTCAACGAGAGTCCATCTTGATAAGTGATTATATTGTTGAGTATTATGGGCTAGGAACTATTGAAACGGCCCTTGTGTGGACAGGTGGTGAGCGTTCTAGTTGCCAATGATGCCATAGATACTCTAATGAAGGAATGATGGGAAATTATGAATCAACTGGATAAATTGGGAGATTGTGATCAGTGGTACTATGGTTTCATTAAAGGATTGTTTTAAAGCTAGCTGATGCTAAGAAAAAGGCAATTTTCATATAGGGTGTGTAAGTGGTGTGGCTAGTTTTATGTTTGCATGAAATTCCGGCTAGGGGGCCTTGGAACTCTTTTCCTTGGTACCCGGGACAAAACCTAACCAAATTCCAAATTGGATCCCATCACTACAGTGGTTGGGCGGTTGGCTAACCCATGGGATCGGATGGGGTTAGGCTGGACTGATGGATCCGTAAATCGAGACTCAATTTCTGTTATTACGATAGATAAAGTAAATCCCGGATAGTAATTGTTCTATGGATAGGAATCAACGGCTGTGTCTCCTTGGTGGGGAAAAAAGCGTTTATCCCAATGATCCAAGTGCAAGTTTCTTCCTTGATCTGACCAAGTATCTTTATAGATGCAGTCGGATCTGTTTGATCAGGAAGGGTTTTGACTACGTTAGAGTAAAAATTATCCTGGTGGAATCGCCCGTGCTTTCCGGATAAAGGGAAGTTTTTCCGGGTCTGGTTTTGGAAAAACTGACGGATTAGTCTTTTGTCCGGATATCCGTGGACGAGGCCCCGAGTGTGGGACCCTGCCTCGCGCAAGAAGTGCTACTTCCGCTGCTAGTATCCCGAATCCGTTGCGCGGTGGGAACAGGGATCTCACAGTTGGTATCAGAGCGAATTGGTTAATAAAGATCAACTGAGAAGACAAATATGTCAAAAATTTATGTAGAAACACAAAAAGGTTGTAATTGTGTGATATAATTTATACAATTTGATATTCAAACTGAAATTTGTAATTTGGTAATTGGGTCTTCAGATAGAAGTACCGCAATTATATAGAATCCTTGACTTGCTTGAGGCCTAGACATGATGGTATTTACCTTATAATTCCAAGAGCCACGACTACCCGTATATACCGAGAGTATACTGCAGCTCTTTACCGACAGTATATACGAGTAAATCTAAGACTTGAAATTATAAGCGTTAATGCTATCCATATGATGAATTCGAATGTGGTTGATATGATTTTTAATTCTGTTTGAGAATTGATGAATTGAATTGGATTCTGATTGAAAAATGATGATTTCTGAAATTAGTTGAAATATAAAAATCTGAACAAAACCACAATGAGGATAAATGGGACGAGTCCTAGTGACGATATTCATAACTGGAATGATGTTAATGAATTCAGCAAATCACTATGAGATTAGTGGGTTTTGCTGTCAAATTGTTACTGTTAACACTTGATCAGTAGATCAAGTTAAGGGATGACAAATTGAGAACTTGCTTGACTGAAATTCCCGTGGAGGAATGTTCAGAAGGAAAATTTTCGGTCTAATGGACCATTATCATGTTAAAGATATGAATGATATGATCTGAATATTAATGATGAGTTCTATATAAGGGATATTTATCCCAGTGTTCTGTTGGGTTGACCAGAATATAAGGAACCCCAAAATAAAATTGGATGTTAAGAAAAAGAGTTGTCCTCTACCTTGCGAGATGAGGACATCTCGCACTTTTTAAGTGGGGTAGAATGTAAGATTCCTCCCCAGCCTTCGAGGTATACAGGAGTAAGAATCTCCCTTTCTGATCTTATAATTATTCCCTCTCTAAAATAAAAGAAAGTTCTGTTTAACAAAGGAAGACCCTTTTCCTAGAATACTTCTCAAGAGTCCCACCTGTTTTAAGGATTCAGAACAATGAGTTCAGAAGTGAGAATCGATGTTTTGGATATCAAGGTTTTGGTCTTCATTCGAGTACGGCCCAAAAGAAGTTCTTTATCTCTTGGGGAGTATATAAAGTTATCCCCCAGATATTGTTAGCCTTATATCTGAATTCAATGAAAGTAGGTGACTTAGCCTACAAGCTTCTTTTATCTCTTCATCTCAAAATTCTTAATGCCTTCTATAGAAAAATGTGTCAAACCCAAATCATGGAAAGACGGTAAAACTTCAGTGGCAAGTTACCGTTGGCTTCTAAGTTACGCTAGCTCCTTCCTTTATATAAGTCGTAACTTTTACTTGTCGCTCACAGTAATCTTACTTCCATCGATCTCCTTTCTTTCTTAATCTCCTTCATGGCTTGGCAACAAGAACTAGTTTTATCCATAATGATTCCTCACCTTCAAGACGCAAGTGAATCTGTGAAGAAGGATTTTATAGAGCAGTATGAGCGCTCACTTTTCCCTCACTTGGGAACTTCTGTAGCGCAAACCAAATGGCGGAAATATCAAAACATAACTAGGGTAACACCCTGGGGTCAGCAGCACTTTCGTAACAATGTCCGCTTGGCCATGGTTATTGAAGCTTTGGGTTTGGGTCCCCGATATTACTGTGTCATGAGATCAAGGCATCTTGGGTTTTCTGAGCGGGTCTTCTTACTGGCATGTTTTCTTCCTCATGAGAAGATATGCCTTTATCCCGTTTTTGGCTTGCCTCTCAGAGGTCCTTTTGTTAGATCACCTCATACCATTGAGATAGGTGCAGCAATAACCAACAGAATTATTCCCATAGATGAGTTACCTTATACTTGTGCAGCTTGTGAGGGCTGCTTTTGTGATCATATGATGGACGGGCTTATGGAAGTGTAAAGAGTTCTTCTATCTTTACTGTATAAGTTTCGAGAATGAAAAAAGTTTAAATCTTGTTCTTATTTTGAATCTTGCTCTCTTTAAGACGTTTCTTGGTGGTTAATCTTGATTAAAATTTTTCTCTAAGTCTCATATTCGTGCATCTTGCGAAATTATCCCAGTTTGCGAGATGAGGACATCTCGCATTTTTTACGTGGGGTAGAATGTAAGATTCCTCCCCCACCCCCTTTTTGATGTCTAGTATCTTTTCCTGTAATCAATCCCTCTTCAGAAATATAAAGACCTTGTTTCTATCTGTTTTAGCCTAGAGAGAGAAAAATATTCTAGAGAGAGAATATTCAGATTTTGAATATTTTTGGATAGAAAAATATCTCTTCTAATTCAGATGAGTTCCCCTGAAACAGAAACTCAAAAAGAATTTTCCAATGTGCAATTGGAATTAATTGAAAATAGGTATAAAGAACCTTAGCCTAAGGGTCTAGATTTTCAGAAATCTTTAGACTATGGTCCAATTAAGGTTCCTATGGACCAATAGCATCAATCCATGTGTAGGGAGGAGATAAATCCAACTTGTTAAAAAAGAAAATACCTAAAAATGAGTAAATGCTCACATGAGGTGAAGAGTTGAAAATGTACAAGGTTTATTAGTAAAAAACTATGTGCAATATTAAAAATATGAGATATTTTGGGTATAATGATTTTATTATGACACATATGTAAGGAAGGGGAGTCCCTTAAATGCTCACATAAGATGAAGAGTTGAAAATGTACAAGGTTTATTAGTAAAAAACTATGAGCAATATTAAAAATATGAGATATTTTGGGTATCCAAAAATGAGTAAATGCTCACATAAGATGAAGAGTTGAAAATGTACAAGGTTTATTAGTAAAAAACTATGAGCAATATTAAAATGATTCCATTATGACACATATGTAAGGAAGGGGAGTTCTTTAAAGGAGGTGCATATTTCACATAAGATGAAGAGTTGAAAATGTACAAGGTTTATTAGTAAAAAAAACTATGAGCAATATTAAAATGATTCCATTATGACACATATGTAAGGAAGGGGAGTTCTTTAAAGGAGGTGCATATTTCACATGCTTGAATGAGTTTTAAACTCATAAAAATTGAGATATTTCATCTCTCCTCTCTCCTCATTCAAGTCTAGTTCCAAAAAGTTAGCTTAACTGACCTAAAAATGGTCAATTATTGACCAAACTGATTTAGAAAATTCTAGAATCAGTTTGTTTGGTTAGGAGCTTAATTTTTCCTATAAATAGAAGCCTCCCCCTTGTTGAAAAATATATAGTGTTTATGCATCGTTACTCTACTCCACCTAAGCCAAGAACTGTGAATTCATTTAATAATTCACTAGTTTTTGGATCTTCCCTCTTTCTTCAATCCCCATTAGTGGCTCCATCAACATACTTAACCAATTGATTGGTTGGGGGCCTCTACCGTGAACAAAGAATCAAGCAATTTGTAAGGTAATTAGTGAATATTGATCTTTTCTATAATTTCTCAATGTTTCTCTCTTCTCAACCCCTCTCAAGCTTGAGAAGCTTAATTGGTATGGTTTTTTAAATGCTATTAAAGTTAATTGGTGAAAAGTAGTGAAGAGTTACATAATTTAATAAATGCTATTGAAGTTAATTTTTATTTATGTTTAAATTCTAATGGTTTTTATGTAATTTCTCTCTCTCACTCAAGAAATGGTCATACTCATGACCCATTCTCAATCCAAATGAAGCTTTTCATAAAGCTTTTCCTTAATCCAAGATTAAGCTATGCTTGAGGCCAAATTAATGGCTTTTTTCTATGCTTTTAGTTTATGCATATTGATGATTCAATCCATTATAGATTAATGATCTAATTAGAGATCATTTTAATTATTTCCGTAATGATAAGCTTTATCCCTTAAAAAAATTTGAGATTTATCAGTCATAGCAGCGGAGCTATGGCAAAATTTTTATAAAAATTATGCATAAAATAATTTCATTCAAAGCACAAAAAGAGGACTTCCTACCATATTCTAGGAATTATCATCCTAGATTAATTGAAAGAATTTCATTATAATCATGGAGAAATTGAATTTTAATATCATGCATAAAGGATAATTTTTTATATCAAAAGTGTTACTTTTATCATTTTTAATTTTCATGCATAGAAGTATGCATAAAGGAAAAAAATTTTATATCAAAAGTGTTACTTTTATCATTTTTAATTTTCATGCATAGAAATATGCATAAAGGATAAATTTTTTATATTAAAAGTGTTACTTTTATCATTTTTTTATTTTCATGCATAGAAGTATGCATAAAGGAAAATTTTTTTTATATCAAAAGTGTTACTTTTATCATATTGGATTTCATGCATAGAGGTATGCATAAAAGTTGAATATTTTATTATAAAAGTGTTACTTTTAGCATAATTGAATTTCATGCATAGAGGTATGCATAAAAGATATGGGAAGTGATAAGATATGATAAGATGCATGTGGATGTGGATATGGATGTGTATGTATGAATGTGGATATGGGATGTGGATGTATAAATGAGGATGTGAAAATGGAGATAAGCATGTAGATGTGGATGTATGGATGTGAATGTGGATGTGGATGTGGATGTATGAATGTGGATGTATGGATGTATGAATGTGGATGTATGGATGTGAATGAGGATGTAGATGTGGATGCATGGATGTAAATGTGGATGTGGATGTATGGATGTATGCATGTAGATGTGGATGTATGGATGGGAATGAGCATATAGATGTGGATGTATGGATGTGAATGTGCATGTAGATATGGATGTATATGTGTGAATGGGAATGTGGATGTGGATGTATGTATGCATGTGGATGTGGATATGGATGTGTATGTATGAATGTGGATATGGGATGTGGATGTATAAATGAGGATGTGAAAATGGAGATAAGCATGTAGATGTGGATGCATGAATGTGGAGATAAGCATGTAGATGTGGATGCATGAATGTGGATGTATGGATGTGAATGAGGATATAGATGTGGATGTATGGATGTGAATGTGCATGTAGATATGGATGTATATATGTGAATGGGAATGTGGATGTGGATGTATGTATGCATGTGGATGTGGATATGGATGTGTATGTATGAATGTGGATATGGGATGTGGATGTATAAATGAGGATGTGAAAATGGAGATAAGCATGTAGATGTGGATGTATGGATGTGAATGTGGATGTGGATGTGGATGTATGAATGTGGATGTATGGATGTGAATGAGGATATGGATGTGGATGCATGGATGTAAATGTGGATGTGTATGTATGGATGTATGCATGTAGATGTGGATACATGAATGTGGATGTATGGATGTGAATGAGGATATAGATGTGGATATATGGATGTGAATGTGCATGTAGATATGGATGTATAGATGTGAATGGGAATGTGGATGTGGATGTATGTATGTATGTGGATGTGGATGTATGAACGAGGACGTGATAATGAATGTATGCATGTGGATGTGGATATGGATGTGTATGTATGAATGCGGATATGGATGTGGATATGGATGTGTATGTATGAATGTGGATATGGATGTGTATGTATGAATGTGGATATGGGATGTGGATATGGGATGTGGATGTATAAATGAGGATGTGAAAATGGAGATAAGCATGTAGATGTGGATGTATGGATGTGAATGTGGATGTGGATGTGGATGTATGGATGTGGATATGGATGTATGGATGTGGATATGGATGTGAATATATGATATGTGATGTGAAGGAATCTCAAGTGAAGAGATGGAAAATGATGTGATTGGATGAGTACACATATAAATGAAATGTGGAATAAGTAATGTGGATTGTATGAGCGATAATGTGGATTGTATGAGGGATAATGTAGAAAAATGAGAGTTAACATAGAAATTGTATTTGTAAACTGTTTGTAAATGCTGTTTGTAAATGGCTGTTTTATGTCAAGAATGTCGGGAAAGCATTTTGACCGTCTTGTGATTAAGGTCGTGGAGACCTATCTGATAAAGTTGCAACTGCTGACGGAGAGTCAATGGAGGACGTCTCGCGTAGCAAGGTCGGCCGAGGTCTTGACCAGCCTCGGTCCGATTAAAATGGTGAGCTTCCGGTACGGTGGATGAGGGACCAAGGAAGCGGCCTATGAGTGAAGCGCTAGGTCACCTGCGAAGGATCCTAGAGGGTGCTGACCATACGGTGCTCGGGCTCTGGGTCGCCCAGGATACCCACGCGTGCGTCGAGGAAGATATTGGAACAAGGAGTAAGAGTTGTTTTCTGGAACCGGGCATGGATCTGGTTGACTGACCTTGCTGGTCCTCAACGGATGAGTCCATGGCTCTTTTATATGGATCTGTTGGTTGATCTTGCTGATCTTCAACGAGAGTCCATCTTGATAAGTGATTATATTGTTGAGTATTATGGGCTAGGAACTATTGAAACGGCCCTTGTGTGGACAGGTGGTGAGCGTTCTAGTTGCCAATGATGCCATAGATACTCTAATGAAGGAATGATGGGAAATTATGAATCAACTGGATAAATTGGGAGATTGTGATCAGTGGTACTATGGTTTCATTAAAGGATTGTTTTAAAGTTAGCTGATGCTAAGAAAAAAGGCAATTTTCATATAGGGTGTGTAAGTGGTGTGGCTAGTTTTATGTTTGCATGAAATTCCGGCTAGGGGGCCTTGGAACTCTTTTCCTTGGTACCCGGGACAAAACCTAACCAAATTCCAAATTGGATCCCATCACTACAGTGGTTGGGCGGTTGGCTAACCCATGGGATCGGATGGGGTTAGGCTGGACTGATGGATCCGTAAATCGAGACTCAATTTCTGTTATTACGATAGATAAAGTAAATCCCGGATAGTAATTGTTCTATGGATAGGAATCAACGGCTGTGCCTCCTTGGTGGGGAAAAAAGCGTTGATCCCAATGATCCAAGTGCAAGTTTCTTCCTTGATCTAACCAAGTATCTTTATAGATGCAGTCGGATCTGTTTGATCAGGAAGGGTTTTGACTACGTTAGAGTAAAAATTATCCTGGTGGAATCGCCCGTGCTTTCCGGATAAAGGGAAGTTTTTCCGGGTCTGGTTTTGGAAAAACCGACGGATTAGTCTTTTGTCCGGATATCCTGGATGAGGCCCCGAGTGTGGGACCCTGCCTCGCGCAAGAAGTGCTACTTCCGCTGCTAGTATCCCGAATCCGTTGCGCGGTGGGAACAGGGATCTCACATTGTGCATCTTGCGAAATTACCCCCAGTTTGCGAGATGAGGGCATCTCGCGTTTTTCAAGTGGGAGAGAATGTAAGATTCCTCCCCAGCCTCTCAAAATGTCCAGCATCTTCTCCTGTAATCAATCCCTCTTCAGAAATATAAAAGACTTGTTCCTAACTGTTTTAACCTAGAGAGAGAAAACATTCTAGAGAGAGAATATTCAGAATTTTAATATTTTTGGATAGAAAATTATCTCATCTTATTAAAATAAGTTCCCCTGAAACAGAAATTCAAAAAGAACTTTCCAATGTGCAATTGGAATTAATTAGAAATGGGTATAAAGGACCTTAGCCTAAGGGTCTAGATTTTCAGAAATTTTTGGATTATGGTCCAATTAAGGTTCCTATGGGCCAATAGCATCAATCCATGTGTAGGAAGGAGATAAATCCAATTTGTACAGAAGATACCCAAAAAAATGAGTAAATACTCACATAAGATGGAGAGTTGAAAATGTACAATGTTTATTAGTAAAAAACTATGAGCAATATTAAAAATATGAGATATGTAAGGAATGGGAGTTCTTTAAAGGAGGTGCATATTTCACATAAGATGAAGAGTTGAAAATGTACAAGGTTTATTAGTAAAAAACTATGAGCAATATTAAAAATATGACATATGTAAGGAAGGGGAGTTCTTTAAAGGAGGTGCATATTTCACATAAGATAAAGAGTTGAAAATGTACAAGGTTTATTAGTAAAAAACTATGAGCAATATTAAAAATATGACATATGTAAGGAAGGAGAGTTCTTTAAAGGAGGTGCATATTTCACATAAGATGAAGAGTTGAAAATGTACAAGGTTTATTAGTAAAAAACTATGAGCAATATTAAAAATATGACATATGTAAGGAAGGGGAGTTCTTTAAAGGAGGTGCATATTTCACATGCTTGAATGAGTTTTAAACTCATAAAAATTGAGATATTTCATCTCTCCTCTCTCCTAATTCAAGTCTAGTTCCAAAAAGTTAGCTTAACTGACCTAAAAATGGTCAAAAATTGACCAAACTGATTTGGAAAATTCTAGAATCAGTTTGTTTGGTTAGGAGCTCAATTTTTCCTATAAATAGAAGCCTCCCCCTTGTTGAAAAATAGATAGTGTTTATGCATCGTTACTCTACTCCACCTAAGCCAAGAACTGTGAATTCATTTAATAATTCACTAGTTTTTAGAGCTTCCCTCTTTCTTCAATCCCCATTAGTGGCTCCATCAACATACTTAACCAATTGATTGGTTGGGGGTCTCTACCGTGAACAAAGAATCAAGCAAATTATAAGGTAATTAGTGAATTTTGATCATTTTCTATAATTTCTCAATGTTTCTCTCTTCTCAACCCCTCTCAAGCTTGAGAAGCTTAATTGGAATGGTTTTTGAATGCTATTCAAGTAACTTAATTGATGAATGTTAGTGAAGAGTTACATAATTTGATGAATGCTATTGAAGTTAATTGATTAATGATAGTTAAGAATTACATAAATTTCCATTTATGTTTAATTCTAATGGTTTTTATGTAATTTCTCTCTCTCACTCAAGAAATGGTCATACTCATGACCCATTCTCAATCCAAATGAAGCTTTTCATAAAGCTTTTCCTTAATCCAAGATTAAGCTATACTTGAGGCCAAATTAATGGTTTTTTTTCTATGCTTTTAGTTTATGTATATTGATGATTCAATCCATTATGGATTGATGATCCAATTAGAGACCATTCTAATTATTTCCTTAATGATAAGCTTTATCCCTTAGAAAAATTGAGATTTATCAGTCATAGCAGAGCGGAGCTATGGCAAATTTTTTATAAAAATTACGCATAAAATAATTTCATTCAAAGCATAAAAAGAGGACTTCCTACTATATTCTAGGAATTATCATCCTAGATTAATTGAAAGAATTTCATTGTAATCATGGAGAAATTAATTTTTTATATTATGCATAAAGGATAAGTTTTTATATCAAAAATGTTACTTTTATCATTTTTATTTTCATGCATAGAAGTATGCATAATGGATAAATTTTTATATAAAAAGTGTCACTTTTATCATTTTTATTTTCATGCATAGAGGTATGCATAAAAGATTATTATTTTAACATAAAAGTGTTACTTTTATCACAATTGAATTTCATGCATAGAGGTATGCATAAAAGTTGATTATTTTATTATAAAAGTGTTACTTATATCACAATTGAATTTCAGGCATAGAAGTATGCATAAGAGTTGATTATTTTATTATAAAAGTGTTACTTTTATCATATTTGGATTTCATGCATAGAAGTATGCATAAAAGATATTCTTTTTATACTAAAAGTGTGATTTTCATCATAAAGGGATTTTATGCATAACTTAGATGCATAAGAGAAATTCTTTTATTCTAAAAGTGTAATTCCTACCAAATTGAATTTATGCATAGGAAGATGCATAAAAGATTGATTCAAAAGTGTCATTCTCATCTAAATTGAATTCATGCATAGGAAGATGCATAAAAGATTGAATTTTAATTCAAAAGTGTCATTTTCATTTAAAATGAATTTATGCATAGCAAGATGCATAAAAGATTGATTTTTACTTCGAAAGTATTAATCTCCTTAAATGGAATTTATGCATAACTAAATGTGTAAAGAAATCTTATATCAAATATAAGAATTCTCTTATATTCTATAAATAGAAATGAGATGTGATAGGATGTGATAAGAGGTGTATAAGATGTGATAAGAGGTTATAAGATGCTTATGAAATAAGTTAGGAGGTGATAAGATGAATCAAGATGTGTATGGGATGAGGTAAGAAGTGTATGTGATAGGATAAGATGTATATGGGTTGTGATAGGGTGAGAATGGATGTGATGTAAAAGATTAGATGTGAAGGCATATGGGGTTATATGAATGGGAATGTGGAAATGGATGTAGGTATGTGGATGTGTGGATGTGGAGATGGGAGTGTGGATGTAGATGTATGCATGAAGATGTATATGCATAGATGTGAATGTGGATGTAGATGTGAATGTATAGATGTGAATGTGAATGTGGATGTATGCATGAGGATGTATATGCATAGATGTGAATGTGGATGTAGATGTGGATGTATAGATGTGAATGGGAATGTGGATGTGGATGTATGTGAATGTGGATGTAGATGTGGATGTATAGATGTGAATGTGAAATGTGGATGTGAATGTGGATGTATGGATGTGAATGTGGATGTGGATGTGGATGTATGGATGTGGATGTGGATGTGGATGTGGAATGTGGATGTGAATGTGGATGTATGGATGTGGATGTGGATGTGGATGTGGATGTGGATGTATGGATGTGAATGTGGATGTGGATGTGGATGTATGGATGTGGATATGGATGTATGGATGTGGATGTGGATGTGGATGTATGGATGTGAATGTGGATGTGGATGTGGATGTATGGATGTGGATATGGATGTGAATATATGATATGTGATGTGAAGGAATCTGAAGTGAAGAGATGGAAAATGATGTGATTGGATGAGTACATATATAAATGGAATGTGGAATAAGTAATGTGGATTAATGAGGGATAATGTGGAAAAATGAGAGTTAATATAGAAACTGTATTTGTAAACTATTGTAAATGCTGTTTGTAAATGGCTGTTTTATGTCAAGAATGCTGGGGAAGCATTTTGATTGTCTTGTGATTAAGGTCGTGGAGACCTAACTGTTAAAGTTGCAACTGCTGACAGAGAGTCAATGGAGGACGTCTCGCGTAGCAAGGTCGACCGAGGTCTTGACCAGCCTCGGTTCGATTAAAAATTGTGAGCTTCCGGTACGGTGGATGAGGGACCAAGGAAGCGGCCTATGAGTGAAGTGCTAGGTCACCTGCGAAGGATCCTAGAGGGTGCTGACCATACGGTGCTCAGGCTCTGGGTCGCCTAGGATACCCACACGTGCGTCGAGGAAGATATTGGAACAAGGAGTAAGAGATGTTTTGTGAAACCGGGCATGGATCTGGTTGATTGACCTTGCTGGTCTTCAATGGATGAGTCCATGGCTCTTTATATGGATCTGTTGGTTGATCTTGCTGATCTTCAACGAGAGTCCATCTTGATTTTTATAAGTGATTATATTGCCGAGTATTATGGGCTAGGAACTATTGAAAAGACCCCTGTGTGGACAGGTGGTGAGCGTTCTAGTTGCCAATGATTCAAAAGTGTCATTCTCATCTAAATTGAATTCATGCATAGGAAGATGCATAAAAGATTGAATTTTAATTCAAAAGTGTCATTTTCATTTAAAATGAATTTATGCATAAAAGATTGATTTTTACTTCGAAAGTATTAATCTCCTTAAATGGAATTTATGCATAACTAAATGTGTAAAGAAATCTTATATCAAATATAAGAATTCTCTTGTATTCTATAAATAGAAATGAGATGTGATAGGATGTGATAAGAGGTGTATAAGATGTGATAAGAGGTTATAAGATGCTTATGAAATAAGTTAGGAGGTGATAAGATGAATTAAGATGTGTATGGGATGAGGTAAGAAGTGTATGTGATAGGATAAGATGTATATGGGTTGTGATAGGGCGAGAATGGATGTGATGTAAAAGATTAGATGTGAAGGCATATGGGGTTATATGAATGGGAATGTGGAAATGGATGTAGGTATGTGGATGTGTGGATGTGGAGATGGGAGTGTGGATGTAGATGTATGCATGAAGATGTATATGCATAGATGTGAATGTGGATGTAGATGTGAATGTATAGATGTGAATGTGAATGTGGATGTATGCATGAGGATGTATATCCATAAATGTGAATGTGGATGTAGATGTGGATGTATAGATGTGAATGGGAATGTGGATGTGGATGTATGTGAATGTGGATGTAGATGTGGATGTATAGATGTGAATGTGAAATGTGGATGTGAATGTGGATGTATGGATGTGAATGTGGATGTGGATGTGGATGTATGGATGTGGATGTGGATGTGGATGTATGGATGTGAATGTGGATGTGGAATGTGGATGTGAATGTGGATGTATGGATGTGGATGTGGATGTGGATGTGAATGTGGATGTATGGATGTGCATGTGGATGTATGGATGTGGATGTGGATGTATGGATGTGGATGTATGGATGTGGATGTGGATGTATGGATGTGGATATGGATGTATGGATGTGGATGTGGATGTGGATGTGGATGTGGATGTATGGATGTGAATGTGGATGTGGATGTGGATGTATGGATGTGGATATGGATGTGAATATATGATATGTGATGTGAAGGAATCTGAAGTGAAGAGATGGAAAATGATGTGATTGGATGAGTACATATATAAATGCAATGTGGAATAAGTAATGTGGATTAATGAGGGATAATGTGGAAAAATGAGAGTTAATATAGAAACTGTATTTGTAAACTATTGTAAATGCTGTTTGTAAATGGCTGTTTTATGTCAAGAATGCTGGGGAAGCATTTTGACCGTCTTGTGATTAAGGTCGTGGAGACCTACTTGTTAAAGTTGCAACTGCTGACGGAGAGTCAATGGAGGACGTCTCGCGTAGCAAGGTCGACCGAGGTCTTGACTAGCCTCGGTTCGATTAAAAATGGTGAGCTTCCGGTACGGTGGATGAGGGACCAAGGAAGCGGCCTATGAGTGAAGCGCTAGGTCACCTGCGCGAAGGATCCTAGAGGGTGCTGACCATACGGTGCTCAGGCTCTGGGTCGCCTAGGATACCCACACGTGCGTCGAGAAAGATATTGGAACAAGGAGTAAGAGATGTTTTGTGAAACCGGGCATGGATCTGGTTGATTGACCTTGCTGGTCTTCAATGGATGAGTCCATGGCTCTTTATATGGATCTGTTGGTTGATCTTGCTGATCTTCAACGAGAGTCCATCTTGATTTTTATAAGTGATTATATTGCTGAGTATTATGGGCTAGGAACTATTGAAAAGGCCCCTGTGTGGACAGGTGGTGAGCGTTCTAGTTGCCAATGATGCCATAGATACTCTGATGAAGGAATGATGGGAAATTATGAATCAACCGGATAAATTGGAAGATTGTGATCAGTGGTACTATGGTTTCATTAAAGGATTGTTTTAAAGTTAGTTGATGCTAAGAAAAAGGCAATTTCATATTGGGTGTGTAAGTGGTGTGGCTAGTTTTATGTTTGCATGAACTTCCGGCTAGGGGGCCTTGGAACTCTTTTCCTTGGTACCCGAGACAAAACCTAACCAAATTCCAAATTGGATCCCATCACTACAGTGGTTGGGTGGTTGGCTAACCCATGGGATCGATGGGGTTAGTCTAGACTGATGGATCTGTAAATCGAGACTCAATTTCTGTTATTACGATAGATAACGTAAATCCCGGATAGTAATTGTTCTATGGATAGGAATCAACGGCTGTGCCTCTTGATGGGGAAAAAAGCGTTGATCCTAATGATCCAAGTGCAAGTTTCTTCCTTGATCCGACCGAGTATCTTTATAGGTGCAGTCGGATCAGCGTGATCAGTAATGATCTTGACTACGTTAGAGTACAAAGTTATCTTGGTGGAATCGCCCGTGCTTTCCGGCTAAGGGAAGTTTTTCCGGGTTCGGTTTTGGAAAAACCGACGGATTAGTCTCTTTTCCGGATATCCATGGTGGACGAGGCCCCGAGTGTGGGTCCCTGCCCCGAGCAGTGACAACATGAGCAGCATATAGCAAGCAATCCGGCCTATCATGCGATGACAAAACACATAGAGGTCCATTATCACTTCATCAAGGAGAAAGTGTTGATGGACTTGACATATGTGAAGACTAAAGAGAAGGTTGCGGATATCTTTACCAAACCTCTTTGGTAAAGAGAAGTTTGAGTACTTCAAAGATAGGCATGGAGTACATGAGATGGATATGGTGAGCTTGAGGGGGAGTGTTGAGCTCATCGAGATCTAGTGGATAGCAGTAGCATGTGGACACAAGTCTAGCAGTAGTGTGTATGTGGAAAATAATGGCCACATCCAGCTGGCCAAGTGTGTGGACATAACTTAGGTTATTTTAGTATGAACTTATTACTAGTACAGTGTGTTGTGTTTTGTGGTATGAAATGAAGGAAAGTTATGAAGCTTCTCTATCATGTAGATGTTGATGGTTTGAGATAATGAGAGATAATTAGGGTTTGCCTCTCTATACTTGTGTTTATTTCATCTCTCTTTTTAGGAGCAAGTAAAGTTATGTATTGGCTTTCTATTAGCATATAGGACACTATGATTGGGCATATACAAGATGCCAAGTCACCCAAGGAGGCATGGGACACCTTGGTGAAGTTGTATAAAACTAACACCAAGGCATCAAAGATTCAATTGAAGAATGAGCTTCATACTATGGAGAATAAAATTATGTGAATAATTATGCCTTAAAGATCAAGGGTATTATGGAATCCCTTGCATCTATTGGTGTTTCTTTGATGATGATGATAAGGTGGTGGAAGTATGTCTACGTGGTCTCGAGCGACAATATAAGGCATTCAAGACATCTATCAGATAGG
The DNA here is from genome assembly GCF_041138505.1 of Cibotium barometz. Classification (NCBI taxonomy): domain Eukaryota; kingdom Viridiplantae; phylum Streptophyta; class Polypodiopsida; order Cyatheales; family Cibotiaceae; genus Cibotium; species Cibotium barometz. Next base: position 10,731,104 of record NC_141096.1, read on the forward strand.
AGAACATTCCCAACTTTACAGATTTGTTGTCAATGCTAATCATTGAAGAAAAGAGTTTGGGTGAAGACCAGTCTTCACAAAACAAAGGCAGTTTGGAGCAATAGGCCTTCTACACAAGTGCAGGTAAAGGCAAAGGCCGTGGCCAATCAAAATTATGGTTAGCAGCAGTAGCAATAGTCCCAGAATTTACAACAACAACACACAGGTGGAAGAGGCCAGTTTAGAGGCAGGGGGAGTCAAAGAGGTCGTGGTAATTAGCAAAGGCAACATAATGATACCCGATGCTATTTTTATTGTGTGGTAAGCTTGGACATGTGCAGGAAGATTTCTATAAGAAGCAGTTCATGACATGCAAAATGAAAAAGTGCAGCAAAATAACTACATTGCATCTTCTAGCATAAATAATGAGGATAATGAGAGGTTGTTTGTTATGCAACATGTGTTGAATTCGCAGCAATGTGATGAGCTATGGTGGATCAAATTCAAGAATCAACATTATTAGCAAGTAATTAGCTTTTACATCCACAAGGTGCCAAGCACCCATTCCCACTTATTTCTCCTTGATTTGTGCCACCTTCCCTACATCTGGGGGCACCTTTTGTGATGATCCCTGTCCCCACCATGCGACGGATTTGGGGTACTAGCAGCGGAAGTAGCACTCCGCAAAAGTCCAAGCAGTCATAGATTGGCCTGAACCTAAGATAGTGAAAGAAGTTAGGGGATTCTTGGGATTAACTGGTTGGTATAGAAATTTTATACCTAAGTATGCTCTCATAGCTTCCCCCTTGACTAATCTTCTTAAGAAGAATACCCCGTTTCAATGCTAGGTGTTAGAGTGCTTTTGATAAGCTGAAGACCGCCTTGGTAACCAATGCGGTTCTGAAGTTGCCAAATTTCTCTCTACCCTTTGAGGTAAAACTGATGCCAGTGGTTTTGCCCTGGGAGGTGCGCTCATGTAGGAAGGTCATGCAGTGGCCTAAGAATCCCGAACACTTAGAACGCATGAGAGAAATTATGCTGTCCATGACTTGGAGCTACTTTCAGTAGTCTATGCCTTGAAGTTGTGGAGACATTACCTACTGGGTCAAAGATTCACTTTCATGTTGACAGATCATTAGAGCTTAAAGTGGATCTTCACTCAGAAGGATCTCAACATGCGCCAAACATGCAGACCCTACAGGAATTTGATTTTGAAATCAAGTACCGCCTAGGCAAACAAAATGTGGTAGCAGATGCCCTCAGCAAAAAAGCCTCCTTGCTTGCAATCACAGTGGTGTCAAATCCATTGATTATTGAAGCAAGAGAGAAGATCATGCACGATAGATTCTTTGGCCCTATTGCTACCCTACTTATGCAGGAAAGCAAAACTCCTTAAGAGTTGAACCGAGTTCAAGGGTACAGCCTAGATGAAGGAATTATGTATTATAGTAGCAAGCTATGCATTCCCAATGATGAGGGAACTAAGGGTTGATTTTTGAATGAAGCCCATGATAGCCTTATAGCAGGACATCTAGGTTTCATCAAGACCTATATGTCTATAAAGAAAAGCTTCTTTTGGCTTGGACTAAAAAAGGATGTACTTAACCATGTACATCAATGCCTGATATGTCAGAAAGTCAAAGCCGAGAGAGTAAAAATGCCTGGGAAGTTACATCCATTAGACATCCCCCAGATGAAGTGGGAATGTATCAGTTTGGATTATTGGACTACGTTCAGTGCAATTAGGTTACAACTCCATCTTCGTGGTAGTTGATAGAATAACCAAAGTTGCCCATCTGATTCCAGTAAAAGAAACCTACACTGCAGTGGATGTGGCCAGAGTGTTCCTCAAGGAAATCTTCAGATTGCATGGCTTACCCAGGAGAATAGTAAGTGATCAGATCCCAAATTCACGTCAAGATTCTGGAATGCATTCTTCGAAGTAGTAGGAACTTTCTTGGATCTCAGCACAACTTACCATCCCGAGATCGATGGTCAAATAGAAAGGGTGAACCAAGTAATCAAAGATATACTTCGGTCATACTGTGGAAGGGAACCCAAGAAGTGGCTAAGCTATCTGCACCTAGTCAAGTTTGCCTCTACAATGCTTCTTATCACCGAAGTATCGAGATGAGCCTTTTCAAAGCTCTGTATGGACAAGGCTGCCTAACACCATTAACTTGGTCCGACCCATTGATTAGGGTCGAGATGTCCAGACAGATGCTTGACGACATGGAGCAGCAGATGCAGTCAATCCGCAAGGATATAAAAGCTGCCCTGGATAGACAGAAGAAGTATGCAGATAAGAAGAGGTCAGATAGAAAATTCAAAGAAGCAGATATGATCTTCATTCGAGTATGCCCCAAAAGAAGTTCTCTATCTCTTGGGAAGTACAAGAAGTTATCCCCCAGATACTGTGGGCCATATCTGATTACAAAGAAAGTAGGTGACTTAGCCTATGAACTTCTTCTGCCTCCTCATCTCAAAGTACATATCTGATTACAAAGAAAGTAGGTGACTTAGCCTATGAACTTCTTCTACCTCCTCATCTCAAAGTACATAATGTATTTCATGTCAGCCTACTTAAGGAGTATGTACCGAGCCCGAATCATGTGCTTAATGATGAACTCTTAACTTCTTCAACCCAAGGGCAGATGGAACTCCAACTTGAAGAAATCCTTGATGTTCGAGAGAAGGTTCTCAAGAACAAAATTCTGAGAGAATTATTAGTCAAATGGAAGTTCTATCCTTTTGAAGATGCCACATGGGAGAAAGAAGCCGAACTGATGCAGGATTACCCCAGTTTTTTGCGAGATGAGGACATCTCGCGTTTTTCAAGTGGGAGAGGATGTAAGATTCCTCCCCAGCTCCTCAAGATGTCCAGTTTCTTCCCTTGTCCCCTTTTCAGAATAATAAAAGATCTTGTTTTTACCTGTTTTGGCCTAGAGAGAGAAAATATTCTAGAGAGAGATAATTCAGTTTTTAGATATCTTTGGATGGAAAAATATCCTTCTTTATTAAAATAAAATCCCCCGATAGAGAAGTTTAAGAAGAAATTCCTAAGGTGCATTAGAAATAAATTATAATCTGCACAAAAGACCTTAGCCTAAGGGTCCAAATTTTCTAAAAATTTTGGATTAAGGTTCTTATGGACCAATGAGTTTAATCCAAATTTAGGGAGGAGATAAATTGAAGAATAAAAGAAACCCCCCCCCCCAAAAATGAGTAAATGCTCACATAAGATGAAGAGTGGACTAAGGACCAAAGAAAAGATTTAAAAAACTGAAGTTTGACACCTCATAGTGGGGATCTCCCCTCATGAAGTAGGTGACTTTTTCTCATCATTACCCCCAATTTTAAATCAATTAAATGAGATATTTCATCTCTCCTCTCTCCTATTTCAAAACTAGATCCAAAAAGTAAGCTGAACTGACCCAAAAATGGTCAAAAATTGACCAAACTGATCTGGAAAATGATACTAGCTATGAGACCCCTCTACCCCCTGCACGCACTGCATTCTCGGTTGCTAGCAATGGAAGTAGCTTCCTCTTGCGTGGGGTAGGGTTTCCCACTCGGGGCCTCGCTCTTGAATATTCGGATACGAGACTAATCTGGTGGTCATTCCGAAACTGAAACTGGGAAAATTTCCCTTGCCCAAAAAATGGGGACAATTCCACCTTTTTGATTTTCTAACGAATTTTCTAACGGGGTCAAGAGACTAAACTATCCTTCATCTGATTAAATCAGATAGAAGGAAAACTATTACAGACTTAACTTGAAGAAATCAATGCTTTTTTTTAATCAAAATCAAGAATAGCCGTTGATCTAATCATTTGAGAAAGTCTTTAGGTTTTTATTTAACTACTTGAATTCTAAGCGTATTCCTATTATTTCAATTTCATTATTAAAACTCCACTGATTCCAGCCTAGCCCCATTCGGCCCATGGGTTCGCCACCTCTCCTAACCATTGGAATCGATAGAACCAGACAATTACTCACCACCCATAATTGAATGCCTTTCTTAACTTTTGCTTTCGAATACAGATACACGCACACACTCCTCTTTAAAACTTTAACTTATGAAACAATCCATAGTTATTGGTTACAGATGTCATAACTCAAAATTTCGATCCAGTCCCTTGTTTCTTAAAAAAACCAATATCACTCTGGACTCTCCGTTGAGACCAGCTGGTCAGCCAACGAGATCCAGTAACAAATTACAATAATCATTTCGTCCATCATACATATCTTCCATGACATACGCATGGGTGTCCTAGGCACCGCGAGCCCGTGCATCGCCTGGTCATAACCCTCCAGGATCCTCCTTAGGTGTCTTGGCCCTTCACTCAGGGATTGCTTCGTCGGCCCTCATCCATCGTATCGGAAGTGCACCATTTTTCAGCCATACCGAGGCTAGTCGAGACCTAGGCAGGCTTTCCTGTGTGAGCTGTTCTTTTAACACTCCCTGCCAGCTGTTGCAACAGAACTTCCCTTAGAAAAACATATACCAAATGCTCCCTCCAGCATTGTGGCGTAAGACAGTCCTTTAAGAAAACAAGGTTTCTATTCAAGTTTTTAGTTTGATTTTCTTTTGAATACAAGGAGTATTTCTTGAATCAGTATCCCTAAAACTTCTTGATCGTAATTCTGAATTTCATAACAGAATTCCTCGAATTTTGTAACCTTGATCCACAGATCAATTCAAAGGGTCTCAAACTTAGTTTTAGATTTGGCGGGAGATTTGAGTGTATTTTCCTGAACTGGTCACATCTTCTTTCCTCGAAACTGACGAAAGAGTTTGGTCTTGGTCATAGTTTTCAAGGTTCGAGTCTGATAAGATTTTTCCTGAACTATCTTTCTCGAAAAGGTTTGATAATTCAGTGAATTTCTTTCTTTGAATATTCACTTAATTGATTTCTAAATTAGTTTATGAATTCCAAATGAGGAATAAATTAATCATTTATTTGAATATTTCGATCTCGATAGATTTCCTGAATTTTCTTTTTACAATCTGTGTGAGTATAAACGATATAAATTTCTCTCTTAGAGTATTTACTTATTCATTTATCAAATACTCATAGAAATTAAACATAGAATTAAAGATAATTCTAATTTTGATATAAAAATTCTTTATGCATCTATTTATGCATAAAAAGCAACTTCAATGGGAATAACACTTTAAAAAAAATTCTATTTCGATCTCGATAGATTTTCTGAATTTTCTTTTTACAATCTGTGTGAGTATAAACGATATAAATTTCTCTCTTAGAGTATTTACTTATTCATTTAGAAATTAAACATAGAATTAAAGAGAATTCTAATTTTGATATAAAAATTCTTTATGCATCTATTTATGCATAAAAAGCAACTTCAATGGGAATAACACTTTTAAAAAAATCCTTTTATGCATAAAATCAATTTCAATAGGAAAGACACTTTTAAAATAAAAAGAATTTCTTTATGCATCTATTTATGCATAAAATCAATTTTAATAGGAATAACACTTTTAAAGTAAAAATAATCTCTTTATGCATCTATTTATGCATAAAATCAATTTTAATAGGAATAACACTTTTAAAATAAAAGGAATTTCTTTATGCATCTATTTATGCATAAAAATTAATTTTTATAAGAATAACACTTTTATAATAAAAATTTTCTTTATGCATCTTTCTATGCATAAAAATCAAATTTAATGAGAATAACACTTTTATAATAAAAAAAATTCCATCATGCATCTTTCTATGCATAGAAATTAAATTTAATGAGAATAACACTTTTATAAAAAAAAATCCATTATGCATCTTTCTATGCATAGAAATTAAATTTAATGAGAATAACACTTTTATAATAAAAAATTTCCATTATGCATCTTTTTATGCATAGAAATTAAATTTAATGAGAATAACACTTTTATAATAAAAAAATCTCCATTATGCATCTTTCTATGCATAGAAATCAATTTTAATAATTAATGTCAGTGATATCCATGCATATTCATAGGTGAATATGTACATGGAGTAACTAGAATATTTCTTTTAGATGCAAAAATGGTGGGAATTACTCTTTTGGAATAACATAAAAACAAACTTTCTTTTCCATAAAATTCTAGAAAATTTTGCCATAACCTCCTTTGTATGGTTAACCATTTCTCATTTTTATCATTCTTTAATTGACTTAAATTAACCCAAATTAGATGTATAGGACTCTAATTGACTTAAATTAACCCAAATTAGATGTATAGGACTATAATCTACACAATTTTTAAAATTCAAGAGAGTAAACAATAAGAAAAGTTTAATTAATCTTTTAGTTAATCTTTCTAGGATTAAGAAAGGCTGGAATGTAAAGAAGAGAAGGGGGTGGTCTTTTCCTCAAAGGCATAGCATTTGAATTTAATTCAATCAATAATAAAACATAAAAATCAAGAAAACCATAGATTTGAAGTTAAATAAGTTAGAAAATCTAACCTACATGGAGCTTGTAAGCTTTCCTTTGGCTTGAGGGATTTGAGGGTTCTACTCTTGTTTGAAGCAAGAGTGGCCACCAATTCACTCTGGAGAGGATTAGGCCAAAAACAATTGCATTATCAAGAAATTCAATGTAGATGGCTCAGGGTAGGAGTAGACTAACAGTGCATAAATACCGTTAAGATTTTACAAAGGGAGAGACTTCTATTTATAGGAAAAAGTGAGCTTGAAACCAAGAAAACTAATTCTAGAATTTTCCAGATCAGTTTGGTCAATTTTTGACCATTTTTGGGTCAGTTCAACTTACTTTTTGGATCTAGTTTTGAAATAGGAGAGAGGAGAGATTAAATCTCATTTAATTGATTTAAAATTTGGAGGTAATGATGAGAAAAAGGTGCCTCCTTTATGAGGGGAGATCCCCACTTTGAGGTGTCAAAATTCTATTTTTTAATTGTTTTCCTTGGTCCTTATTCCACTCTTCATCTTATGTGAGCATTTACTCATTTTTGGGGGGTTTCTCTTTTATTCTTCAATTTATCTCCTCCCTACATTTGGATTAATCTTATTGGTCCATAAGAACCTTAATTCAAATTTTTCAAAAAATTTGGACCCTTAGGCTAAGGTCTTTCGTGCAAATTATAATTTATTTCTAATGCACCTTAGGATTTTTTTTTAAACTTCTATTTCGGGAAAATTTATTTTAACAAGAAAGGATATTTTTCCATCCAAAGATATCTAAAAATTGAATTATCTCTCTCTATAATATTTTCTCTCTCTAGGCTAAAATAGGTAGAAACAGATATTTTATTATTCTAAAAGGGGATTGATTACAAGGGGAGAAATTGGACATCTTGAGGGGCTAGGGAGGAATCTTACATCCTCTCCCACTTGAAAAACGCGAGATGTCCTCATCTCGCAAACTGGGGTAATCCCACATCAGTTCGGCTTCTTTCTCCCAGGTGGCATCTTCAAAAGGATAGAACTTCCATTTGACTAATAATTCTCTCAGAATTCTGTTCCTGAGAACCTTCTCTTGAACATCAAGGATTTCTTCAAGTTAGAGTTCTATCTGTCCTTGGGTTGAAGAAGTTAAGAGTTCATTAAGCACATGATTCGGGCTCGGTACATACTTCTTAAGTAGGCTGACATGAAATACATTATGTACTTTGAGATGAGGAGGCAGAAGAAGTTCATAGGCTAAGTCACCTACTTTCTTTGTAATCAGATATGGACCACAGTATCTGGGATAACTTCTTGTACTTCCAAAGAGATAGAGAACTCCTTTTGGGGCATACTCGAATGAAGACCATATCTGCTTCTTTGAATTTTCTGTCTGACCTCTTCTTATCTACATACTGCTTCTGTCTATCCTGGGTAGCTTTTATATCCTTGCGGATTGACTGCATCTGCTGCTCCATGTCGGCAAGCATCTGTCTAGACATCTCGATCCTAATCAATGGGTCGGACCAAGTTAATGGTGTTAGGCAGTCTTGTCCATATAGAGCTTTGAAAGGGCTCATCCCGATGCTTCGGTGATAAGAAGCATTGTAGGAGAACTCGACTAGGTGCAGATAGCTTAGCCACTTCTTGGGTTCCCTGCCACACACAGCATGACCGAAGTATATCTTCAATTACTTGGTTCACCCTTTCTGTTTGACCATCGGTCTCGGGGTTGTAAGCTCTGTTGAGATCCAAGAAAGTTCCTACTACTTCAAAGAATGTAGTCTAGAATCTTGACGTGAATTTGGGATCTGATCACTTACTATTCTTTTGGGTAGGCCATGCAATCTGAAGATTTCCTTAAGGAACACTCTAGCCACATCCACCACTACAGTGTAGCTTTCTTTTACTAGAATCAGATGGTAAACTTTGGTTAGTCTATCAACTACCACGAAGATGGAGTTATAACCTGATTGCATTGAAGGTAGTCCAATAAAAAAATCCATACTGATACATTCCCACTTCATCTAGGGGATGTCTAATGGATGTAACTTTGGAGAGACGAAAAACTCTCTCACTTGTAGCAAGAGTAGTATGATCCACGTGTAGCTCAATCCAATGGGATTTGCATCCCTTTCGAAGCTAGGGATTCAACCCGTACCCGTGCACAAAAGCTTATCCACAAATGGAGAGAATGCTTATGGTTACCATCACATGACACTAGACTAAGCACACACACAAGCTCAACTTGTCCTCATTCCTACACACCCATTCATTCACAAATACATACAAGAGGAACACAATCACTATGCACTCAAGCAAAGAGAAAGACCTCACTCCACTCCTATCTTCCTACAAGCATGCACACACTCAAGCATCAAGCTTCCATGAAAGCTTCAAATCAGCCCACATACATAAAAATGAAATACTAAAAGCATGCATAAGAGTAAAATGATTAGAGAAGAGGATGAGAAAGACTCATGACATTGCTATTGATTCAATGAAGAGATTTATCTCATACAAAGATGTAGATGGGGTGAGAGAAGAGTCTTCACCTCTATGGAGAAGAGGGAGAGTAGCTCTCTCAAAGGAGCTCTTGCATGAACTTAGCCCAAAGTGTCCCTAAGCTCTCAAATGAGCCACTTTTTATACAAAAACTCTAAAACTCCCAAAACTTCCCATGTGGGATTATTCTTAAGCCCACTCCCACACTCATCTACAACTTGGAACTCTTTACAAGAGCCCTAAATAAGAATGTCACTTGTTTTCCTGCTTGCATCTTTTTGTTGTATCCTTGCATTAATCTCCACTCGTCACGCAACACTCCCCCCTTCCTATTTTGCGCACGTCCTCGAGCGCGGTAGAAGCAAAAGCTACAAAAAACAATGGATACAAGTAAAGCTTTTTATTGAAAAAGCAATGACAATCTCACACGTGAGCATACAAGTGAAAGGCTGATTAGAGTTTTAAAGAGTGCTAAAAGAGGTGAGTAAAAACTAGTCAAAGTGAGACTAAGTGGTAGATAGTGCTATGCAAAGGCAAGTGTGCTTGCACACCATAGGTTATGACCGCAGTCTCAATGTCCTACAAGTATTTAAGTTATTCCTAAGTGGCAAACCTACTCCTAAATATGAGCAATGGTGATTGGACCTCTTTTTTTTTTCTTTTTTCTTTTTGGTGTGTGTGTAAAAGATGATAAAGAGGAAGGTTCCATCCCAATGAGACCCAAGCAATGGCCAAGAGACCTCCGCCAAGAGAATCTAAAGGCCGCTAAGTATCTCAAGGGCGATAGACCCTTTTCTTTCTTTTTGACATAAGGAGTACCCCATGAAGATGAGGGCCTCGAGGGCCCATAATGTACCCCAGAGTCCTACCAGCATCTATCAAGGCGATAGAGTCCTTGAAGATTTTTCTTAATCTTTTAGACGTTAGTGTTCACCCCATGGAAACCAAGGCATCGGCCCCAAGGTGCTAAGACAACCCCATTCCACATGGCTGTAGACCCTTTATGTCTCGATTCACTTGTATATATTTTTTAGAGCATGATTTTCGTAAATTTTTTATGAATCCTAGCACCTAGCCCATACCTAAGAGGTAGCTACCACTAGGGATAACTAATATACTTCGAGAGCATAAGAACTTGGCATACTCCATTGGTATATATCCTACACCGTCTTCAAATAGAAATACCTTCTACTAAGTCCTCTGAGAATCTAGAAATCACTCACCACATTTTAACAACTAATTTAAAACTTAAACTAGCCAACTGTGTGTGAACATGCAAACAATGTATCCAAAAGTTAAAAGCACATAAAGAACAAAAGATTATGATTTGAATACACCTATTGTAGTGCTCGTTGATGTTGTGCAGATTGCTTCTCTTTGCTCTTTGTAGGCATTGCATGTCTCCCCCCTTCCTAATTTGTGTGCACGGTAGGTGGACTATTGGGGCGTGTTTGTATGCTCTTGTTTAGTTGAGATCTCTGCAAAATGTTTATTAACAAACAAGAAAAGAAAAGAAAGGAATAAAATTTGTTATTGGTGCCAATCACCGAATATAGCCAAGGGGAAAAACTCAGTGGGAGAAAAGTGCCCTGGCTTGTTGATCTTATTGTGGAGTTGATAAGCTTACCCTTGTACTGGTGGTGAAGATCATCTCCAAAAGAACACAATCCTCTAAAGGCATAAGGAACCACATTAGTAAATGTGAGACTATTCAAACACTGATCTACCAAAGAGCTTCAATTGTAGTGTTAATGCCTTACCTTTGGTTTTGGGTATGTCCTTCTTAAGAGGTGGGAAGGTTAGCAATTGTCGAGGAATTTGAGCAAGATAAGAGGATTTAGGCATTGAAGTGCTAGAATCTATGCTCAAAGGAGACTCATGTAAAGTTGGATTTGTCTTAGCTACACAAGTTGATGGTGGAATTGTGTAACAAGGAGAAATTGGGACAACTAGTGATTCAATACATGTTTTGGGAAGGTCAACACAAGGAGATTTGTAGACGCTATCACAACCACCTATCCTATCTTGAAGAGGTTGTGTTGATTTCCTTTGCACCCACTGATATGGAAAACCAAGGGTGGCTTTTGGAATCTTACTGATACACTCTTTTACCTCTAGCAAACCATGGCATTTGGGAAGCCAAAGTGCTGTTGCACCCTCATAATAGCCTTGTGATTTAAGAACATGCTTTGGGACCCAACGAGTAACAATGTGAGGTTTAGGCTTGGAAAAGATGTGCTTTTTAGGAGGCTTAGCAACTAGGCTAGATGGTACAAGTTTGTACCATCTAGCAACTAGGCTAGATGGTACAAGTTTATACGCATCTTTGGGTAGCCAAATTGATAATTCCTTCTTGCCTGGCCTTCTTTGAGCAGTGACTAGAGTAGTTGGAACATGCCAGCCATGGCCCTCACTTGAGGACTCATCGATTATCCACATCATTTGTGTTGGAGCTTCAAGAGCAGATTTTGAAAGTGGGTTGTGTAAGGTAGAAACACCACCCTTTTGACATGATAAAGCTCATGGAGTAGCAAATCCCAATATGCAATCAGAATCAATTTGCAATTTGTATTGTCTATTCTTCCAATCTAAAGAACAATTGGTAGCACTTAACCATGATCGACCGAGAACAGCCTCTACCATTGCCTTGGACTTACTTGCCACATAAAAGGGAACTGACATCTGGTGATCCTGAATGGACATCATAATGACACATTTTTCCTCTATAGGGTTATCTTCACCTGAGAAGCTTCGTAAGTCAATAGGAATGTGCACAAGTGTTGGTTGTCCCAAGGCTATCCATGTGTCAAACGAGAGAACATTATAATCTGCACCAGAGTCAATTAAGGCAGAGACAAAGTAGGTAGTCTCATGAAGATGAAGACACACTTGAATATTGAAAGGATCAACATATTGTTCATCAGTAGCCAACTGTAAGGCCAACATAGAAGCCTTGTGACGCTCCTTGGCTTTTGCAACTCTAGCTTTAGCCTCTTCTTGAGTCTGACGTTTAAGTAGGTCATGTGCTTCTTTCCGTGTGTGTGCAGCGTGCATTTGTTGAAGCATGGCTTCAGTTAATGGTTTATTGTATTTCTTGAGATGACTTCCATTAATGAAGTTAGGCATTTGCTCACCTTCTAGTGTCTCTTCCTTATCAGCATCATTAGCAGATTGGAGTGTTAAATCCTCCACTGAGACTTCCTCTACATGCAGTGCTATTGTGGATGCATCCCTATAGTACAAAACATCTAGAAGGTCACGTGGTTGTACCATTCGTATAGGAATAATGTCATATCCATCTGAGTCAAAATTGAATTGGCTTAGGTAAAGCACATGTCGATAATGTTGCAAGGACCTGACTCCATTCTAGTGGATCAATTAAGTGCTCAGGGAAGGGTTGTGGAATGTATGCCTCATCTGATACACTTCGATTACCCTTAAGTCTCTTAGTGTTGAAATCCCTACATGAGGCTCCACACATCCACAAATCTTCTCGCCCGTCTGACAATGTAACTCTTGAGCCCTCAGATGAAGCAGAATCAAACTCATCTATTGGAGACCTTGTTACATCACGATATGAGTGATTCTTTAGGTTGACCCTTGTGATGACAGAATTATGTCGGAGGTACAAATAATTGTATCCCCAATCTTGAATCATTTGAAATTGTCGCATGAATGGTCTACCCAATATCACTTCATAGTTTGGATGTTTTTCAAAATCCACTACTACAAAGGTGTGCTCATATTCAATCCCACATGTGGTGACCAATATGTTCTCAAGCAGCCCAAGGGGATGTTCTAAGCTTCCATTTGCTAGCTGCAAGCGCATCCTGGTACTCCTAATAGCTGGTTTGCCCCACTTTTCCCAAATGGACCTTGTCACAATGCCCACTCCTGCACCACTATCAAGTATTGCAATTGAAGCTACTTTTCGCACTTCTAATGGGAGGGTAGCATTTTCCTGATCGTCCTCACAAAATTTTCCTACTTTGTTGATAGGAACTGGCATAACATGCTTTGTCTCAGGGTGTATAGTACAATGATGGTGACCCTTTTTTAGCAATACCTGCTCTGACAAACATGTGGCAATATCATTCAACAACTCAGGTCGAAGCTTTATCAAATCAAACAAAGGTAAGGTACAAGCCACTGGTGTTGACAAAATAGCTTGCACGATACCCATATCCATCTCCTTTGTCAACCTTCTATACATGGAAGGTATCCTCAAGGTTTGAGAACATTTCTCATATTCTCCCAAATATGATGGTAAGGTTTTTATTGTATGCTTACTTCTAGGAGAAACAATTGTTTGAACTTCCTCTTGGATGTTTGGGCGTCTAAAGTTGTTTTCTGTGCCCCTGGTAAAATCCACCTCAGAGAATGGAGGTGAAATAATGGAGGACATATTCTCATTAACTTTCTCATGAACTGCTGCCCACATCTCATTTGCCATGTCCTCGTTAGCATCAATAACTTCATCATTGCATGGGAAGGCAAGGCTAGGTGGTGGCAGAATACCTTCTTTCAATGGGGTGGCAATTGGTGCAGACTTCTCGCTATGAGATTGTGAGATGAGCTCACTTTTCATTTCACGACTTGATGACACTTCTGGTATGGTTTCTAATGTTGGCTTAAGAGAGGTTGGGCCCCGAGGGATAGGTGGAGGTGGGCCCTCAAGTATTGATTGAGCTTCCCTAATGAGTTGCTGATGTACAGCTAGATTGATCTTGGGTATTCTTGAAGCTTCTTGGGTAGCTCAGATAAAGCTGCAATGCGACTTCTATGAGCATCAATGATGGCATCTAGAGTCTCGTTCACCTTATCCACAAAAACAGAACCCCCAGAACTATCCTCGGTTGTACTAGCCTCATCTTGTTTAGCACTAGGCCCAGGTTGAGGTTGATGCTCCTCATGCACTTCTTGGGATGTAAAAGCTTGATCCCTCATGTTTTGTTTAGAGACTTCTTGAGAACTAGTGGATGCACTCTTAGTTTGCTTGTTGCGGTTCTTTTTCCTCCTAGTGGTCCTTTTTCTATTGGAATGTAGCGTCTTGTCCACTAGATTTGCCTTTGCATCCCTAGTTCGAGGTGTCTCATCAGTTTGCATTTCGGCATTTCGTGTCTGTGATCTAGTCATGACTCTAAGTGGCACGACATCCTCATTCTCTGATGAAGGTGGCGATGGAACTGCCCCTACAAGGTTGAGTGAGACCTTTGGTTGAGAGGTGCCTTCCTCATGTGGTTTCAGCAAACAATCCTTTGGAAAGTGTTCTACACAACACCCTAGACAATATTTTTCAATTGGTGGAAACTGTGGTACTGTTGTATTGGATCGAGCTGCTTGCCTTGGGCGATGTGGACAATCACGAGCCCAATGGGGTTCTCCACACTCATAACAGGGGCCCATTAGTTTGGCTTCTACTTTCCTTTGCTGCCATTGACCTGAGGGGCCTGGAGTCCTAGGTTGGTAGCCGCCTAGCAACATCGAAGAATTTTGTTCCCCTGGTGCTTGGCTTGGATATGCAGGACTTTCAAAGAGATTTTCCTTGGATGAATATGATGCATATTCCTCCTCCACATAGCTTGGGTTTACCAAGTCTCTACACATATTTGAATTGTCGTAGTCAACAACCCTCACAGGAGCAGTCCCACGAGCAGGAGGTTGAGCACCAAGAACAGGTCGTGCTTGCTCTTGTTCCATCGGTGGCTTACGTTCAAAATTAGTATACTGTTGATGCATTTGTGGAGCCACTCCACCCCTTTGCTGCTAACGCTCCTGTCTCATTCTTGTAATGCGAGTACATTCCTGTGTGGTGTGGGTAAAGTTCCAAGCACAGGCCTGGCACCACTTCTTTGTGGGTTGGTTTGTGACTAGAGGAGAAAAGGTATTACATTCTTCGGTTTTATGGTTACCCGCCACATGCTCCACAAAGATGAGGACCTGTAGGTAGTACACTCCTCATTTGTCGCTGCTGCTGTTGTTGTGGCTGCATGGGTGGGCGATAGGTTTGTCTCAATCTCCTTAGTACTAGGTTAGCTATCTGGTCTGGATTCACTAGTGCACTAGACCCTGAACTTTGGTCATCACCCCACTGATCTCTAGGTTTCACCTCAGGGCCAGTACCATCTTGGAATTTGAAGTTATCTGTGAAATCCATAGCATCATGGCAACACTCATTGAAATTTGTATGCTTCTTTGCATAGAGATGTGTATGCAGTGTTGAATTTTTGAGTCCTTTTAAGAAGAGAGAAATTAATCGACTCTGGGTGGGCTTCTCATCTTCTGGGCAACGATTAATGTACTGCTTCATCCTATTTACACAATCTCTAACACTCTCAGTCTTGCCTTGCTTGAAAGAGTAGATGTTTGCTACCTTGTCATGTTGAATCCCCATCAAGGAAAACAACGAATCTCTCTTCCAGAACTCGTAAGGAAGATTTGTCTGAAGCCTCTAGTGCCTGAAACCAAGCAAGGGCCTTTCCCTGTGGTGTGATCTGTGGTCGCACTTTTGGTGTAGGATAATATCTTGGTGCTAGAGTTGGGCTACTTGCAGTGGTCCACTTTGATGTTGAGGGTCCCTCTCTAATGAACTCTCGTAGGGGAGGAGCAGCAGTTTCTCCAAGAAAGGCTGTCTCTCCTGGTTTAGCTGTATTTGTTGAGAACACTTCCATGAATAATGGTTGTCCTTTCCACGTGAGCTCCCGAATCTCCTTCCAATCTAAGGTGACTTCGTATAGCGAACACCATCTCCACCCATGTACATGTTACCCTGGTCATTGACTAGAGGTGCTCTATCAAGTTCTGAGAAAAAGTCTGCGATCTTAACAAGATACCGTTGTTGTGGATCCCTAAAGATCTCAGCTCCTTGAGCATTCGTGTAGACATATTGGAGTCTCACATTGAGTGGTAACCCCATGGTGTCCGCTTCAAATGGATTAAAAGATCTTGTGGGTGTCCTATTTGGGGCTAAGGGATGACTATTTGACGGCCCTATATTGTCCATGGACAATGAGCTAGTTGTTGGGATTCAAAAAAGGTTTCAGCAATATCTGCCAAATTTCCTACCGATTGGGTCCCACTTTCCTGCGTAGGTACTCTAGAAGGTGCCCTAGGCCCTATGGCAGTGTCTATATGATGTCCCGACCGCAAGTGCATAAGGTCAATTTTTAAGGTTTATATATATATATATATATATTTATGTATATATATATATATTTTTAAACCCTACCTAACCGCTAAATGCAACTATCAAGAATAGGTGTGTAAATACCTATCCAATTTTTTTATTTTTTTTTTTATTTTTTTATTTTTTTTTCTATTTTTTACTAATTACACAAAAATACTAGTTATGCACAAAATTACAAAAATTTAAAAAGATGCAAGTTACACTAATTATGCAAAAAATTACAAAAATTTTAAAAAAAAATAAAAAATTACAAAATATGCAAAAATGTGGACTCCTAAAAAAAACACATAATTTACAGCATTTTTCTTTTTTCTTTCTCTTCTTTTCCTTAAAAAAATATTTTTATTGATTTTTTTTCTTTTTCTTTTTATTATTTTATTTTTTTTAAAAAAACAAACAACATGAAAATTAACAAAAAAATAAAAATAAAAAAAAACAAATTAAAAAAAAGAAAAATTACTAACCTTTTTTTTTCTTTGTCGCTTTCTCTGCGGATTCGCCGGCCCCTTCACGTGCCTCTGCCGTCAACCTTCTTTAATGGCTAGCTCCCACCGCACCGACCTCTTCGTCTTTTCTGCAGAGCCAGCCGCCCTCTTCACTGCTGCCAGCTTAGATACAGCCACCTTGCGCTCTTTCGCTTCTACACCCCGCCAGCCGCCCTTCACAGCCAGCTGCAGGTGCGTCCCCGGCCACCTCACCTTTGCTACAGTCACCTTCCAGCTCGCCTTCCTTCTTTGCTCGCCTCACCTTCCTTCGCGGCCACCACTGCCTTCGCACCTTCTTCTTCGCGGCCCTTAGCTGCAGTCCTTTCTTCCTTCTGCCGCCATCGACCTTCGCCTCACGGCCTCTCTGGCCTTCGTCAACAATGCAGCCTTCACCGCCTTCTTTTGCTGCTGTCGCCACCTTTGGCCACTTCGCACCCAGGCACCCTCCACGCCGACCACTACCTTCGCAGCCGCCTCTCGTCGGCTAGCTTTTCACACCCCTTTCTCTGCTTGCTCTCAAATGCTGGCTTCGCAACTGCCTTGACGACTGTCAACTCGTCGGTGCTGCTGACGGCGGCGACACAGCCCTTCTTGCAGCCTACGTTGGCCACTGCAGCGGCCACCTCACCACCGCAGCTGCCTCCTGGCCAGCAGCCCTCGCCTCCCCGCTCTACTTGTGGCCAGCCTTCTGCCACCTCTCCCGCAGGTCGCCCTTCACGGCCTCTCTTCCTTCGCCTGCTGCTGCGGCTACTTGCGCCGCTTCTTCCTTCACAGCGTTAGCTGCAGCCGTCGCCCTGCTGCAGTCACCCGTCTCTCGCCTTCCTTTCAGCTGTAGCAGAGCAGGCCTTTGGCTTCACCTCCTTGCTACAGCCAGCCGCCCACACGGCCTTAGATGCAGCCGGCCACTCTTCTTGCTGCTGCCGGCCTTTGCACCAGCCCTTCAGCATCTGAGTCGCCTGGGCCTTGCCGGCCTTCATTTTTTTTTGCTTTCAGCCTTCAGCGGCCACCTAACCGGCTGACCCCGCCAGCCACTTCAGGGTCTTCGCCGCTTTCGTCTGCTCTACAGCCAGCTGCCACACCCTTCACTGCTGCAGTCGCCTTCAAACCGAGCTCTTGCCGCCTTCGCAACCGCCGCCCGTCAGCGCTACAACTTCACCTTCACGCCTCCTCGCCTTCTTTGCTGCGGGTGAGGCAGAGACGGCCAACCCCGTCAACCTTCGCTTGTACCTATGCTAGGCTACTGGTGGGCTAAGCCCTGGGGGTCAATTCTATCTCATGATCTACTTCCCGAATTGGAGGCATCTTAGCAAGGTAGCTCTGTGTGCTGGGAATAAATCATCATACTCACTTAACCATTCTGGTTCTTTAGCCTTTAACTTTGTGTCTACGGGATTCATTTTGACAACATAAATGAGCTACTTCTTTCTAAGTCCTTTTAGTAACCTAGAAGCTTTTACTAATTGCAAATATGGGGATCCCAAAATTCCACTCCCTTGAACTTTGTTCCTGTGAAGGTCACAGAAGGATTGGTTCCATTGTGACAGTGACTGTCAGCTTGATTTTTATGGAGCCAATCCATTCCACGAATTCTGTTGAAAACTCCCAAAGGTAAGACTCTGAACTGGCAATCAGTTACATTCCCATCTAGATTAAATTGAATACAATCTGTCTCATGGTGAGTGAAAAGAATCTTCCCACTGGCCAATTTAACTTGCATAGGTCTCCCTGATTTTTGTTCTAAGACTAGCTTACGTAAGCATCTTGGGAGAATAAATGAATGAGCACTGCCTGAATCAATCAAAAGCTTAAATGGCTTACCCTTATACTCAGCTGGAGTATGGATGATAGAGAATTGACGATTTGGCCCTTGGTTTTCAATAGCGGCATAAATTTGACCTCTTTCCTCTTCCACTACTTCTGTTATCGTAACTACTCTGGCTGCTCTGCAGATTGGGGTGGAACTCTTTCTCTTTGGTTACCCTAGTTATGGGAGGGAGTTCTGAGATTACTCTGAACAGAGGCAGATGGCTGAGCTGCTGGAGTCTTCCTAGGATTGCCCTGATTTTGGCAAGACGGTTGACTGATACGAAGGGGCTGGTCTTTTCACTCTGGGTCCTTGACTTCCCTATCCTCTTGACATGGCAGGAGTCGGGCAGTCTTTAAGCTGGTGACCGAAACCCTGACACCCAAAACACCTGTTTTCACTTCTAAGCCCATCCATCTGAGTCCTTGAAAAAGGTGGGGCTCCTTGGGGGTGGAAAGTTTTAAGCACTTCTCGGGGTTTGGAACCTTTTAAAGTTTGAGGGTGCAGGCTTTGGTGGGACCTTAACAACAAATGCTTTGGCAAAGTCCTTTGCCATTCTAACAGCTTATGCCATTGAGACTGGTTTGGCATTGTGGGAATGGCTAGGGTCACATGGAGGAACCATTGTGAGACAAACCGTCTCGACTGAAATACCTAGACCTGGTAAGATCTTAAAGCTTACCTCACGACGAAGAGGTTCTGTCCTCCGGGCTTCCTAGAAACCAAAATGAATGAGTTCTTGAAATTGAAGCAGGATAGCCAGACAATTGAAGAATACCATCAGGCATTTTCCCTTCTCCTCAAATATTCTCTACTTTTGGATAAAGAGCAACTGATGGCCAAATTCATTTGAGGGATGAACGAGCCATTGGATACTGTAGTGAAAAATGCCAAACCAGTCTTAATGGCGGAAGCTATCAGAATGGCAAAGGACTTTGCCAAAGCATTTGTTGTTAAGGTCCCACCCAAAGCCTGCACCCTCAAACTTTAAAAGGTTCCAAACCTCGAGAAGTTCTTCAAACGTTCCACCCCCAAAGAGGCAGCAAGGCCCTAACCAGAATCAAGATGCTGGAAGATTCACAAGCGAAGGAAGACCCTTCCCTCAGAACACTTTCTTAAGAGCCCCACCTTTTTCAAGGATTCAGAGGGATGAGCTTAGAAGTGAGGATAGGTGTTTTGGGTGTCAAGGTTTCGATCACCAGCTTAAAGACTGCCCGACTCCTGCCATGTCAAGAGGACAAAAGGACTTAGAGTGCAAAGACCAGCCCCTTCGTATCAGTCAATTGTCTTCCCAAAATCAGGGCAATCCCAGGAGGACTCCATCTCAGCTATCTCCCTCTATTGTTCAGAGTAATCTCTGAACTCCCTCTCAGAATTGGGGTAACCAAAGAGAAAGAGTTCCACCCCAATCTGTAGCAGCCAGAGCAGTTACGATAGCAGAAGTAGTGGAAGAGGAAAGAGGTCAGATTTATGCCACAATTGAAAACCAAGGGCCAAGTCGTCAATTCTCTCTCATCCATACTATAGCTAAGTATAAGGGGGTAAGCCATTTAATCTTTTGATTGATTCAGGCAGTACTCATTCATTTATTTCCCCAGGATGCTTACGTAAGCTAGTCTTAGAACAAAAATTAGGGAAACCTATGCAAGTTGAATTGGCCTAGTGGGAAGATTCTTTTTACTCACCATGAGATAGATTGTATTCAGTTTAATCTAGATGGAAATGTAAGTAACTGCCAGTTCAAAGTTTACCTTTGGGAGTTTTGGACGGAATCCTTGGAATGGATTGGCTCCACAAAAATCAAGCTGACATTCAGTGTCATAATGGAACCATTTCCTTCCGTGACCTTCACGGGAACAAAGTTCAAGGAACTGGAATTTTGGGATCCCTAAAGCTTCTAGGTTACTGAAAGGACTTAGAAAGAAGCAGCTCATTTATGTTGTCAAAATGAATCCGGTAGACACAAAGTTAAAGGCTAAAGAACCAAAATGGTTAAGTGAGTATGATGATTTATTCCTAGCAGATCTAACTGAGATGCCTACGATTTGCAAAGTAGATCATGAGATAGAACTGATCCCGAGAGCTCAGCTAGTAGCCTAACGCATGTACAAAATGCCAGTCCCTCAAGCCATTGAACTCAAGGAACAACTTAGGTAGCTGTTAGAACAAGGGTTTGTAAGACCGAGTGTTTCACCTTGGAGAGCGCCAGTTCTCTTTCAGAAAAAGAAGGATGGAACGTTAAGACTTTGTGTGGATTACAGAGGTCTCAATTAGCTGACAGCAGTTAAGAGTAAGTATCCTATCCCCAGAATTGATGAGCTTTTGGACAGGCTAAATGGAGCCCAGATCTTCACAAAGATAGATCTCAAATCAGGGCATTACCAGATCAAGATTAATGATCAAGATATCCCAAAGACAGCCATCAATACTCGCTATGGGCACTATGAATTTACAGTCATGCCATTTGGATTTGACAAATGCCCAACTATATTCAATCGCCTAATGTAGGACATTCTCAGAGAATACTTGGATGATTTTGTTCTTGTTTTCTTTGATGATATTCTGATTTACTCAAAGAATGCAGCTGACCATGAAGCTCACGTCCGTAAAGTTCTTGAGATTCTAAGGAAGCACCAGCTCTTTGCAAAAAAGATTAAATGCACTTTCTCTGTCGACCATGTTGAATACTTGGGCTTTCTGGTATCCAAAGAGGGAATTTCTCCAAACTCCGCAAAAGTCCAAGCAGTCATAGATTGGCCTGAACCTAAGATAGTGAAAGAAGTTAGGGGATTCTTGGGATTAACTGGTTGGTATAGCTCTCATAGCTCTCATAGCTCCCCCCCTTGACTAATTTTCTCAAGAAGAATACCCCGTTTCAATGGTCTGCCAGGTGTTAGAGCGCTTTTGATAAGCTGAAGGCCGCCTTGGTTAACCAATCCCGTTCTGAAGTTGCCAAATTTCTCTCTACCCTTTGGGGTAGTAACTGATGCCAGTGGTTTTGCCCTGGGAGGTGCGCTCATGCAGAAAGGTCATGCAGTGGCCTATGAATCCCAAAAACTCAGAACGTATGAGAGAAATTATGCTGTCCACGACCTGGAGCTACTTTCAATAGTCTATGCCGTGAAGTTGTGGGACATTACCTACTGGGTCAAAGATTCACTTTCATGACAGATCATCAGAGCTTAAAGTGGATCTTCACTCAGAAGGATCTCAACATGCACCAAAGAAGGTGGATGTAGACCCTGCAGGAATTTGATTTTGAAATCAAGTACCGCCCAGGCAAAGAAAATGTGGTAGCAGATGCCCTCAGCAGAAAAGCCTCCTTGCTTGCAATCATAGTGGTGTCAAATCCATTGATTATTGAAGAAAAAGAGAAGATCGTGCAGGATAGATTCTTTGACCCTATTGCTACCCTACTTATGTAGGAAAACAAAACTCCTCAGGAGTTGAACCGAATTCAAGTGTACAGCCTGGATGAAGGAATTATGTATTATAATAGCAGGCTATGTATTCCCAATGATGAGGGGACTAAGGGTCAAATTCTGAATGAAGCCCATGATAGCCTTATAGTAGGACATCTAGGTTTCATCAAGACCTACATGTCTGTAAAGAAAAGCTTCTTTTGGCTTGGACTAAAAAAGGATGTACTTAACCATGTACGTTAATGCCTGATATGTCAGAAAGTCAAAACCGAGAGAGTAAAAATGCCTGGGAAGTTACATCCATTAAAAAAAATTGAATTTTGACACCTTAGAGTGGGGATCTCCCCTCATGAAGTAGGTGCCTTTTTCTCATCATTACCCCCAATTTTAAATCAATTAGATGAGATATTTCATCTCTCCTCTCTCCTATTTCAAAACTAGATCCAAAAAGTAAGCTAAACTGACCCAAAAATGGTCAAAAATTGACCAAACTGATTTGGAAAATTCTAGAATTAGGAGGCTCACTTTTTCCTATAAATAGAAGCCTCCCCCTTTGTAAAAGCTTAATGGTGTTTATGCACTGTTACTCTACTCGTGCCCTGAGCCATCTACATTGAATTTCTTGATAATTTAATTATTTTTGGCCTAATCCTCTCCAAAGTGAATTGGTAGCCACTCTTGCTTCAAACAAGAGTAGAATCCTCAATCCCTCAAGCCAAAGGAAAGCTTACAAGCTCCATGTAAGCTAATTTTTCTAACTTGTTTGATTTTTAAATCTATGGTTTTCTTGATTTTCGTGTTTTACTATTGATTGAATTAAATTCAAATGCTATGTCTTTGAGGAAAAGGCCACCCCCTTCTCTTCTTTACATTCCAGCCTTTCTTAATCCTAGAAAGATTAACTAAAAAATTAATTAAACTTTTTTTATCGTTTACTCTCTTGAATTTTAAAAATTGTGTAGATTAGAGTCCTATACATCTAATTTGGGTTAATTTAAGTCAATTAAAGAATGATAAAAATGAGAAATGGTTAGCCATACAAAGGAGGTTATGGCAAAATTTTCTAGAATTTTGTGGAAAAGAAAGTTTATTTTTATGTTATTCCAAAAGAGTAATTCCCACCATTTTTTGCATCTAAAAGAAATATTCTAATTACTCCATGTACATATTCACCTATGAATATGCATGGATATCACTGATATTAATTATTAAAATTGATTTCTATGCATAGAAAGATGCATAATGAAATTTTTTATTATTATAAAAGTGTTATTCTCATTAAATTTAATTTCTATGCATAGAAAGATGCATAATGAAATTTTTTTAATTATAAAAGTGTTATTTTCATTAAATTTAATTTCTATGCATAGAAGAACGCATAATGGGAAATTTTTATATTATAAAAGTGTTATTCTCATTAAATTTAATTTCTATGCATAGAAAGATGCATAATGGAAAATGTTTTATTATAAAAGTGTTATTTTCATTAAATTTAAGTTCTATGTATAGAAAGGTATATAATGGAAATTTTTTTATTATAAAAGTGTTAATCTCATTAAATTTAATTTCTATGCTTAGAAAGATGCATAATGGAATTTTTTTTTTATAGAAGTGTAATTCTCATTAAATTTAATTTTTATGCATAGAAAGATGCATAAAGGAAATTTTTATTATAAAAGCGTTATTCTTGTAAAAATTAATTTTTATCCATAAATAAATGCATAAAGAAATTCTTTTTATTTTAAAAGTGTTATTCCTATTAAAATTGATTTTATGCATAAAAGGATTTTTTTTAGTCTTATTCCCATTGAAGTTGACTTTTATGCATAAATAGATGCATAAAGAATTTTTATATCAAAATTAGCATTCTCTTAAATTCTAGGAGAAATTGATAAATGAATAATTAAATACTCTAAGAGAGAAATTTCTATCGTTTTATACTCACACGGATTGTAAAAAGAAAATTCAAGAAATCTATCGAGATCGAAATATTCAGATAAATGATTAATTTATTCCTCATTGGAATTCGTAACTAATTTAGAAATAATTTAAGTGAATATTCAAAGAAAGAAATTCAATAAAATAGTAACTGAATTATTAAACTTTTTGGAGAAAGCTAGTTCAGGAAAAATCTTATCAGACTCAAACCTTGAATCCGACTATGACCAAGACCAAACTCTTTCGTCAGTTTCGAGGAAAGAAGATGTGACCAGTTTAGAAAAATACCCTCAAAACTCCCACTAAATCTGAAACTAAGTTTGAGACCCTTCAAATTGATCTGTGGATCAAGGTTACAGAATTTGAGAAATTCTAGTATGAAATTTAGAATTCCATTCAAGAAGTTTTGGGGATACTGATTCAAGATATACTCATTGTATTCAAAAGAAAATCAAACTGAAAACTTGCATAGAAACCCTATTTTCTTAAAGGACTGTCTTATGCCAGAATGCTGGAGGGATCATTTGGTATATGTTTTTCTAAGGGAAGTTCGATTGCAATAGCTGGCGGGGAGGAGTGTTCAAAGGACAACTCACGTGGTGGCAAAACCTGCCCAGGTCTTGACCAGCCTCGGTACGGTTAAAATGGTGCGCTTTCTGTATGATGGACGAGGGTCGATGAAGCGGTCCCTGAGTGAAGTGCCAAGACACCTAAGGAGGATACTGGAGGGTTCTGACCAGGCGATGCATGGGCTCGCGGTGCCTAGGACACCCATGTGTATGTCGTGGAAGATATGTATGATGGAGGAAATGATTTTTGTAATATGTTACTAGATCTCGTTGACCACCTGGTCTCAACAGAGAGTCCGGAGTGATACTTTTTTTTAAAAGAAACAAGGGACTGGATGGAAATTTTTGAGTTATGACATTTGTAACCAATAATTGTTTGTCAATGGATTGTTTTATAAGTTAAAGTTTTAAAGAGGAGTGTGTATGCCGCATATCTATATTCGAAAGCAAAAGTTAAGAAAGGCATTCAATTATGGGTCGGTGAGTAATTGTCTGGCTCTACCGATTCCAGTGGTTAGGTGTGGTGGCTAACCCATGGGCCGGATGGGGTAGGCTGGAATCAGTGGAGTATTAATAATGAAATTAAAATAACATGAAAGTTTGTTCCCTCTCTTACTATAAATGAGTTGCCCTCTTCTCCGCTCCCTTTAGATGTGAGGTTAGCTGTTGGATTTGGCTTTGCAATTCTTCTTCTTTGGCCTTACAATTGGTTTGGAGCTCTTATACTTGGTGGGCATGAAGTGTGGTGAGCTCATTGGTGTGGGTGACCTCTTTCTGAAGCTGCTCCTTAGCTTGTTCTAATTTTGCCTTGAGGTCCACATTTTCTTTGATTCTTTGTACAATTGTGTGGTGTTGAGGACCATGTTATTGCTTTCCAGACTTTATACTTGTTCTCTTGCTCCTTTGTGGCCTTCAAGATTTTCATGATAACATCCTTATGGGTAGCTTCAGTTGTTGCCAAAGTGGTCTTTTAAGGTTTGCACTTGTGTGCATGCATCGTTAACCTGCTTCCAAAGGGCGATGTTATGGTCGTGGAGCATGTGTGTTGTGAGGAGGTGGCACCGCCAGACCTTTTGTTCCTACTCCCAGATTGCACTTGTGCTTGCACCTTCTTCGAGCCCAGCCTGTGGTTGGTTTAGCAGCTCATCCAGCCCTTCCATGGTCTCTTGCAAGAATTGTTGATAGTCCATTTTCGTAGGGGGGCTAGCGGGGGTATTCTTTCCTCATCTTCCAATAGCCTTCTTTTGCTTGGGCTTGAGGGCTTTGCACTTCTTTGTTGTTTGCTGGCTTCATTGGGGGCCTATGTTTCATGTACTTGAGCTGTGGCCGCCTCAACGCCTTGTGTTTCCTCAGCCTGTACTGGTGCTTCTTGTTCAGGCACTGTCTCTGGCATGTCTGCCGCCAGAGCTGAATCTTTGAGTGGAGATGGATCCATGAATATCAATTGAGCTAGGCTTTTTGGAGGAGTAACTTGTTGCAGGGGCTCCTATGTAGCTTGGCTGATGGTAGTCTCTTGCAATGCTTCTTGGTATGTTCGGATTTCCTGGGCCACTTCCGCCTCTAATCTTTGCAATTCGGTAGCTATATTTGGAACTATTCCGCTCATCTACTTCTCTGTCTTCTTCTTTCTCCCCTTCCCCTTCTTCTTTTCCTTCATTATTGACTGGGTCTCCATCAAGAGACAGCCTACCCTTCTTGCATATCTTCAGCTCTGTGTGTTGGTTGTTTTGGTAGCAGTGCCAGTTTTGCAAGTGCCCTCCCACTAGCTTTTGAGGTGTACAGGTGTAAGAACCTCCCCTTCTAATCTTGTGATTATTCCCCTCTCTGAAATAGAAGAAAGATCCTCTTTTACCCTGTTTTGGCCTAGAGAGAGAAAATGTCTAGAGAGAGATAATCCAAAATTGAGATATTTTTGGATATAAAAATCCTTCTAGTGTCTAAAATGGTTTCCCCTGAAATAGAAATTCAAAAAGAACTTTCCAATGTGCAATTGGAATTAATTGAAAATGTGTATAAAGGACCTTAGCCTAAGGGTCTAGTTTTTCAGAAATTTTTCGATTATGGTCCAATTAAGGTTCCTATGGGCCAATAGGATCAATCCAAGTGTGGGGCGGAGATAAATCCAATGAATAAAAGAAAATACCCAAAAATGAGTAAATTTCCACATAAGATGAAGAGTTGACTGAGTACAAGGTTTATTAGTTAAAAATTATGAGATTTTACTAAAAAAATTAGATATTTTGGTATAATGATACATTTTTGACACCTTGGTAAGGAGGGGGGGAGACTTCATGGAGGCACATATTTCACACATGCGGTGGAGTTTTTAACTCAAAAAAATTACGATATTTTTATCTCTCCTCTGTCCTGGATCAAACCAAATCAAAAGGGAGCCAAACTAGGTCCAAATCTTGTCCAAATTCAGCCAAACTGAACCTAGAAAATTCTAGAACCTAGTTGGACCTGGTTAGAGGCCTCCCTCACCTATAAATAGATCCTTAGTTTTTTGTAAAAAAATCTCTGAGCTATACCATGCGATTATTACATTAAAATAATGATATTTTTTATTAAAATCCTCTACTTTTGGAGAGAGTGGAGCCTCTCTCTCTCTTCAACCATCCTTGGAGCTTTCCTTTCAACACACTAACCAATTGACTGGTTGGGGGCTTCTTCTAAGATAGAGAAGCAAGCAAAAATAAGAGGTAAAGTGTAATTTTATGGTTTTTCTCTACTATTCTCAATGTTTTCACTTCTCAACCCCTCTCAAGCTTGAGAAGTTTCTAAATTAAGTGTTTATAATACAAAACAAGCTTTTCTTAAGAGTTATAATGAATAATTAAGAAAATTTTACATTTATGCTTAGTTAAGATGCTTTTTATGTTTATCTCTCTCTCCCCCAAAGAATGGTCATTCCTATGACCAATTCTCTATTCAGTCATGGAGAAATTCTCAATTCACAAATCAAACTCTAGGTTTGTGAAGCTCGAGGTTAAGAAAATGGTTTTTATACTTATATGCTAGTAAATTATGGTAATCTTATGAGTTAAATCCATAAATTGGATTTAAGGTTAAAAGATAGTTATACTATCATAATTACATTACTAAGTCTTATTCTTTTTAAAAATATTAAAAATTGTCAATAATAGCAGAGCTATGGTAAAATTTTTAAGAAATTAATACATAATTCATTCCTATGCATAACATGAAAAGAGAACTTCCTACCATATTCTAGGATTGAATATCCTAGGCTAAAAGAATTATTTTCATCACATTCAATGGAAAACTAATTCTTAAGGTTTATGTATAATTAAATATTTAAGAAAAGATAAAATTATGGTAATTTTATTTAAATGATAAAAGAGAAATTTCCATGACATTTGGAATTCAGTCATTTAAATAGGAAGAGTGAAATTCTTAGCATATTGGAATTAATGGATATTTTATTGAAATTCAAAGAGAAATTTTTGATAAATTTATTTTATGCATAAAAAATATTTAAATGATAAACAAGAAATTCCCATGACATTTGGAATTCAATCATTTAAATAGTAAAAGTGAAATTCTTAGCATATTGGAATTAATGGATATTTTATTTAAATTCAAAGAGGAATTTTAGATAAATTTATTTTATGCATGAGAAATATTTAAATGATAAAAGAGGAATTCCCATGACATTTGGAATTCAATCATTTAAATAGTAAAAGTGAAATTCTTGGCATATTGAATTAATGGATATTTTTATTAAAGAAAAGAGAAATTTTAGATAAATTTATTTGATGATAAAAGAGGAATTTCCATGACATTTAGAATTCAAGTAATTAAATGTAAAAAAAAGAATTCCCATGATATTTGAGATCCAAGAAATTAAGTGGGAAAAAGAGAAATTTTTAGGATAATTCAATTTATGAATATTTATCAAAAGTGGAAATATGGGTAGAATTGATTTTTGTAAATCCCATGAATTCTTTTATTCAAAAGAGGAATATTGAATATAATTTATTTGAGAAATTGAGAAAGAATATGGAAATAGTCGTCGAGAAAAAGAACCTTTATCTATGCCAAACAATTGGCAAAAATTTAGAAAAAAGTTCCATTATCGGTATCGAAGTAGGAAAAGCTACTAAATGGGAATAAGATGTGAATGGGATGCGACAGGATGTGAATGAATGTGATAAGATATAAATGGGGTGTGAATAGATGTGATAAGATATAAATGGGATGTGATAAGATGTGAATGAGATGCGATAGGATGTGAATGGATGTGATAAGATGTGAATGGGATGCGATAAGATGTGAATGGGATGTGATAGGATGTGATAAGATGTAAATAGGATGTGATAGGATGTCAATAGATGTGATAAGATGTAAAAGGGATGCGATAGGATGTGAATGGGATGTGATAGGATGGGGTGTCATTAAAATGAATGTGGATGTGAATGGATGTGAATGGGATGTGATAGGATGGGGTGTCATTAAAATGAATGTGGATGTGATAGGATGGGGTGTCATTAAAATGAATGTGAATAGGATGCGATAAGATGTGAATGAGATGCGATAGGATGTGAATGGATGTGATAAGATGTAAATGGAATGTCATATGATGTGAATAGATGTAAATGGGATGTGATAAGATGTGAATGGGATGTGATAGGATGTCAATAGATGTGATAAGATGTAAATGGGATGTGATAGGATGTCAATAGATGTGATAAGATGTAAATGAGATGCGATAGGATGTGAATGGATGGGGTGTCATTAGAATGAATGTGGATGAGATGTGAATGCCATATGAAAACCAATAGTGACAAGATACTCAGCAATCTTGTCATGCCATGCTCGTGGAGCTTGCTTCAGCCCATATAAGTGGACATAGTAGGCCCAATCCTCCACTTTCTCCTCATGTACCTTTGCAATTCTATTCAAGGCCACCCTGTTATATCTGTCCATGGGCTTGACCTGCATCATTAATGACATGACCCTGCAAGCTTTTTTTGTAGCCTCATCACGGATGTTCTCGTACACTCGATCCCATTGGAGTTGTAAGGACTCGGCCCCATTGGAGTTGTAAGAACTTTTCTTGATCATTACATCCAGAGGCATTTTTTTAAATGTGTGGGCGTGGACCTTGACTATTGGCGGGAGCTGCCGAGTATCCCTTCTGTGATAAGAAGTTGCTCTGTAGTGCCGTCAGCCTTTGTGATAGTTCCTCTTTTGGTGCTATGACACAAAGTTGAGGTTTTGACTTCGGTCACTTCTTAGAATCAAAACACAATTGTATGAAACCTCACAGCCTCCTCACCTCCCTTTCTCTCCCCAGGTTAAGATAAAGATAAACAAATCAAAGGTGAGATCATAATTCATGGAAGGAAAGATGAAAGGCTCAGGAAAAGCAAGAATTTCTGCTAGTCTTGCAGCTCCAAACAAGAGGGCAATTCTTTGTTGGAAGAAAATCTTCTGACTCAGGATTATGTGAACGGAAACATACGGGGAATGTTGGTAAGGTTCATCTATTCCAATTGGGCGATTTGGACAAAACATCTTAAAGTAAAATAATATAGCAATCACTTACAAGAGGATAAGATACATGGGATTTGCTTTTTGATAAGAGATTAAGAGGAATTAATCATTATTAAGAAGAAATAATGGCCAAAAGTCTATAGAAATAGAGATACACAGAGAATTGTAGTTTTAAATCCATACAAATTATACAAAAGAAGATTACATAGGTACATAGAGCATGAAGAGAGCTTTGCGTCTATGTAAAAACTTTTGAAAACGGGCAACCGAGCGAAAAGCTATGAGCATTTTACTACAAGACTCTAAAACTGCCAAAATTTGCCTAAAAGTTAGCAACTTTGGGAGAAATTCTGATCATCAATGAAGTAAAGGATTAAGAAATTAGTTACATGAGTGGAAAGAGCATATAAAGAGCTTTCTAGCCATATGATCAATTTTAGAAACCAATACTCGAGTGATGCAGTTGAAATTTGGGTATTAGACCATAAAAACTGCACTTCCCTCTCTTTGCATGAAACCTCAATTTTCACATAGCCTCTTGCCTCTCATCTCCTTCATGATTCAAGATAGAGGGTAAGGGTTAACATTGCTCAGCAGACAATCATAAAAATTTACCTATGGTCCCCAAAGTCTTTCCACATGCTCATTACCGCTAAAACCATTGGTACCTCCAAAGGAGGGTGGCAATAAGGCAAGGGCTACCTTGAGAAGTCACAGGCCCACCAAGATAATAACTCCTTATCCCACTTATCATGAATCATCAAAGAGGTCCAAAATTGGGTTAAGCATGAGGAGCTAATGCTAAATGATACATTCACATGTAAAGAGAGTGTTTGAATAAGGGTTTGAACTTTGAAGATAAGAGAATGGCAATGACACAAAATGATCAATTGAGGAGGCTTCATTTATTGATTTGAAAGGGAGAGGAGGGCTCCTTTTATAGGTGAAGAATCACCCTTTCTTCCATTGTTACAAATTACAACATAAAAATCTTCAACCCTTCTTCAGTGACATAAGGGTAGATGTCACCATCAATTGTCCTCTCTTAGGCTAAGTCTTCTATAGATTATTAAATTGAAGTCTTTTTGACTTTGAAAGTGTGATGAAATAATAGCGGTCTAAGTGGCATGTAGGTGGAGATCCCACTTACACATGGCAGAATTCTCCTCGTCCATGTAGGCATTCTAGAAGAATCTTTCCCAATTATGCACCTACACACACTCCTCCACATGCCTTCCACACTCCCCAACTTGTAGCCTTATGGTGAATACTATATTAATAATACAATTAAAATCCATGTGAGCATGAAGGCCCACTTTTATTTTCCACATCACTAGCCTATCTACCATACCAAAGTATTAATCAAGCATACTTGTGGCATTTACAATGTGTGCCTCCTAAATCAAGTAAAACCATTATATTTGAAGATAGAATGCTATTATCAGGGTAGCCGCCAAGCCGCTACATCACCATGCCGTTATTACATTGTGGGCGCCACAATCTTCTTGGACAAGCTTCCACCTTATTACCATTGAGAAACCATCAAAATATATACAAAATTGAAAATGAAAGATATCAATTTTTCGTGTCACAGTGCCCTTGTCTCGTAGGTCTTGATGTATTCTACGTAGAGTTCCATGTCGATACTTCTTGTTGGGAGTATTTGTACCATTTTCCCCAAGCCAACCTTGTCCTCGACTTCAGCCTCTTCTAGAATTTGGAGGCATTCTGGGTTGTGGTAATGGAGGGATACCTTTTCATGGGCTATGAGAGCTTCTTTGTTGATGATGGCCCCATGGAAGGTTTGCGCATAAGGGCCCGAAGAATTCAACTTCAGGACCCGCATTGGCTTCTTTTTTTGACTTATTGGGGATCCAGTGGTACTCGCTTGAGTTACAACTGGGGTCTTGAGAGCTTCCGACTCTGAGACTGATATCTGTACATGAATAGCACATCAGTCTTCCGACTAGTGGGGTTAATGGGTAATCAGTTAGTTGAAATGAGGAGTGTGTCAGTGTAGGAGAAATCACAGGGTGTGTTAATAGACAGGTGAAGGTTGTGGCATGAAGGTGCAGGGTCAAAGTGGTTTTGTTAATCTGCAAGTCGTGAAGTTAGGTTTTGTGAAACATTGAGGTTCCGTGAAACAGTGAGGTTCCGTGAAATGAGGTTCCGTGAGCTGGTGGGTTCCGTGAAACAGTGAGGTTTTGCGAATTGGTTAGGTTTTGTGAAACACAAAGGTTCTGTGAAACAATGAGGTCTATGAAATAGTGAGGTTCCGTTAACTGGTTAGGTTTCGTGAAATACTCAGGTTCCATGAAATAGTGAGGTTCTGTGAACTGTTGAGGTTCCGTGAACTGGCTACATTTCGTGAACTGGTTAGGTTTTGTGAAACACTAAGGTTTCGTGAAAAGGTGAGGTTCGGTGAACTGGTTAGGTTTTGTGAAACAGTGAGGTTACATGAAACCGTTGAGGTTCCGTGAACTGGTTAGGTTTCATGAAACATTGAGGTTCTATGAAACAGTGAGGTTTTGTGAACCGTTGAGGTTCCATGAAAATACAGGTTCACGAACCTAAGGTTCTATGAAACCACAGGGTGATGATATCGTGAATCTTTAGTGAAGGTGCCATTTGTTATGTTATTGGTTTTTCATGTTTTTCTTTCGTTGTTAAGATGCCGATTCTGCTTAATGCATGTGAGGATACCATGAAGCAATTTTTAGATAAATTATGATTTAGGAATTTATGTACAATAAGCATTGCTGACAAGATATTGATCAATCATGAAGATCAAAAAATACAAGAAGAAAATGAAAATGAAAAGGGAAAGGATCAAGCTCCCACCTCGATAGGAGACAGTCGATTATAGCCCAAAATTGGGGATGGAAGATGCACAGAGATTAGTAGCGAAAGCGACACGCAATTGAAAAGCAAAGGTCACATGATGTATAACGATGGAAAAGGAAAGAAATTTGATTTTATAAGGTAGTCGTCAGACAGGGTGCCTGCCTTAATGAAGAAAACCACGTGGCGTTGCTTGATTGGCCCATGAGAAATGACCGTTTCATGGCATGAATGTTTTTAAATTAGTTCACGGTGTGAACCTTTGTGGACCAGTTCACGTCGTGAATGTTTTTGAATTGGTTCACGGTGTGAACCTTTGTGAACCAGCTCACGGCGTGAACGTTTTTGAATCATGAATGGATAAGATCGATACCATCTCGTTTTTTCTTCATGTTCAAGCATTCAACCATGCACATAATGAGTGAATGATACCCTGTTTACCTTGTACCCATTGTGCAACCATTGGACACCCTTCTGTTTTACTACCACGAGAACCAAGGAGTCACCTGGGCACTTTTGGGTATTTGTTGATGCAGTCGTTTTAGCTGTATGTTGTTGAAAAATAGGTAGAGGGAGAGGAGACACACACACAGGAGCAAACCCTAATGTATATTGCAGACCCTAACCATAGAGGGAAGCCATCTCCCTTGTCACACAATGCATAAAGCCATAATCCATAATACACACAACACATTATGAGTTGTGTCCACACACATCTAACCCTAGCTAATGTCCACACACTATGACTAGCTGGACGCGGTCATTTATGTCTCACACATGTTGCTACCTAACATGCCAGCACATAGCATAGCTAGCACACACACTGACATCGAGCCTCGGGGGGGTCACTATATGTAGAATACCCCTATCGCGTGCGTTCAAGGCCTATATTTTAAATCCCTTATTTGTGAATTTTTTTATCTATATAATATCCCCTTTTCTTTATGAATATGTATAATTTTTTTTAAAATTTTTTTAAATCATACCCTTATGTAAATATATTTCTGTAAGTTTCATAAATTAAAAATATGCTTCTGTTGAACGCACGTGATAGTCACATTTTTTTGTGAGTGACCCCCCCCCCCCCCCCCCCCCCGAGCATCGAGCTTGAATCTCAACAGCCCCTCTCAAGCTCATGGTGTACTGCCATAGATGAAGATGCATATGAGCTTGGGATATCAAAGCTCTCAACACTCCCCCTCAAGCTCATCCCATGTACTCCCAACATAGTACGGAAGTACTCAAACTTCTCCCTGCTAAGTGGCTTTGTAAAGATGTCTGCCACGTGCTCTTCAGTCCTCACATGCTGTAGATCAACTGTACCATCCAACACCTTCTCTCTGACAAAGTGATAATGGACCTCTATGTGTTTGGTCCTCGCATGGAACACTGGATTCTTGGCCAACTGTATACTGCTCATGTTGTCACAATGAATGACAACTTTGCCATCAATAGGTCTAAATGAATTATATTCCTAATCATTTTCATAATTCTCATAATTTGACTGAATCTAGAAAATTTGTGCATAACCTTCTTTATTTTTTTGACAAATGATTAATGCTCCAAACTCCACTTTTAGCATAAAATCTATTATGCATAATTTCATTCTCTAATGATATAAATTTTTCCATAGCTTCCCCACATTTTCTATGAACGATAATACTCAAAATTTCACTTTTAATATAAAAATTATTTATGCATAAATTTCATTTTCTAATGATAAAGAATTTAACATAACTTTCCTATATTTTCTGTAAAAATGAGAATGCTTAGAATTCCACTTTTAGCATAAAAGTGGAATGAGAATGCTTAGAATTCCACTTTTAGCATAAAAATTAATTATGCATAAAATTTATTTTTTTAATGATAAAAATTTTGCCATAGTTTCTCCACATTTTCTATGAAATGAGAATGCTTAAAATTACACTTTTAGAATAAAATTTATTCTATGCATAAACTCATTCTCATGATGAAATTTTTGCCATAGTTTCCCTGCATTTTCTATGAATTGAAAATGCTCATAATTACACTTTTAATATAAAAATTAGTTTATGTATAAACCTAAGCTTATACATAAACATTAATTCATCATAAATCAAGAAAAGCATGGTTTTAAGAGAAAAACCACAAAATAAAATGCTTCCCAAGCATGAGGGAGGTTAGGAAGAAGATTAACATTAAAAAGAGAGCATAAACTTCATTGTTTAGGCTTACCCTTGGTTTGCTTGATTCTTTACCTTGCAAATATTTAGTAGCCCTCAAGGAAAAGGCTTGGCCACCAAGGGGAAAGGGTAATCTTTAAGAGAAGAAGAGGTTTAGTGAAGCCCCAAAGCTTCAAAATGGAGGGCCAATGAAGAGGGAAGAGGAAAATACACTAAATTAAAAACTGCACTAGCATATAATTACTCTAAGATGAAAATGAAAAGGAATAGGGATCTATTTATAGGTGAGGGATGCCACCAACCAAGTCCAACTAGAATTTAGAGGCTTCCAGCTTCAGCTTGATCCAATTTTGACAAGTTTTGGAGGACCAGTTAGGCCCACTTTTTTGATCTAGTTTGAAAGAGGTGAGAGGAGAGATGAAAAATCTCATTGGTTTTGATTAAAAAATTAGAGTAATGATGAGGATTCTAGGTGCCTCCTTCATGAGCTCCACTCACCCTCCTGAGGTGTCAAAATTCTACTTTTTACTATTAAATCCCTATTTTTTTTACTATTATGTCCTGTACTAGTCAACTCTTCATCTTATGTGAGAATTTACTCCTTTTTGGGGAATTTTTCTTATTCTTGCATTTTTCTTATTTCCAACACTTGGATTAACCCTATTGGCCCTTTAGAACACTCTTTGGACCCTAATTCATAATTTTTTCCAAATGTGGACCCTTAGGCTAAGGTGTCTAATGCACATATTCAATTAATTTCTAATGCATATTAGAAAACTTCTTTTGAACTTCTCTTTTAGGGGAATTCATCTAAAATAAAAGGGATAACTTTATATCCAAAAATATCTCAAAACTCTATTATCTCTCTCTAAGCCAAAAAAACAAAGGAAAACAATGTTTTCTTGCACTCTGAAATAGGGGATGATTACAGGGGACTAAGAGGAGAACTTATACATCTTTTTGGGGCAGAGGAGGAACCTTACATCTATTCTAAAGGGGGGAATGATTACAAGAGACTGAAGGGGAGATTCTTATACCTTTACATCTCAAAAGCTGGAGGGAAAAATTTGCATTATTTCTTCTAAATATCTCTTCTTTTTTAACTAATAACCTTGTCCTTAGTCAACTCTTCATCTTATGTGAGTATTTACTCATTTTTGGGGGAGATTTCCTTTTATTCTTCAATTTATCTCCTCCCTACATTTGTATTAATTTAATTGGTCCATAGGAACCTGAATTCAAAAATTTCAAAAAATCTCGATCCTTAGGCTAAGGTCCTTTTTACCTGATTTCAATTTATTCCAATTGCACATTGGAAATTTCTTTTTTGAATAATCTGTTTGAGGGGAAATCATTTTAGACACTGGAAGGATTTTATATCCAAAAATATCTCAATTTTGAATTACCTCCCTCTAGACATTTTCTCTCTCTAGGCCAAAATAGGGTAAAACAAGATCTTTCTTTTATTTCAGAGAGGGGAATAATTATAAGATCAGAAGGGGAGGTTTTTACACCTGCACACCTCAAAAGCCGAAGGGAGGAATCTTACATCCTACCCCACTTAAAAAACACGAGATGTCCTCATCTCGCAAAATTAGAGGAGAACTCTTTTCCTTAAGATCCAACTGATTCTGGGGTTCCTTATAGTCTAGCGAACCCAACAGAATCCTAGGATAAAGATCCCTTATATAAAACTCATCATCAGGTTATAATTCACTCAGATCCTATCATTCAAATCCTTATCACAATAATGGTCCATTAGATCGAATTTTCTATCTGAACAGTCCTTCATGGAAATTCTCAATTATACAGATTTTTAATTTGACACCCCTTAACTTGATCCACTGGATCAAGTGTTAAGAGCAGCAATTTGCCAGCACAATCCACTAGTCTCATAGTGATTTGCTGAAGTCATTAACGTCATTCCAGCTATGAACATCATCACAGGGACTCGTCCCATTCATCCTTATTGTGGTTTTGTGTAAGATTCCTCCCCAGCCTCTCAAGATGTCCAGCATCTTCCCCTGTAATCAATCCCCTCTTCAGAAATATAAAAGATCTTGTCTCTGCCTATTTTGACATAGAGAGAGAAAATATTCTAGAGAGAGAATATTCAGATTTTTAATATTTTTGGATAGAAAAATATCTCATCTTATTAAAATGAATTCCCCTGAAACAGAAATTTAAAAAGAACTTTCCAATGTGCAATTGGAATTAATTAGAAATGGGTATAAAGGACCTTAGCCTAAGGGTCTAGATTTTCAAAAAATTTTGGATTATGGTCCAACTAAGGTTCCTATGGGCCAATAGCATCAATCCATGTGTAGGGAGGAGATAAATCCAATTTGTAAAAGAAGATACCCAAAAATGAGTAAATGCTCACATAAGATGAAGAGTTGAAAATGTACAAGGTTTATTAGTAAAAAACTATGAGCAATATTAAAAATATGAGATATTTTGGGTATCCAAAAATGAGTAAATGCTCAAACAAGATGAAGAGTTGAAAATGTACAAGGTTTATTAGTAAAAAACTATGAGCAATATTAAAAATATGAGATATTTTGGGTATAATGATTCTATTTTGACACATATGTAAGGAAGGGGAGTTCTTTAAAGGAGGTGCATATTTCACATGCTTGAATGAGTTTTAAACTAAAAAATAATGTGATATTTTTATCTCTCCTCTCTCTTGAACCAAACCAAATCAAAATGGAACCAAACCGAATCAAAAAAGTAATCAAACTATGTCCAAATCTAGTCCAAATTCAACCAAACTGAATTTAGAAAATTCTAAAATTCAGTTAGCTTTGGTTAGAGCTTCCCTCTCCTATAAATAGAACATAATTTCTTTGAAAAAAAATATAGAAGAATTTACTACACTGAGTTATGCTGAAATAATGCTAATTCCTACTATTCTCTAAAATTCTCTCCAAATTGAAGAAATTGGAGCTTCCCTCTTTCTTCAATCCCCATTGGTGGCTCCATCAACATACTTAACCAATTGATTGGTTGGGGGCCTCTACCGTGAACAAAGAATCAAGCAAATTGTAAGGTAAATGGTTAATTTTGATCTTTTCTATAATTTCTCAATGCTTCTCTCTTCTCAACCCCTCTCAAGCTTGAGAAGCTTAATTGGAATTATTTTTGAATGCTATTGAAGTTAATTGATGAATGGTAGTGAAGAGTTACATAATTTGATGAATGCTATTGAAGTTAATTGATTAATGATAGTTAAGAATTACAAAAATTTCCATTTATGCTTAATTCAAATGGTTTTTATGTAAATTCTCTCTCTCACTCAAGAAATGGTCATACTCATGACCCATTCTCAATCCAAATGAAGCTTTTCATAAAGCTTTTCCTTAATCCAAGATTAATCTATGCTTGAGGCCAAATTAATGGCTTTTTTCTATGCTTTTAGTTTATGTATATTGATGATTCAATCCATTATGGATTAATGATCCAATTAGGGATCATTCTAATTATTTTCTTAAAGATAAGCTTTATCCCTTAGAAAAATTGAGATTTATCAGTCATAGTAGCGGAGCTATGGCAAAATTTTTATAAAAATTACGCATAAAATAATTTCATTCAAAGCATAAAAAGAGGACTTCCTACCATATTCTAGGAATTATCATCCTAGATTAATTGAAAGATATTCATTGTAATCCTAGAGAAATTGATTTTTATATTATGCATAATTGAATTTCATGCATAGAGGTATGCATAGAAGATGATTATTTTATTATAAAAGAGTTACTTTTAGCATAATTGAATTTCATGCATAGAGGTATGCATAAGAGACGAATATTTTATTATGAAAGAGTTTCTTTTAGCATAATTGAATTTCATGCATAGAGGTATGCATAGAAGATGATTATTTTATTATAAAAGAGTTACTTTTAGTATAATTGAATTTCATGCATAGAGGTATGCATAAGAAACGAATACTTTATTATAAAAGAGTTACTTTTAGCATAATTGAATTTCATGCATAGGGGTATGCATAGAAGATGATTATTTTATTATAAAAGAGTTACTTTTAGCATAATTGAATTTCATGCATAGAGGTATGCATAAAAGATGATTATTTTATTATAAAAGTGTTACTTTTAGCAATTGAATTTCATGCATAGAGGTAAGCATAAAAGATATGGGAAGTGATAAGATGTGATAAGATGTATATGAGATGAGTTAATATGTGATAAGATGAGTTAAGAAGTGATAGGATGTGTAGGGGATGAGGTAAGAAGTGTATGTGATGGGATAAGATGTATATGGGTTGTGATAGGGTGAGAATATGGATGTGAATGTGGATGGGTATGTATGGATATATGCATGTAGATGTGGATGCATGAATGTGGATGTATGGATGTGAATGAGGATGTGGATGTGGATGCATGGATGTGAATGTGGATGGGTATGTATGGATGTATGCATGTAGATGTGGATGCATGAATGTGGATGTATGGATGTGAATGAGGATGTGGATGTGGACGCATGGATGTAAATGTGGATGTGTATGTATGGATGTATGCATGTAGATGTGGATGCATGAATGTGGATGTATGGATGTGAATGAGGATGTGGATGTGGATGCATGGATGTAAATGTGGATGTGTATGTATGGATGTACGCATGTAGATGTGAATGTGAATGTGGATGTATGGATGTAAATGAGGATGTGGATGTGGATGCATGGATGGAGATGTGGATGTATACATGTAGATGTAGATGTATAGATATGGATGTGAATGTGGAGGTGGATGTATGCATGTAGATGTAGATGTATAGATATGGATGTGAATGTGGAGGTGGATGTATGCATGTAGATGTAGATGTAGATATATAGATATGGATGTGAATGTGGAGGTGGATGTATACATGTAGATGTAGATGTATAGATATGGATGTGAATGTGGAGGTGGCTGTATGCATGTAGATGTAGATGTATGGATGTGAATGTGAATGTGGATGTGGATGTATGCATGGAGATGTGGATGTATGCATGTAGATGTAGATGTATGAATGTGGATGTGGATGTATGCATGTGGATGTTAATGTACGCATATAGATGTGGATGTATGGATGTGAATGTGCATGTAGATGTGGATGTATAGATGTGAATGGGAATGTGGATGTGGATGTATGTATGTATGTGGATGTGGATGTATGAATGAGGACATGATAATGGATGTATGCATGTGGATGGGGATATGGATGTGTATGTATAAATGTGGATATGGGATGTGGATGTATAAATGAGGATGTGAAAATGGAGATAAGCATGTAGATGTGGATGTATGGATGTGAATGTGGATGTGGATGTGGATGTGGATGTATGGATGTGGATATGGATGTGAATATGTGATATGTGATGTGAAGGAATCTGAAGTGAAGAGATGGAAAATGAGGTGATTGGATGAGTACACATATAAATGGAATGTGGAATAAGTAATGTGGATTAATGAGGGATAACGTGGAAAAATGAGAGTTAATATAGAAACTGTATTTGTAAACTGTTTGTAAATGCTGTTTGTAAATGGTTGGTTTATGTCAAGAATGCTGGGGAAGCATTTTTGACCGTCTTGTGATTAAGGTCGTGGAGACCTAACTGATAAAGTTGCAACTGCTGACAGAGAGTCAATGGAGGACGTCTCGCGTAGCAAAGTCGGCCGAGGTCTTGACCAGCCTCGGTTCGATTAAAATGGTGAGCTTCCGGTACGGTGGATGAGGGACCAAGGAAGCGGCCTATGAGTGAAGCGCTAGGTCACCTCGAAGGATCCTAGAGGGTGCTGACCATACGGTGCTCGGGCTCTGGGTCGCCTAGGATACCCACGCGTGCGTCGAGGAAGATATTGGAACAAGGAGTAAGAGCTGTTTTGTGAAATCGGGCATGGATCTGGTTGATTGACCTTGCTGGTCTTCAATGGATGAGTCCATGGCTCTTTATATGGATCCGTTGGTTGATCTTGCTGATCTTCAACGAGAGTCCATTTGGATTTTTATAAGTGATTATATTGCCGAGTATTATGGGCTAGGAACTATTTAAAAGGCCCCTGAGGACAGGTGGTGAGCGTTCTAGTTGCCAATGATGCCATAGATACTCTGATGAAGGAATGATGGGAAATTAAGAATCAACCGGATAATTTGGAAGATTGTGATTAGTGATACTATGGTTTCATTAAAGGATTGTTTTAAAACTGATTGAATCTGTGAAAAAGGCAATTTCATATTGGGTGTGTAAGTGGTGTGACTAGTTTTATTTTTGCATGAATATCCGGCTAGGGGGCCTGGGAACTCTTTTCCTTGGTACGCGGGACAAAACCTAACCAAATTCCTAATTGGATCCCATCACTACAGTGGTTGGGCGGTTAGCTAACCCATGGGACTGGATGGGGTTTGGCTGGATTGATGGATCCGTAAATCGAGACTCAATTTCTGTTATTACGATAGATAAAGTAA
Source organism: Cibotium barometz (assembly GCF_041138505.1). Lineage (NCBI taxonomy): Eukaryota > Viridiplantae > Streptophyta > Polypodiopsida > Cyatheales > Cibotiaceae > Cibotium > Cibotium barometz. The sequence goes on from NC_141096.1 coordinate 10,772,387, forward strand.
ATCCCGGATAGTAATTGTTCTATGGATAGGAATCAACGGCTGTGCCTCTTTGATGGGGAAAAAAGCGTTGATCCCAATGATCCAAGTGCAAGTTTCTTCCTTGATCTGACCGAGTATCTTTATAGGTACAATCGGATCAGCTTGATCAGTAATGGTCTTGACTACGTTAGAGTAAAAAGTTATCCTGGTGGAAACGCCCGTGCTTTTCGGGTAAGAGAAGTTTTTCCGAGTCCGGTTTTTGGAAAAATCGACGGATTAGTCTCTTGTTCGGATATCCGTGGATGAGGCCCCGAATGTGGGACCCCTATCCCGCGCGAGAAGTGCTACTTCCGCTGCTAGTACCCCGAATCTGTTGCTCGGTGGGAACAGGGATCTCACAGTTGGTATCAGAGCCATTCGGCTAATAAAGATCAACTGAGAAGATAAATATGTCAAAAATTTATTAAGAAACACAAAAAGATTGTAATTGTGTGATATAAGTCATACAATTTGATATTCAAACTGAAATTCGTAATTTGGTAATTGGGTCTTCAGATGGAAGTACCGCAATTATATAGAATCCCTGACTTGCTTGAGGCCTAGACATGATGGTATTTCCTTATAATTCCAAGGGCCGTGACTACCCGTATATACCGCGAGTATAACTGCAGCTCTTTACTGACAGTATATACGAGTAAATCTAAGACTTGAAATTATAAGCGTTAATGCTATCCAGATGATGATTTCGAATGTGGTTGATATGATTTTTAATTCTGTTTGAGAATTGATGAATTGATTTGGATGCTGATTGAAAAATGATGATTTCTGAAATTTAGTAGAAATATAATAACCTGAACGAAACCACAATGAGGATGAATGGGACGAGTTTCTGTGATGATATTCATAACTAGAATGATGATAATGATTTCAGCAGATCTCTATGAGATTAGTGGGTGGTGCTGTCAAATTGTTACTGTTAACACTTGACCGGTAGATCAAGTTAAGGGATGACAAATTGAGAACTTATTTGACTGAAATTCCCATGGAGGAATATTCAGAAGGAAATTTTTTCGGTCTAATGGACCATTATCATGTTAAAGATATGAATGATATGATCTGAATGAATTGTTAATTAATGATGAGTTCTATATAAGGGATATTTATCCCAGTATTCTGTTGGGTTGACCAGAATATAAGGAACCCGAGAAGAAAATTGGATCTTAAGAAAAAGAGTCGTCCTCTACCTTGCGAGATGAGGACATCTCGCACTTTTTTAAGTGGGGTAGAATGTAAGATTCCCCAGCCTTCGAGGTATACAGGAGTAAGAATCCCCCTTTTTGATCTTATAATTATTCCCTCTCTAAAATAAAAGAAAGATTCTGTTTAAAAAAAGGAAGACCCTCTCCCTAGAATACTTCTCAGGAGTCACGCCTGTTTTAAGGATTCAGAACAATGAGTTCAGAAGTGAAAATCGGTGTTTTGGATACCAAGGTTTTGGTTTTCATTCGAATACAGCCCAAAAGAAGTTCTTTATCTCTTGGTGGGGAGTATAAGAAGTTATCCCCCAGATATTGTGAGCCTTATATCTGAATTCAATGAAAGTAGGTGACTTAGCTTACAAGCTTCTTTTACCTCCTCATCTCAAAGTTCTTAATATATTTCATAGGAATATGTGCCAAACCCAAATCATGGAATGACGGAAAAACTTCAGTGGCAAGATACCGTTGGCTTCTAAGTTACGCTAGCTCCTTCCTTTATATAAGTCGTAACTTTTACCTGTCGCTCACAGTAATCTTACTTCCATCGATCTCCCTTCTTCTTAATCTCCTTCATGGCTTGGCAACAGCAATTCGTTTTATCCATGATGATTTCTCAGCTTGAAGACGCAAGCGAGTCTGTGAAGAAAGATTTTATAGAACAGTATGAGCGCTCACTTTTTCCTCACTTGGGAACTTCAGTAGCTCAGACCAAATGGCGGATCTATCAAGACATAACTAGGGTAACACCCTGGGGTCAGCAGCACTTTCGTAACAATGTCTGCTTGGCCATGGTTATTGAAGCCTTGGGTTTGGGTCCCCGATACTACTGCGTCATGAGATCAAGGCATCTTGGTTTTTCTGAGCGGGTCTTCTTACTGGCGTGTTTTCTTCCTCATCACAAGATATGCCTTTACCCCGTTTTTGGCTTGCCTCTCAGAGGTCCTTTTAATAGGTCACCTCATACCAATGAGATAGGTGCTGCAATAATCGGCGGAATTATTCCCATAGATGAGTTACCTTATACATGTGCAGCTTGTGAGTGCTGCTTTTGTGACCATATGATGGACGGGCTTATGGAAGTGTAAAAAGTTCTTCTATCTTTACTGTATATGTTCCAAGAATGAATAAAGTTGAAATCTTTGTTCTTGTCTTGAGTCTTGCTCTCTTTGAGACTTTTCTTGGTGGTTAATCTTAATTAAAAATTTTCTTTCAGTCTCATATTCGTGCATCTTGTGAAATTACCCCCAGTTTGCGAGATGAGGGCATCTCGCGTTTTTCAAGTGGGAGAGAATGTAAGATTCCTCCCTAGCCTCTTAAGATGTCCAGCATCTTCCCCTGTAATCAATCCCCTCTTCAGAAATATAAAAGATCTTGTCTCTGCCTATTTTGACATAGAGAGAGAAAATATTCTAGAGAGAGAATATTTAGATTTTTAATATTTTTGGATAGAAAATATCTCTTATTAAAACGAATTCCCCTGAAACATAAATTCAAAAAGAACTTTCCAATGTGCAATTGGAATTAATTAGAAATGGGTATTCCTACTATTCTCTAAAATTCTCTCCAAATTGAAGAAATTGGAGCTTCCCTCTTTCTTCAATCCCCAATGGTGGCTCCATCAACATACTTAACCAATTGATTGGTTGGGGGCCTCTACCGTGAACAAAGAATCAAGCAAATTGTAAGGTAAATGGTGAATTTTGATCTTTTCTATAATTTCTCAATGCTTCTCTCTTCTCAATCCCTCTCAAGCTTGAGAAGCTTAATTGGAATGGTTTTTGAATGCTATTGAAGTTAATTGATGAATGGTAGTGAAGAGTTACATAATTTGATGAATGCTATTGAAGTTAATTGATTAATGATAGTTAAGAATTAATGATAGTTAAGAATTACAAAAATTTCCATTTATGCTTAATTCAAATGGTTTTTATGTAAATTCTCTCTCTCACTCAAGAAATGGTCATACTCATGACCCATTCTCAATCCAAATGAAGCTTTTCATAAAGCGTTTCCTTAATCCAAGATTAATCTATGCTTGAGACCAAATTAATGGCTTTTTTCTATGCTTTTAGTTTATGTATATTGATGATTCAATCTATTATGGATTAATGATCCAATTAGGGATCATTCTAATTATTTTCTTAAAGATAAGCTTTATCCCTTAGAAAAATTGAGATTTATCAATCATAGCAGTGGAGCTATGGCAAAATTGTTATAAAAATTACGCATAAAATAATTTCATTCAAAGCATAAAAAGAGGACTTCCTACCATATTCTAGGAATTATCATCCTAGATTAATTGAAAGATATTCATTGTAATCCTAGAGAAATTGATTTTTATATTATGCATAATTGAATTTCATGCATAGAGGTATGCATAGAAGATGATTATTTTATTATAAAAGAGTTACTTTTAGCATAATTGAATTTCATGCATAGAGGTATGCATAAGAGATGAATATTTTATTATAAAAGAGTTTCTTTTAGCATAATTGAATTTCATGCATAGAGGTATGCATAGAAGATGATTATTTTATTATAAAAGAGTTACTTTTAGCATAATTGAATTTCATGCATAGAGGTATGCATAAGAGATGAATACTTTATTATAAAAGAGTTACTTTTAGCATAATTGAATTTCATGCATAGGGGTATGCATAGAAGATGATTATTTTATTATAAAAGAGTTACTTTTAGCATAATTGAATTTCATGCATAGAGGTATGCATAAAAGATGATTATTTTATTATAAACGTGTTACTTTTAGCATAATTGAATTTCATGCATAGAGGTAAGCATAAAAGATATGGGAAGTGATAAGATGTGATAAGATGTATATGAGATGAGTTAAGATGTGATAAGATGAGTTAAGAAGTGATAGGATGTGTAGGGGATGAGATAAGAAGTGTATGTGATGGGATAAGATGTATATGGGTTGTGATAGGATGAGAATATGGATGTGAATGTGGATGGGTATGTATGGATGTATGCATGTAGATGTGGATGCATGGATGTGGATGTATGGATGTGAATGAGGATGTGGATGTGGACGCATGGATGTAAATGTGGATGTGTATGTATGGATGTATGCATGTAGATGTGGATGCATGAATGTGGATGTATGGATGTGAATGAGGATGTGGATGTGGATGCATGGATGTAAATGTGGATGTACGCATGGATGTAAATGTGGATGTGTATGTATGGATGTACGCATGTAGATGTGAATGTGAATGTGGATTTATGGATGTAAATGAGGATGTGGATGTGGATGCATGGATGGAGATGTGGATGTATACATGTAGATGTAGATGTATAGATATGGATGTGAATGTGGAGGTGGATGTATGCATGTAGATGTAGATGTATGGATGTGAATGTGAATGTGGATGTGGATGTATGCATGGAGATGTGGATGTATGCATGTAGATGTAGATGTATGAATGTGGATGTGGATGTATGCATGTGGATGTGAATGTACGCATATAGATGTGGATGTATGGATGTGAATGTGCATGTAGATGTGGATGTATAGATGTGAATGGGAATGTGGATGTGGATGTATGTATGTATGTGGATGTGGATGTATGAATGAGGATGTGATAATGGATGTATGCATGTGGATGTGGATATGGATGTGTATGTATGAATGTGGATGTATAAATGAGGATGTGAAAATGGAGATAAGCATGTAGATGTGGATGTATGGATGTGGATATGGATGTGAATATATGATATGTGATGTGAAGGAATCTGAAGTGAAGAGATGGAAAATGAGGTGATTGGATGAGTACACATATAAATGGAATGTGGAATAAGTAATGTGGATTAATGAGGGATAATGTGAAAAAATGAGAGTTAATATAGAAACTGTATTTGTAAACTGTTTGTAAATGCTGTTTGTAAATGGTTATTTTATGTCAAGAATGCTGGGGAAGCATTTTGACCGTCTTGTGATTAAGGTCGTGGAGACCTAACTGATAAAGTTGCAGCTGCTGACGGAGAGTCAATGGAGGACGTCTCGCGTAGCAAAGTCGGCCGAGGTCTTGACCAGCCTCGGTTCGATTAAAATGGTGAGCTTCCGGTACGGTGGATAAGGGACCAAGGAAGCGGCCTATGAGTGAAGCGCTAGGCAAAGGATCCTAGAGGGTGCTGACCATACGGTGCTCGGGCTCTGGGTCGCCTAGGATACCCACGCGTGCGTCGAGGAAGATATTGGAACAAGGAGTAAGAGTTGTTTTGTGAAACCGGGCATGGATCTGGTTGATTGACCTTGCTAGTCTTCATCAATGGATGAGTCCATGGCTCCTTATATGGATCTGTTGGTTGATCTTGCTGATCTTCAACGAGAGTCCATCTGGATTTTTATAAGTGATTATATTGCCGAGTTTTATGGGCTAGGAACTATTGAAAAGGCCCCTGAGTGGACAGGTGGTGAGCGTTCTAGTTGCCAATGATGCCATAGATACTCTGATGAAGGAATGATGGGAAATTAAGAATCAACCGGATAATTTGGAAGATTGTGATCAGTGATACTATGGTTTCATTAAAGGATTGTTTTAAAACTGATTGAATCTGTGAAAAAGGCAATTTCATATTGGGTGTGTAAGTGGTGTGACTAGTTTTATTTTTGCATGAATATCCGGCTAGGGGGCCTGGGAACTCTTTTCCTTGGTACCCGGGACAAAACCTAACCAAATTCTTAATTGGATCCCATCACTACAGTGGTTGGGCGGTTGGCTAACCCATGGGACTGGATGGGGTTAGGCTAGACTGATGGATCCGTAAATCGAGACTCAATTTCTGTTATTACGATAGATAAAGTAAATCCCGGATAGTAATTGTTCTATGGATAGGAATCAACGGCCTCTTTGATGGGGAAAAAAGCATTGATCCCAATGATCCAAGTGCAAGTTTCTTCCTTGATCTGACCGAGTATCTTTATAGGTACAATCGGATCAGCTTGATCAGTAATGGTCTTGACTATGTTAGAGTAAAAAGTTATCCTGGTGGAATCGCCCGTGCTTTCCGGGTAAGAGAAGTTTTTCCGAGTCCGGTTTTTGGAAAAATCGACGGATTAGTCTCTTGTCCGGATATCCGTGGACGAGGTCCCGAATGTGGGACCCCTGTCCCGCGCGAGAAGTGCTACTTCCGCTGCTAGTACCCCGAATCTTTTGCTCGATGGGAACAGGGATCTCACATTTTGCTTAGTTAATTACATTTCAACCAAAATTCAGTAATCTTTATTTTTCAATCAGAATCCAAATCAACTCATCAGTTCTCAACCAAAATTTAAAATCATATCAACCACATTCGAATTCATCATCTGGATAGTATTAATGCTTATAATTTCAAGTCTTAGATTTACTCGTATATACTACCAATAAAGAGCTATAGTTATACCCTCGATATATACGGGTAGTCACGGTCCTTGGAACTATAAGGTAAATACCATCATGTCTAGGCCTCAAGCAAGTCAGAGATTCCATACAATTGCGGTACTTTCATTTGAAGACCCCCCCGGGGCGGTTCAGCATGCAAATCGAGGTCGGCACTCCAAATTTGGGGATCTCGCTCCAAAATTTGGACCGTACACACTTATCACGGTGCCCGTACGATGGCCACGCAAGAACCAAAGGACGGTCGCTCACTGTGTGGTCCACATGTACCGCTATGTGGACACCCATGCTGTCCTTGACCAGATAAGGTACATGCGTACCACTCCTTTCCTTGTTAATCGACATCGTACCTTTCTCCCAGACCCATGTAGGCTGCTGATCTACAAACTTTGCTAGTACACCGTCCTTTCAGCCTTGCTTTGCGCGGTGCCCATACCCATACCCCAGAGTTATATAAACCCCCGCCGGGGTGCTCCATGGGCAACACGCATTTCTGCATAGCTTATGCTCGTCCGTGCTGTCGTCCGTCCCTCTGTAGTGTACTTGCTATAGTATAGCTGCCCCTTGCAGCCACCCCTCTCCACACCCCCTCATTTGTCACTTTTCAGATAAGGCAATTTTCCTCTATTCCCCTCTTGCTACTAGGAGGCAGTGTCCTTAGCTCTTCCCCCCCCCCGCCGTGTGTAGAGACTTACAGCAGCCCTCAGCCCTTCTCCCCTTTAGCAAAATGTTTTTATGTTTAGGACATCTCACAATCCCCCCCCCATTTGCGTGGACTAAAGTAAGAGGTTTTTGCCTTAGAGAGGGTTCAAGCGCTGTGGTCTTTTGCTCATACCGTGAGCAAACGATCTCAGAATTGAGATCTAACTGGAGCATTTCAACTGCGATCGTGAGCCCTACAAGACCACGTCCAAAATGGCCCCTTCTCAAAAACGTCAGAATATTGCCTTGGGAGGAGCACGCAACAACGAGATTAGAGAAGATGCTCCCGATGTGGCTCCAACCCTCCCTTTACAAGCTTCTCAAGGAAATGGTGGCCAGGTTAGCTTGGTTATCTTTTAAAGAAGAACTTTTTTTTATATTAGTGTTAATAAATGTGTATCTCTTCTTTTTAAAATAATGACATAAAATTGTATGAAGTTACGAATTGTGTGATGCTGTATTCAATAAATTGCATTGAAATTGTTATCTTTAAAGAGTGCAAGTTTTTCTTGGCTTCGACGCTAACTCCATTCCGTGCTTGTGTAGTCGGGCAGCATCGTTAGCAAAGCCCAGGAATGGCCCAAGGTATCCCTCATACCATTGGGAGAATAAGGTTCGTGAATTGAGGCGAGAGATTATGATGCTGCCTAGTTCTGAGGGCCCAGGCTAGTGCGGTGAATAAGCCCACCCTAGTGTGCAGACATCCCTCTGAGGGGCGGGATGATCGAGCGATGGAGCCTGAGAGGGCGACAGGCCGTCTTGAGTCCTCGCCCAATGTCCGATGATGAGGTGTATGGTCCCGTGTTTTGCCCAGCATGTAGATGCTGGAAGGCCGAATTCTAGATCATCTCGGTGGTATAAAGGAAAAGAATAAGAGAGCCGGTTTGGCTTGTATGAAATTGATTCATGTATAAACTTTTTTTTATAAATCTTATCTCGGCATTATTGTATTGTGTAAAAAGGCTGTTTTAAAGAACCTTGTGAAAAGGGCCTTAATTAAGGAACATGTTTATTTATGTCAAACAATGTGGTAGGATTAATTAGAAAACAAACTGACGCGTGAGTAGGGTGGAAAGTGGGAGGATGGAATGCCCCGACAGCACCATCCTACGGACGAGTGGACCCGATTAGTCGGGTAGCTTTCCAACATATTAAGTGAAAGCCCTACACTAGATAAATAGGTTCTTGGGCAACTCTATTCTAGAAGACTAGGCCAGCGGCTGTGCCTTGCATGAATGACGAAAAAAGCATTGCCTCTAGATATCAAGTCTAGTAGTTGCCCAATTTATGACCTATGGGTGATTTGATTTTTAGAAGATCACGCTCCCCCTGCGGGATAGGACTAGGAAGTCAATATTAGATAAAATGGAAAAAAATCCTCAAAATGGGAATGTATTTAAAAAAATTATTTTGGCCATAACTTGAACATGCAAACTCCAAATTTGTCGAACAAAGTAGATCTAGATTCTACTTTTGAAGCTCTTTCCAATGATATGTCACATGAATATGTTTTGACAAACTTTTGGATGAGTTAACCATACCCCCACTTTTTTCATGGGAATGGGATTTTTTCCACTTTATCTAATATTGACTTTAGGGGTTACTTATGAATCGTATCCTTGAATCTCTAAATGGTCAAGGTGTCGATAAATAGGAAATTTTCTCCAAGTTAAGACTTAGTGGACTATCTTAAGTGTTTCCCCTATTTTAGAAGGGGGGAACCTTACAATTGGTATCAGAGCCGATCTTAGCTCCTAGGAATTGCCATTTAAGGACTGTTTTGCAATGAATGTTTTACCTAACATAATGCTAATTAATAAAAACATCCTACTAAAACAAACAAGTTGAATTGATGTTTGAATGATTGTAGGACGAGGAAGATGCTTACTCGAATTTTCTAGTTTTCCAATGCATCTTCGAGACTGCTATAGTCACTCCTCAAATTTTGAGTTCCGTGACACCATGGTGCAGATACTAGAGAAGATGTCCCTCCCTCATTTCTCTCGTATTGAAAGAGGATGGGGTAGAGATTTCTAGAGTCGTGGGCCGAGATATTTCTTCATCCGAGCAGATCGAATCGGGAACCTTACCACTGACCTAAAGCGGATTTGTTGGATTGAAAAGTTGAAGAGATGATCCGTTTATTTTGGCTCGTCTCGGTACCCCCTAGGGCTGACACCTCTGTGACTATAGATGTGATTCGCATACCTCAAGATCACTGGGTGTATGACCAAGTGATGCAAGTCTTACCTGCCTGATAGAGTAGCTGTGTTGGGACCTACCCCAATCCAGAGTCTACCACCCTTACCATCAATTTTTAGAGTCTTAGAAACTACAGCGGAACCCCCATATTTCACCTATGTGGACCGCTCTACCCTTATGTCATAGTCAAGCCTAGGAATTTCCCTTGATGGCAAATAAGACTAATTATATTAGTCTCAGATCTTTGTAATAAAACTCATCCTTGTAAATATTTGGAAATAAAATGATTTCAATATTTTACTCTCCAAAATAAGCGTTGTGCAAATATGAATCTTGTAATCTTAAAATTGTTTTTACAATGATGACCAAGACGATCACCCTCCACTTCCCAATGCGCTTTACATTGATATCTAGGAGAAGAAGCTCTTGCGCAAGCAAATGCAATCTCCCTCCTTTAAAGGAGAAGGTTCAAAGATTGAGAAGGATGTTGAAGTCTGGATTGAAGTGATGGACGATTATTTCTGCCGCCAGTACTGGAGTAGCGAATCAGTCTATGCTTGCACGATTTCGCCTCATCAGAGATGCTAAACTCTGGTAGAAACAGTGGTGCCATGATAAGGGAGTCACCGAGCATTCTCAAATGTGGGAAGACATCAAGCAGGCCATGAAGGAAAGATATCTTCCCCCATCCCATGAATCCATAAAGATGAATGAGTTTTTTAGTCTTGGGTAGTGCAGCTTAACTCTTGATGAGGACTACTATTCCAAATTTATCACTCTTCGGAAGTATGCCCCAGCTACTATGACTACTTCCCAGCAAGTGGCTCATTTCTGCCAAGGGTTAAATGAACCCTTAGATTCCCTTAAAGCAATGAGGCCAAGCACATTACAGGATGCTCTCATACGAGCAAAGCCCCTTGTGAAAGAAATGAGGATTGACAAACCTAAGCCTCAAAAGAGATCTTACCCTGAGGCAAATCCTAAAGGTCAACCCTACAAGAAACCCCAATAGAATTTCCCCTACTACAATAGAGGGCAACAAAGCAACTCTTTTGTCCCCCGCTCGTATGCTGCTTCTTCTAGAGAAGGCCCTCTGTGTTTTGAGTGCAATGAGCCGGGACACTTTAGGGCCAACTGTCCCAAGATGGCAACATCATTTCCCCAAGGTGGTAGAGGAAATCAAGGCCATGGAATCCCTATCCACCAAGGTGCAAGAGGCAGTGGTGGGCGTGGCAGAGGCCGCGGAGGAGCAGTTGCTATAGGACCGCCTGTATTATAAGTGAAGAACCGACCTTGGAAATGGCTAAAGAAGAGTGTGCCACCATCCATGCAGTAGTAGAATACCAAGGTCCGAATAAACAATTTGGTGTAATCCAAACCCCAGCCACTTATCACGGTAAGCCATTTCAGCTTTTAATTGATTGTGGCAGTACCCATTCATTTCTTTCTCTTAGGTGTTTGCAAAAATTAAACTTGGGTCAAAAAACAACTAGAAGAATGACTGTAGAGTTAGCCAGTGGGAAAGAAGTAGTATCTCGCCACTCTATAGGAAACCTTGATTTTGAGCTTGGTAATGAGAGAACCCATGGCCACTTTAGAGTCTTGCCATTAGGAATTTATGATGGAATCCTTGGGATGGATTGGTTAATTGCAAACAAATCTAGCATTCATTGTAACCAGGGGAGTATCAATTTTGAAAATGAGCATGGCCAAGTAATATCCATTCAAGGGATAACAGGAAAACCTAAATCTAGGGTAGTGAAGGCAAAACATCTTCTCAAGGGAACACATAAGGTTCAGCAAGTTTTCTTAGTCAAGCTCAACAAAGCCATTGAACCTAGTAAGGAGACAGAACCCTCTTGGCTCCAAGAATTCTCTAACATCTTCCCTGACGAGCTTACAGGGCTACCGCCTCCTTGAGAAGTCGATCATGAAATCGAGGTGATCCCTGGGACTCAACCCGTCTCAAAAATTCCCTATAAAATGTCCCTTCCTGAAGCCATTGAACTTAAAGAGCAACTTTTCCAACTCATTGAGCAAGGATTCGTATGCCTCAGTAGCTCTCCTTCAGGGACACTTGTCCTTTTCCAAAAAAAGAAGGACGAAACTCTCCGTCTTCGCATAGATTATCGAGGGCTGAATGAAGTCACTGTCAAGAATACGTATCCTATCCCTCGCATCAACGAACTTCTTGACAGGCTTCATGGGGACAAAGTCTTCTCAAAAATAGATTTGAGGTCTGGTTACTATTAGATCAAAGTCAAGGAAGCAGATATACCCAAGACAGCCTTCAATACCCGTTATGGCCACTATGAGTTTACTGTAATGTCATTCGGGTTAACCAATGCTCCTGCAACCTTCAACCGCCTAATGCTCCTACAACCTTCAACCACCTAATGCAAGATATATTCCATCCTTACTTGGATGAATTTCGCTTGTTTTCTTTAATGACATCTTAATCTACTCCAAATCAATGGAAGAGCATGTGCGTAGAGTTCGGCAATTGTTGCGAAGACACAAAATCTATGCCAAGAAGAGCAAATGTACCTTCTTTACTCATCAAATTGAGTATCTTGGGTTCATTGTCTCCAAAGATGGCATTTCAATAGACCCCGCCAAGGTCAAAGATATTCTGGAGTGGCCATCCCCTAAATCAGTTCGTGAAGTTCGTGGGTTTTTGGGAATCACGGGATGGTATAAGATTTTTATCAAGATTATGCCTTGGTAGCTGCACCTTTGACGGATCTTCTTAAGAAGGATTACAAAATAGTGTGGCTGACAATTCATCAAAACAGTTTTGATCAGCTCAAAGTCATTACTACTTCTACCCCAATCCTGAAACTTCTTGATTTCACCAAGGAATTTGAAGTGGTTACTGATGCCAATAGTCTAGCACTTGGTGGTGTCTTAGGCCAAGAAGGAAGACGAGTTGCTTATACTTCCCGCAAGCTGAAGAAATATGAAGCAAATTATGCCACCCATGATTTGGAGCTCTTAGCAGTTGTTCATTGCCCTTAAATTATGGAGACATTATCTCTTGGGGGGCAAATTCCAGCTTGTAAAACTAACCACAGAAGTCTAAAGTGGATCTTCACCCAGCCTAACCTCAACATGCGGCAAAGGAGATGGATTGAAATTATTCTACAAGAATATGACTTCGACATCAAATTTTGCCCTGGGGAAAGATAATGTGGTAGCAGATGCACTTAGCGGAAAATCTTTCTTGAGTTCAATTTCAATGCCAAATAATCCCATACTGGTCAAGGTGGAAGAAGTCTCATCTCATGATCCAGATTATCAGAGGATGATGAAGTTAGTAGAAGAAGGGGGAAATTCAAAGAAAGAGAAGAATCTAATCAAGGGATACTCCACTCATGAAGGAAACCTCTACTCCCTCTAAGGATCCTGCTTTAAAGAAACTAATCCTCCATGAAGCTCATGATAGTCCTGCTGCAAGACACCCAGGCTATGCAAAAACATTAAATGCTGTAAGAAGGAGCTTTCATTGGTAGGCTTGAAAAATGATGTCCTTCGGTACTTGAAGCAATGTCTCTCATGCCAAAGGATCAAAGCTGAAAGGGTCAAGATGCCTGGAAAACTTCAACCCTTGGATATTTCCCAAATGAAGTGGGAGTGCATTAGTATGGATTTTGTCACAAGTCTCCCCACCATTGTTCAAGGAGGATATGACTTCATTTTGGTAGTAGTGGACTTACTTACCAAAGTAGCTCACCTTAAACCAGCAAAGAAGACCTTCAAAGCTTCTGATGTTGCTCAAATATTCATCAAGGAAGTCCTCAAACTTCATGGTCTCCCAAAAAGGATAGTAAGTGACCGGGATTCTGACTTCACTTCAAAGTTCTGGCAGTCCTTATTTCAAGCCCTGGGAACTCAACTTTGCTTTAGCACAGCTTATCATCTAGAGACCGATGGCCAGACTGAGAGAGTCAATCAAGTAATTGAAGACATTCTCAGAGCATATTGTGGACGGGAACCAAGAAGGTGGATTCAATACCTTCCTCTGGTAGAATTTGCCTACAATGCATCTTATCATCAGAGCATAGGAATGTCACCATTCAAAGCACTCTATGGGCAAGAATGCTTGTCTCTTCTAAATTTCTCTGATCCGACCATAAGAGTTGAGGCATCCAAGAAAATGTTCAAAGAGATGGAGGAACAAACCAAGGCAATCCAAAAGGATATTAAAGCTGCCCAAGATCGACAAAAACATTATGCTGACGCCAAGAGGTCTGAAAGGATCTTCAAGGAAGGAGACAAAGTTCTTCTACGAGTGCGACCCAAACAAAGTTCTCTATCACTTGGGAAATATAAGAAGCTCAGTCCTATACAATTATCAAGTGTCTAGGTAAAAGTGCTTATAAACTCCAACTCCCAACCCATATCAAATTCCACAATGTATTTCATGTAAGTTTGTTAAAACCTTATGTACCCAGACTCGATCATATTCTTGATGATGAACAAGTTGTAATCCCTACTCAAGGAGCCCTTGAATTACAGCCCAGTATCATCATAGATTTTAGGGAAAGGCAACTCCGAAATAGAACTCTTGTAGAAGATCTAGTACAGTGGAAAGATTACCCTGAAGAGGATGCAACTTGGGAAGATGAAGCTACACTCTTAAAGGATTATCCCCAATTCATGAGACAAGATGAGGACATCTCGATTTATTTCAAGGGGGCAAGGATGTAACATACCCACTAATAAAGAAATGTCCATGTAATAGATAAATTTATGAGTTTTTATGATATAAAATCAATGATTTTATTAAATGAGTCATTTCTACTTAGAATCTTCAAATTCAGAGCCCAAATTTGAAATCTGCGCTTAATTTTACCCTAATATAAGATTTTATAGCATCCAAAACGGACATTAGATCAAGCTTATACGCAAATTTCAGTCATTTTTAGTTAAAAAGCGATGACCTTTAAACGTTAATAAATGCACAACCAGGCGTCCGATTGACGAACGGTGTGCACCCCAACAACCAAGAGAACCTCTTGGACAAAAACAAATTTCACCCCCCGGGGCAGTCCGCCATGCAAATCGAGGCCGGCGTCCCAAATTTGGGGACCCCGCCCCAAAATTTAGACCGTACACACTTACTAGGGTGCCCGTACGATGGTTGCACAAGAACCAAAGGACGGCCGCCCACTGTGTGGTCCACACGTACCGCTACGTGGACACCCATGCTGCCCCTGACCAGATAAGGTACATGCGTAACACTCATTTTCCTGTTAACCGACACCGTACCTTTCCCCTGGACCCATGCAGGCCACTGATCTACAGCCTTTGCTGGTATACCGTCCTTTTGTCCTTGCTTTGCGTGGCGCCCGTACCCATACCACACAGTTATACAAACCCCCAGGGTGCTCCATGGGCAACACGCACTTCTGCATAGCTTATGCTCTGTTATGCTGCCGTCCGTCCCTGTGCAGTGTACTTGCTGTAGTACAACCACCCCTTGCAGCCACCCCTCTCCACACCCCCTCATTTGCCACTTTTCAGATAAGGCAATTTTCCTCTATCCCCCTCTTGCTAGGAGGCAGTGTCCTTAACTCTTCTCCCCCCCCCCCATTTGTCCTTAACTCTTGCTAGGAGGCAGTGTCCTTAACTCTTCTCCCCCCGGCCCCCCCATTTACGTGGACTTTAGTAAGAGGTTTTTGCCTTAGAGAGGGTTCATGCGCTGTGGTCTTTTGCTCATACGGTGAGCAAACGATCTCAGAATTGAGATCTGATTGGAGCGTTTCGACCGTGACCGCAAGCCCTACAAGACGACGTCCAAAATGGCCCCTTCCCGGAAACGTCAGAATATTATCTTGGGAGGAGCACGCAACAACCAGATTGGAGAAGATGCTCCCGATATGCGGCTCCAACCCTCCCTTTACAAGCTCCTCAAGGAAATGGTGGCCAGGTTAGCTTGGTTAATGACATAAAATTGTATGAAGTTACGAATTGTGTGATGCTGTATTCAATAAATTGCATTGAAATTGTTATCTTTAAAGAGTGTAAGTTTTTCTTGGCTTTGACGCTAACTCCGTTCCGTACTTGTGTGCTCGAGCGGCATCGTTAGCAAAGCCCAAGAATGGCCCAAGGTATCCCTCATACCATTGGGAGAATAAGGTTCGCTGATTGAGGCGAGAGATTATGATGCTGCCTAGTTCTGAGGGCCCAGGCTAGTGCGGTGAATAAGCCCACCCTAGTGTGCAGACATCCCTTTGAGGGGCAGGAGGATCGAGCGATGGAGCCTGAGAGGGCGATAGGCCGGCTTGAGTCCTTGCCAGTAGTTGACGATGAGATGTATGGTCTCGTAGGGTTTTGCCCAGCATGTAGATGCTGGAAGGCCGAATTCTAGATCATCGGTGGTATAAAGGAAAAGAATAAGAGACCCGGTTTGGCTTGTATGAAATTGATTCATGTATAAACTTTTTTTTTATAAATCTTATCTCGGCATTATTGTATTGTGTAAAAAGGCTATTATAACAAACCTTGTGAAAAGGGCCTTAATTAAGGAACATGTTTATTTATGTCAAATAGTGTGGTAGGATTAATTAGAAAACAAATTGACGCATGAGTAGGGTGGAAAGTGGGAGGATGGAATGCCCCGATAGCACCATCCTACAGACGGGTGGACCTGATTAGTCGGGTAGCTTTCCAACATATTAAGTGAAAGCCCTACGCTAGATAAATAGGTTCTTGGGCAATCTATTCTAGAAGACTAGGCCAGCGGCTGTGCCTTGCATGGATGACGAAAAAAGCATTGCCTCTAGATATCAAGTCTAGTAGTTGCCCAATTTATGATCAATTACCCTATGGGTGATTTGATTTTTAGAAGATCATGCTCTCCCAACCAGATAGGACTAGGGGTTACCTATGAATTGTATCCTTGAATCTCTACATGGTCAAGGTGTCAATAAATAGGAAATTTTTTCCAAGTTAAGACTTAGTGGACTATCTTAAGTGTTTCCCCTATTTTAGAAGGGGGGAACCTTACAGGTACCAAGGGAAAGAGTTCGCAAGTCCCCTAGCCTGTTCTCATGCAAAAATTAAATAGACACACCACTTACGCACATATGAAATTGCCTTTTCTTAGATTCACTATTTCCAAACAGAATTGCAATAAAACCACACTGTTTCCATCATAATCCTTAGTATTCCATTTCCAGGGTCCAATTTTCAACATTTCCACTTATGTCCACGACCTCATTCCAAATCCAATTTCCAGTCATTCCTTCCTTAGCATACCTATGGGATCATTGGCAACCAGAATGCTCAACACCACCTGGTCAGTCCCTCTAGGCTCACCTAGTACTTCACTCAGGGGCCTTCTCAATAGTCCCTAGCTCATAGTACTGTGACATGAAAAATTGATATCTTTCATTTTCAATTTTGTGCATATTTTGATGGTTTCTCAATGGTAATAAGGTGGAAGCTTGTCCAAGAAGATTGCGGCGCCCACAATGGAATAATGGCATGGTGATGTGGCGGCTTGGCGGCTACCCCGATAACAGCATTCTATCTTCAAATATAATGGTTTTACTTGATTTAGGGTGTACACATTGTAAATGCCACAAGTATGCTTGATAAATACTTTGGTATGGTAGATAGGCTAGTGATGTGGAAAATAAAAGTGGGCCTTCATGCTCACATGGACTTTAATTGTATTATTAATATGGTATTCACCATAAGGTTACAAGTTGGGGAGTGTGGAAGGCATGTGGAGGAGTGTGTGTAGGTGCAAAATTGGAAAAGATTCTTCTAGAATGCCTACATGGAAGAGGAGAATTCTGCCATGTGTAAGTGGGATATCCACCTAAATGCCACTTGGACTTGGCTATTATCTCATCACACTTTCAAAGTAAAAAAGTCTTCAATTTAATAATCAATAGAAGACTTAGCCTAAGAGGACAATTGATGGTGACATCTACCCTTATGTCACTGAAGGGTTGAAGATTTTTATGTTGTAATTTGTAACAATGGAAGAGAGGGTGATTCTCCACCTATAAAAGGAGCCCTCCTCTCCCTTTCAAATCAAGGAATGAGTCTCCTCAATTGAGCATTTTGTGTCATTGCCATTCTCTTATCTTTCAAACCCCTATTCAAACACTCTCTTTACATGTGAATGTCTCATTTAGCATTAGCTCCTCATGCTTAACCCAATTTTGGACCTCTTTGATGATTCATGATAAGTGGGATAAGGAGTTATTATCTTGGCGGGCCTGTGACTTCTCAAGGTAGCCCTTGCCTTATTGCCGCCCTCCTTTGGAGGTACCAATGGTTTTAGTGGTAATGAGCATATGGAAAGACTTTGGGGACCATAGGTAAATCTTTACGATTGTCTGCTGAGCAATGTTAACCCTTACCCTCTAGCTTGTATCATGAAGGAGATGAGAGGCAAGAGGCTATGTGAAAATTGAGGTTTCATGCAAAGAGAGGGAAGTGCAGTTTTTGTGGTCCAATACACAAATTTCAATCGGTAATTACTCATCACTCGGGTATTGGTTTCTAAAATTGATCATATGTCTAGGAAGCTCTTTATATGCTCTTTCCAATCATGTAACTAATTTCTTAATCCCTTACTTCATTGATGATCAGAATTTCTTCCAAAGTTGCTAACTTTGGCAGTTTTACAGTCTTGTAGTAAAATGCTCATAACTTTTCGCTCGGTTGCCCGTTTTTGAAAGTTTTTATATAGGCACAAAGCTCTCTTCAAGCTCTACGCACCTATGTAATCCTCTTTTGCAGAGTCTATATGGATTTAAAACTGCAATTCACTTTGTATCTCTGTTTTTATAGACTTTTGGCCATTCTTTCTTCTTAATAATGATTTATTCCTCTTAGTCTCTTATCAAAAGGCCAATTCCATGTGTCTTATCCTCTCGTAAGTGATTGCTATATTCATTTGCTTTAATATGTTCCGACCAAATCGCCCAATTCGAACGGATGAACTTTACCAATATTCCCCATATGTTTCCATTCACATAATTCTGAGTCGGAAGATTTTCTTCCAACAAAGAATTGCCCTCTTGTTTGGAGCTACAAGACTGGTAGAAATTCTTGCTTCTCCGGAGCCTTTCATCTTTCCTTCCATGAATTATGATCTCACCTTTGATGTATATATCTTTATCTTAACTTAGGGAGAGAAAGGGAGGTGAGGAGGCTGTGAGGTTTCATTCAAGTGTGTTTTGATTCTAAGAAGTGACCAAAGTCAAAACCCCAACTTCGTGTCACATCTTTTGGTGGAGACGGCGGGTAGGTTTTACTTAGAATTATTCTATTTTAACCTCAAGGTCCCGCATGATTAAAGAAAAATTATTTTGAAAAAAGTAAAATTTTCTTGTCGCTACTCATCTTTTGGTGCAAGATGTTCAACATTCCGGTGTTACATGGATTGGAAGGAGAAGACCCGAGGAGTTATCTCTGAGAGTTTAACCAAGCATACCGCTTGACGGGTTGGTCTATGAAGGAGAGGGAAGAAATACTTTCAGATTTCTTGGAGGGTGTTTCCCGGCATGAGGCTTTGCCAGAGGAGTCCAAGAATGATTGGGAAAGGTTGACCAAAGCAATGAAGGAGAGATTTGGGATAGTGGAGACACCAAATGCTTTACTATTGCAATTGGATCAAATTTTCCAAAAGGAAGGAGAGTCAGTTTCTACCTTTTCAGTAAGGTATGAAGCCTTATTCATCAAATATCAACAAGCTGCTTTACATGTTGTTGCTTCTTCTTCTTCACCTTCTATGGAAGATTCAAAGAGTTCTTTAGCAATGGAGCACCTTAAGATGAGCAAGTTTATCAGGGCTTTGGATCCCCGCTTGCATGGAAAAGTTCTTAGCAAAGATCCCACTAATTTTAAAGGGGCTCTTCGTATTGCTTTGAAGAAGGAGGCCACTCTTCATATTGAGTCCACATTCCAATCTTCTCCGAGTGTGCCAACCCCACCACGAGTAGAGATAGCCTCAACATCTCAGGTACAAGCTCCATCCTTGGATCATAACATTAACTTATGGCAGAATTTGCTGATTTGAAGTTACACTTAGTCAATGCAAGGCCACCTAGGGTTCCACGAGCTGAGGATAAACCTAGGGATAGAAGTAGTGTCACATGCTATGAATGTCAAGAGAAGGGGCACTATCGCACTGAGTGTCCAAAATTGAGGAAAAGAGAGGATAAAAGTTTAGCACTTTTAGAGGAAACATGCTCAGAAGAAGAAGAGGAAACATTGATGCCATTAATGGCAAAAAGGGGTCGTAAAACTAGAAGCCAGGAAGAGGAAGAACACGAAGATAAATCTGAAGAAGAGAAGAAAAATAAGAAGAAGAAGAAGTCGTCTAGGAGAAAAATTGGACAATCTGACTTTCCTCTTGGACAAGGATCTCTTAGTTATGACCTCTTAACAGATCTTAGGGAGAAAACAGCATAAATCACATTTGGGCAGCTTTTGGCACTCTCTCCAAAGCTCAGAAAGGAATGGGGTAAGTTGGCTAGCACAAGGGAATCTAAGAAAAAGAAGAAGAGGGATAATGGGACTCCTATGGTTCAAAAGGTGGATATTGATGTAGGAGATGATGTGCCTGTGATTGATGTCATCATTGAGGGGCAAACAATTTCTAATGCATACATTGATGGAGGTGCGCCAATCAATGTCATGAGTGAAAAAACAATGAAAGATACCGATTTAAAGTTGTCTTCTTCTAACTCTCCCTATCGCATCAAACTTGCTGATAATACTAGGGTGAAAACCTTGGGAATTGTCAGGAATTTGGGAGTGGATGTATGTGGTATTTCTGTGCCTCTACAACTTTTAGGTCATTCCTACAAAGCTTGATGCTAGGGCTTACCCATTGATATTGGGTAAGCCATGGCTTCGCCAAGTAAAGGCGATTCAAAAGTGGGAGACAGGTGATCTTATTCTACAAGGTGAGAATAAAAAGGTCCACTACAACATCAAGAGTCGCAAGAAAGTGGTGTGCGCTTTTGCCGCACGAGTCGTAGATGGGGACTTGTCGAACACCGTATGCGAGCCACGAATGGCTGCAAGTATACAACCAGGAAAGCAAGCTCGAACAAAATGCAAAGGTGTGTCACTCACCGCTAAAACCGCCGCCGTGAAGGATTCCTGCGTCGCAGTGAAGGAGGAGCCGCTGTTGCTGCTCTACCGCCTCTCCACCGTCGTGCCACTACATAGTGCTCGATCGCTCTCTCACTCTCTCACTCTCTCTCTCTCACATACGCAGGAGAAGGAAACCAAGAAGATAAGGCAAGAGCACTCTTGTATTCAACACATGAGAATAATGGTTTTAGGGTTACATTTGACTCTTATAGGTGACTTGGCCGTTCACACATGGGCTTCCATACATGGCCGGCCGATCCTAACCCTTATCCTATTGATATTCAAGGTGCGCCTCTCATCGGCGATCACCCAATCCCTTTATCCTTTGCATATGGTGCCGACAAGCCTGGCCCATGACTCAGAATACTTAAACTAATTACATGACGTAAAACATAGTACGTCTCAATGTCCGTCATCATAGGTTAACATGCCCCCCTTCCTGATGTAGATTCCGTCCTCAGAAGCTATGGTATGGTAAGCTCGATAGGGTTGTTGTGGTAGACCGTCTGCAAAATAGGGAAGTAGAGTGAAAGTATGTTGGAATTCAAAAGATATAAAGTGTATAAATGTTGAGATATTCAAGCTCGATGTCAGTGTGAGCCAGCTATGCTATGTGCTGGTGGCAGATTAGGTAGGAACATGTGTGAGACATAAATGACCGCGCGTCCAGCTGGTCATAGTGTGTGGACATTAGCTAGGGTTAGTAGAGTGTGGACACAACTCATTGTGTGTTGTGTGGATTATGGATTAGTGCATTATGCTTTGTGTGAGAGTGGACATGGCTTCCCTCTATGGTTAGGGTTTGGAATATACATTAGGGTTTGCTCCTGTGTGTGTGTCTCCTCCTCCTGTACCGTTCTTTCAACATGGTATCAGAGCCTTGTGCTGTTTATTAGGGTTTATGAGTGAGTGAGTGAAGAGGGAAGAAGAAGCTGTGAAAAGAAGCTGTGAAGCTGCCATTGGAGCTGTGAAGCTTGGAGCACACCGAATCTTATCAGATCTGAGAGCTTGGCCTACCGGGTAAGGTCTTCTAAACATCCTTGAGCGGATTGCAGGTGAAACAGGCAAAAGCAAAGCATTTTAGAGCAAATCAAAGCAAGGCAAAATTCTGGTTTTTGAAGCTTTCCATTAAAGCTTGGGGAACATTGATGTATGGTGAAAATACAAGTGATTCTGGCAAAAGACATATGCATTTGTCAAAGAGGGATGTATTAGCAACCCATGTGCAAGCCTTGAACAAAGTTTGGAGCAATTTGGATGTATTTAATTGAGTGGAAAACTCTGGTTTTTTGAGCTCACACAAAACAGAGAAAAGAAGCCAAAAATTGATCAATTTGGAGCATGTATTTGACAAAAATCCAAGCATTGATGGGTTACACACATGCCTAGGTGTCTTGGGCACTTGTAGCACTAATCAATTAGCATCTTAAAGCTTACCAAAGGGCCCTACAGCAGGCGGCGCAGACTGCAACAGAGAAACAGAGCACTTTTTGATCATTTTGCCCACGAGGAGTTTGATTTCTCATTGGTTACTTGACATCTTCCACAAATTTCTTAGCAATTGGATGCTTTACATCTTGGAGAAGAGGGCTATGTGATTTGTTTGGTCAATGATGCCTAATTGAGCTGGGAATGAGCTGATTAAAACAGGCTGTCCACTGGTTGCAGAGAAACAGAGCATTTTAATCGAGCAATTAATCTTTGGTGTTTTACAATTGGACAAATTCCTCTTACATGGAGTTGATGGACACTATTGCTAAGCCAATGAATGCCTGGTTGCTCAATTTGGTGAAATATTGAAGGAATTAGAGCAAATTTTCTACTGGTTTTTCTGGTTTTTTTGGTTTTTCCAAAAACAGAGAAAGGGGTTTTCAAAAATTGATAATTACACATGTCAAATGGAGTTGATACTCAACATTGAGGTTCATTAGGTGTCAATGCAAGCTGCCTAGACTTGATTGCACCATTACATTGCGATCTGGAGCCTTGGAAGGCGTGTCAATA
Organism: Cibotium barometz; assembly: GCF_041138505.1. Classification (NCBI taxonomy): domain Eukaryota; kingdom Viridiplantae; phylum Streptophyta; class Polypodiopsida; order Cyatheales; family Cibotiaceae; genus Cibotium; species Cibotium barometz. The sequence continues at coordinate 10,795,062 of NC_141096.1, forward strand.
CAGGGTATCCCGCACTGAGTGAGACAGTTCGTCTTGGATGCTTACAGGTTGATTTTATACATCAAATTTGGAGTTTGTTGGCTATCTTGGAGTATCTGGAACATTAATTGGAGTGTGGTTGAGCTGAGGAAGGCTCATTTACAGATTTGACGTGTGCGGAAGGTGTACGCATTGAGCAAACATGTCTGACAATCCAGTTCAGATTGTTGGTGAGAAGCTGGATAGGAAGAACTTCCAGGCATGGAAGTACATGATAAAGAGTTTCTTGAAAGGAAAAGGATTTTGGAATCTCATTACAGGTGCTGAGCCAGAGCCTGAGCTACCTCGGCAACCTACACAGCAGCAGCTTATTGCTCATAAGCAGTGGTCAGAGAGAGCATTCAAAGTGCTGCATTATTTGTCTATATGTATATCTGATGCTATGCTCATACACATTCAGGATGCTGAGAATCCCAAAGATTCATGGGATACTTTGGTCAAGATGTTTGATACAGATACGAGTGCTCGCAAGTCTCAATTGCGACAGCAGATACACAATGTGAAAAGGAATAAAAGGAGTATACATGATTATGTGCAAGAAATCAAGAAGTTTGCAGATGCATTGGCCACAATAAATGCCCCCATGCCTGATGATGATTTGGTGGATATTACCTTGCGTGGTCTTGGCAAGGAATACAAATCATTTGATACATCTATCTCAGTGAGGAGTACAGGTTTACCCGACTTCGATGAGTTGGTTTCACTCTTATTGGTTGAGGAAATCAAGCTCAGTGATTCATTTTTGGATGCATCTACTAGCCATGATGATGGCAGAAATCAGGCATTTTACTCGCAGAGAGGTTTTAGAGGCAGGGGGAGATTTGCATCACGTGGACGTGGTGGTAATGGTCGTGGATGGCAGGATAGACCTCCACAACAGAATTTTCAGCCTTCTTATGGTGCTCGAGGTGGTCGTGGTTATGCACCTCAGTGAGGTAGAGGTAACCCCCATGGAAGAGGACGTTGGCAAGGCCAACAAAATTCTATGCAAGATGTGGAATGCCATTATTGTGGCAAATATGGTCATATGGCGAGAGATTGCTTTCGCAAACAGAATGATTTGAGAGGGGGAAGAGCACAACGTGGTGGTCATTATGGTGGAAACTATGCACAACATGGTGGCAACTATGCATCAAGTAGCAATGATGGAACTGCAAATCATTTGTTTGCCATGAAGCATGTTGTGGGTTCTATGACAACAAATGCTGAGAATGATGATACATGGTACATGGACTCAGGAGCATCAAATCATATGACATGCCATGGTGAATGGTTTGAGCACATGAAGCCAATGGATGTCAAAGGCTATGTGGAAACAGGTGATGATACCCAGCATGTCATTACACATGTTGGAAGTGTACCATTGGTCATGCATAATGGTCAGACAAAGTCTATGTCAGATGTGCTGTATGTGCCTTCGATCACTAAAAGCTTGGCCTCAGTTGGTCAAATGGTAGAACAGGGATTACAGGTTAGATTCAACGAGCATGGATGCTTCGTTGAAGACTTTAAACATGGATGTAGAGTGATTGCTAAAGGCAAGAAAGAAGGAAGACTGTTTAAGCTGGATGCTGGAATTCCTGAGCTAAAATCAGCCATGTTCTCAAAGAGCAGGAATGTGGTACAGGATATTGATATGTGGCACAAGAGGATTGGCCATGTAAATATACAGAGATTAAAGAACATGCAAACAAGAGGCATTGTCAATGGTTTGCCTAGGTTCAAATATGATGGACATATGCATGTTTGTGAAGCCTGTCAGTTTGGGAAGCACGCAAGATTGAGATTTCCTAGAGAAGGAAATATGAGTAACAGGCCACTTGAGATCGTGCACAGTGATGTATGGGGTCCTGCACAAAACCCATCTATCAAAGGCAGCTTATACTATGTTACATTCATTGATGACTTTAGCAGGATGACATGGATATACTTTCTCAGGGAGAAGAGTGAAGTATTGGAAAAATTCATGGATTTCAAAGCTTTTGCAGAAAAGCAGTATGGCTGTTGGATTAAATGTCTGAGGACAGATGGAGGTGGTGAATACACCTCAAAGGCCTTTGAGCATTTCTTGAGGAAGCATGGAATAAGGAGACAGCTGACTTGCAGGTATACACCTCAGCAGAATGGTGTGGCTGAGAGGAAGAATAGAGTTATATGTGAAGTGGCAAGGGCGATGCTTAATGAAAAGAGCATGCCAGATTACTATTGGGCAGAAGCATGTGCTACTGCAGTATACATATTGAACAAAACACCTACAGCAGCCATTCATGGAAGCACGCCAGAGATGCGGCTCACAGGTTACAGGCCAGACATTGGACATCTTAAAGTTTTTGGATGCATAGCCTATGTGCATGTGCCTGATGAAAGAAGAAGGAAATTGGATCCTAAAGCAGAGAAATGTATATTTGTTGGATATGCACAGGATCGAAAAGCCTACAAGTGTTATAATCCACAAACTAGACAAGTGGTCATCTCACGCGATGTGGTGTTTGATGAGCTTGCTAGTTGGTATAAGGCAAAAGATGAAGGTGTTATTGAGTCACTGGAAGCAGATGTGCCTGTGAACTTGCCATCACAAGCAAGTTCTAGTTCAACTACTATGTCTGGGCCAGCACAGCAGAAGCTGAGAGTAGCAGTGTACGTCCATGGTCAGGACGTTTGAGGCATGAGAGTGTAAGCACTGGGAGTAGTGCTATGGACAAAGGCAAAAAGAAAGTCGAAGGAATTGGAATCACAGGATATGAGTCATCCAGTTCTGAAAGTTTGGATGAGGAGCTTGGCATACTTGTTTTACGCACACCTGGTGCTAGACAGGACAGATATGTGCCACCACATGCTAGAGTCACAGGTGTACAGAGTGACCCGCATGCATTGCGGAGATCCCAGAGGGTCAGATATCCTGTTGACAGGTTGACATACAGAGATTTCGCTATGCACTATGCATATATGACATCTATGGTGAAGCATGTGGAACCTACATGCTATACAGAGGCTGTTGGAGAGCATGTATGGGAAAAAGCAATGGATGTGGAGATGGACGCATTGGTCCATAATGATACATGGGATTTGGTTGCCCTACCAAAGGACAAGAATGTTATTGGATGTAAATGGGTCTACAAAGTGAAGTGCAAATCTGATGGTTCTATTGAAAGACATAAAGCACGATTGGTAGCAAAGGGTTATGCACAGACCCAAGGATTGGATTATGATGAGACGTTTAGCCCAGTGGCTAAGATGGGCACAGTGAGAGCAGTCATTGCTATGGCTGCAGCTAATGGCTGGGAAATGCATCAGATGGATGTTAAGAATGCATTTCTGAATGGAGATCTACAAGAGGAAGTATACATGGCACAGCCAGAAGGGTATGTACACCCTAGATATCCCACTCACGTATGCAGGTTGAAAAAGGCATTGTATGGTCTGAAGCAAGCACCACGTGCTTGGAGTGATAAGATGAGCAGATATCTTATCTCACTTGGTTTCCAGATTTCTACAGCAGACTCTTCACTGTATGTGAAGAAGACACAGCATGGGATTGTTTTACTAGTCATCTATGTGGATGACTTGATTATTACAGGTGATCATGGTGCCGATGTGATGCATGTCAAGAAAGCCTTCAGTGGGCAATTTGACATGAAAGATCTTGGTGAGTTGAGATACTTCCTTGGCATTGAAGTGGTGAAAGATCATGCAGGTACTTGGTTAGTACAGCGCCAATATGCATTGGATATGTTGGCAAAGTATGGCATGACAGGGTGTAAACCTATGAGTACACCATTGGAGCAAAATGTGAAGTTGCGGGCTGATTATGGCGAGGAATTGGATGATCCTTCCATGTACAGGAAGATGGTTGGTAGTCTCATATACATGACTATCACACGCCCAGATTTGAGTTATGCAGTGGGGCTAGTCAGCCAGTTTATGCAGAGCCCCAGGAAGCCACATTTGGATGCAGTGAGACGCATCATGAGATATGTGAAAACCACAGCACATTATGGTTTATTCTATGAGAGTGGTAAAAGCTTGGACATACATGGCTACACAGATGCTGATTGGGCAGGTAGCGCATATGACAGGAGGTCTACTAGTGGATATGCTTTTACACTTGGCAGTGCTGTGGTGAGTTGGAGTAGCAAAAAGCAACCTACAGTTGCTTTGTCCAGTACAGAGGCTGAGTACAGAGGTGCAGCCATTGCTACTTGTGAGGCTATATGGTTAAAGAGTCTCTTGGCAGATTTATGTGAGCCTCTTGATGGGAAAGTTGTCATACATTGTGACAACATGAGCAGTATACAGCTGGCAAAGAATCCAGTGTTTCATGCGAGGACCAAACACATAGAGGTCCATTATCACTTTGTCAGAGAGAAAGTGCTGGATGGTACAGTTGATCTTCACTATGTGAAGACTGATGAGCAGGTGGCTGATATCTTTACGAAGCCACTTAGCAGGGAGAAGTTTGAGTACTTCCGGACTATGTTGGGAGTACATGGGATGAGCTTGAGGGGGAGTGTTGAGAGTGTTGATATCCCAAGCTCATCTACATCTTCATCGGCAGTACATCATGAGCTTGAGAGGGGCTGTTGAGATATTCAAGCTCGATGTCAGTGTGAGCCAGCTATGCTATGTGCTGGCAGATTAGGTAGGAACATGTGTGAGACATAAATGACCGCGTGTCCAGCTGGTCATAGTGTGTGGACATTAGCTAGGGTTAGTAGAGTGTGGACACAACTCATTGTGTGTTTTGTGGATTATGGATTAGTGCATTATGCTTTGTGTGAGAGTGGACATGGCTTCCCTCTATGGTTAGGGTTTGGAATATACATTAGGGTTTGCTCCTGTGTGTGTGTCTCCTCCTCCTCTACCGTTCTTTCAACAATAAATTCAAGCATGTTAGACCACAATGGATGTTGCTATGAGACTTAGTTTAAGGGGTCACATGAATGAGCTAGTGTAGCAAATTAACAGGAGTTTAAAATTATTGAAAGTAAATCACAAGAGTTAGCAAGGTGTCAAAGGTTAATCAAGGTTTATAACTGGCCTAAGTCAAGGAAAATAACCAAGCTTAATAAATAAACAGATGACCACACTGTGTCTACTCTAAGAACAAGTTAATACCGCGAGCCTAGGGACACAAGAAACATCAAAGTTACAGGAGCCTTTTGCCTTTATTTTTTTATGCACGTGACAATTTTTACACACAATGGCGACCTTCCTAAGGCAAAACTAACATCGATCCTGGTACCATGTTTAACACAAGGCATTATCCAGGAATCTATTAGTTCACCTTAGGCAAGGCTACCCCCTACCAACCAAGGCATCGGTCTGGAGTAGAATACTCCTCGCCTACCAAGTATCAATAAGGTGATAGGCCAACATTAGAGCACATCATAGACTTGTATTGCCATTTATTGTAGGCTTTTTTTTTCTTTTGATCTTCGCTCCTGAACTATAATTTGTCTTGCATCCTTTCGACAAAGGGGTAAAAGCTATGTCCTAGAGGTCAACACACACATGGCCAGGTGTCAAACATTAAGATGGTTTGACCCTAGACCTAAGACAATCGTATTCCAAGGTTAACTAAAGACGTCATGCTGCCTAGGAATATATTCAATAAAGTTAAGCTCATTAATGATTTACACTAGCACGTCAAGCAACTTCAAAAACTAAGTAGTACATTGACAATTTCCATGTGGTCATGCATTATAGTTCATGCAATTAATTGAACAGTAAAAACGAAAGAGAGTGGGTATGGAAGAATTACACCTGTATTTTGGAGATCTCCTTGATTCGACGAGAAAAATGCCTGCAATTTGATGAGATATTTATGTATGAGCGTTGCGGCTATCTCAAGACTTGAAAGCGAACCCACCTCAAACTTTTCTACCTGTACAACCAACTAACAAGCACTATATCTCGAGAGGCACATCAGTGTGAAAAATTAAATACTCGTTTAAGGAATCCAAACTAGAAAAAACTTGAAAACACTAACCTACCTACCAGTCACCACACTACTACTGACGATACGGTAAGAGGATGTTGTAGAGTCCTGGCTCTAGCCCTAAGGCTAAGCCTCTATCCGCATCATCCAAATAAATAAAGTCAACCTCAGTAGTGCCATGAGTTTCATCCGTCCATTCATCATTGTCAAATATTTCCTTTTCATTTTCCCATCCACATAAACTCATCAAGAATGTAACCATGCGAGGATAGTCATCTTGTGGAAAAGGAAAGCATTGGGCTATCGGGGATATGTCCTCTACTACGGAGTAGGGGTCAGTCATGGTCAACAGGTGAATTAGCCATTCTAATTCCTCAACATTTTCCTCTCTAGCTAGTACATCTATATGATCCCATTCAATTTCAATTTACAGGATAGCACATGTGAAATATCTGAGAAAGGTATAGATGATACCTCTCACCAAAGGTGGGAGTGGATGAAGTGTATGATGATCGTGCATTTGCCATATCTGCAAACACAGATATAGCATCAGTAGGTTTATGACAGGTCAATCTAGTTCTTGATTGTATGTACGGATATTTCTGCTCTTAACGTGCCCTTGCTCTTTTTACTATTTTTTGCTTTTCTTTTCTTTTCTTTTCTTTTCTTTTTTGTGTATGAAGCTATATATATACATCCCCTTGAAGTGGAAATTACATGGTCAGGGGAGAAGGTTAAGGAGGAAGCATTAGAATGTCGAGCGTGAGTACATGCTCCCCCTTTCCTTGGGTAGATCATATTTTTTGCAATGATGTTGTAGCCTCTTGGAACCAATTTGTCCAGCGAGTCATAGGTTGTGATGTGGGCAGATAGATTTTTATGACCCTTGTGGCCACATCCAATTGCAGAGATGTTAGTGTACGCTCCCATTGACGAATGGAGGAAATGGTTTTCGACGATACTATTACAAGGGGAGACGTAGACTCATCGGTATTTTGTTGGGTGTTGACAAGAGTAGGTGTAGAGCATGTAGAAACTTCTATATCAGCGTGTGCCTGGCATGAGGAGCTAGAAGCTTCATGTGGCTCCCCCCTTCCTGAGCTAGGTGGTAATGATCGATATCGTTTGGGAATCCAAACTAACTCTGGAAGAAGTGGTGCGGAGCACTCTGTTACCTTTCCCTTACCATGGTCTTGAATAGTCATTAGGGTGGCAACATTTGGTTTGCAAGGTTTTACAGGTGATGTAGAGGGATTCAGCTTATTAGGGACCCAAATCTGGTCATTCCCTTCGTAATACCCTTGGGCTACTAATAATTTTTTAGGGATCCATCGTGATGTTACATTGCCCTTTCTCGGGTGGGTAGCTGATTTCTTCCTACGAGGCTTCTTGTCTGAACGAGATTGAGCAGGGGAAGTAGCTGTTAACGAAGCTTCTGGGACCCATTTGTATGTATTTTTGGCATAGTAAGCAGAGCTTTAGAGACCACCCTGCATGTTTCCACTCTTGGCGTTGAAGCGTTAGAGGGGTGGCAAACAATTAAAGATGGTTTTGCCACCACTGGACTTTGTGATTTTTCATTATCTAGCATTTTGTCCAGAGTTGATGGCTTAGGAGCGGGATTTTGAGCGGTCAAACTGAGTGTTGGTTCTTGCATTGTGACTCGTCTGGTTGCCCAATCGATATTGCACTTGGTGGCCAACATCCATTTGCGCCCCAAGTTTACAGTCCCTTCCATGGTACCAGCAGGCATAACCAAAAAGCTTTGGATTACGGTCCCCTTGTCATAAGCAACCGGAGTGTGCAAAATTCCCGAGACATGGGTTTTCTTCTTGTTGATTCCTTTAACTTGGATAGCACTCTTGGATAAAGGTGGTTTTCCAAGCTGACACCACACGCCATATGATAGCAAATTGTGTTGAGCTCCTGTATCCAATAATGCTTTATACAGCACCTCCCTGTAAAGGACTCTGTAACTCAATTGGGTATCTGAGAGGCGGGTCAGATTCCAGTGAATCCTCGTCTGCCTCCTCGAAAAATGCTTGCATAATTCCCAAGTTGGCTTCTCGTTGGTGCCTAGCACGCTGTTGACGTTCTTTGGCTTCAATTCTTGCTTGTATCTTTTTAAGCTCAGCTTGTTCTTTAGTTGCCTTCTTTTGATGGATTGCATGTAACTCCTCTTGGCTCAGGGGGCCATAGTACCTTTTGAATTTACTCCCATTAAGGAATCCAATGGTTTCAACTCCGTCGAGAGTCTCCACTCAGATGGTACCTTGCGGGGTAATTTCACATACTCTATACGGTCCCTTACTAGCATATTTGAGCTTCTTCTTTTCGTTACGCACTCCATACATCAGGACTTTATCCCCAACCTTGATGTCCTTGTCCTTCAGGTGGCGATCAAACCATTTTTTCCTTCTATCCTTCTCCACAAGGGAATTGTATACAACCAATTGTCTTTCTTCGTTTAGCCGCTCAAGGATATATAGACGCTATACTAAGGGATTACCATCCCAACCCTCTTGAGTAGCAACATGAAGACTAGGAATGACAAATTCCCACGGCATGACCGCTTCTTGGCCATATACCATTTTGAATGGTGTGTAATTAATAGCCACTTTCTACGCAGTACGATAGGCCCATAAAGCTGTTGTAAGCTTTAGATCCCAATCCGTGCGATGAGCTTCAACTGTCTTTGTCAAAACAGAGATTAAGGTCTTGTTGGTACTCTCGGCTTGGCCATTCGCTTGCAGATAGTGAGTAGATTTATGATGGGATATCATAAAATTTGTTGTGAGCTCCTTAATCACTTCATTTATAAAATTTGTTGTGAGCTCCTTAATCACTTCATTTATAAAATGCGTACCGTTGTCGCTCACAAGTTCAAAAGGACAACCGAAGCGTGTGATTATATTTTCAAAGAGGAACTTGGCTGTTGTCCTTGCATCTACCTTACGTGTTGCCTTCGCTTCAGCCCATTTGGTCATATAGTCAGTGGCCACAATAATATAGCGAGATTGTGTGTTTCAGGCCACTGGGCTAATTGGACCTACAAAGTCGAAACCCCACTTTTCGAATGGTTGGTTTACTTTGATCAGATGTAGGGGCATCTGATCCTTCCGTTGGGTTTCTTGTATTATTGGCATTCATGGAAACCCTTCACAAAGAGTGATGCATCTTGGAATATAGTGGGCCACCAATACCCCGATTGTAAGATCTTTCCCGCAGTTAAGTCTCCTGAGAAGTGACCACCGGCTACGCCCATATGTGCCTCTTGCAAAATGTATAGATACTCATCCTTTCGGGCACAACGCCTAAGAACGTCATCCTTTTCTCTTTTATAAAGAGTCCTGGCTATCAGGCAATAGGGTTCGCATTCTTTGATCAGCTTTCGAGCTAGATCTTTACGAAGCTCCTTGGGTGGAAAGCCATTAACCAAAAAGTTAACAATCTTCTCACTCCATTCAGGCATTGTCTCCACCATGAACAGGGAAGTGTCAGGTAAGTCATCATCAACTCCTGTAGGAGCCTCACCATAAGGTATGCGAGACAAATGATCAGCCATAACATGTTTTTTGCTAGGTCTCACAACAACAGGGAAATCAAACTCAAGAAGAATCAATAGCCATCGTGTGATTCTTCCTGTGGAGCATGGTTTGTTTACCAGATACAACAATGCTTGATGATCCACATAGAAAACAAACTTGGTGGCAAGTAGGTAATAACAAAATTTCCTTAATGCATATATCATTGCCAACCCTTCTCGCTTCGTAGTGGTGTAGTTCATCTCAACATCGTTCAAGTGGCGACTGGCAAAGCTAATGGGGTAGTCTAGTTTGTGTTCTCTAGGTTGAGTTAACACACACCCAATAGCAAAGTTTGATGCATCAATATGCACATGGAAGATTAAATCCCAGTTAGGCATTCTCAAGATTGGAGCACTCGCCAAGGCCTTCTTCAATAGCTCATAGGAACGGTCACATTCTTCGGTCCAAATAAACTCGATGAGAAGCTTATACAATGGTCGAGCTATCTCGGCGAAGAATAGAATAAACCTTCGATAATAACCAACATGGCCCATAAAGCGTTGGACTCCCTTATAGTTGGTAGGTGGGGGCAATTCCAGAATGACCTTGATTTTACTCTTGTCAGTGGAAATCCCATTTTTGGACACTATATGCCCTAAGATAACTCCGTGTTTAACCCAGAATTGGCATTTGAAAGGATTCAATGAGATGCGATATAATCTACACCTTTCAAATATTTTTCGTAAACACATCAAGTGCTCGTCCCAAGAGGAATGAACACAAAGATCATCTAAGAAAGCTTCACATAAGTCCCTTAGATATTCCTTAAAGGCCGTGTTTATCAATTGTTGGAATGTTGCAGGTGCATTGGTCAAGCCATAAGCCATGATGCGAAAGGCAAACACTCCAAACTCCGTGATAAATGCTGTTTTAGCTTGGTCCTCGACTGCAATTGTGATCTGATTGTAACCCGAGTACCCATCTAAAAAGCTATATGCCTCCTTGCCTACCACTCTTTCAAGCACATGTTTAGAATATGGCAAGGGGTAATGATCCCTTCTGGTGGCGGCATTAACCTTTTTGAGATCAACGCACACTCTGAGTTTCCCATTCTTCTTTGGTACGATGACTATCGGAGAAACCCATTCTGAGTGCTCAATAGGGTATATGAATCCACATTTTACAAGCTTTTCAATTTTCTCTTGTACAATCTTTGCGTACTTAGGATTCATTGGGTAGGGACGTTGCTGGACTGGTTTAGCAGTGCTAATCATTGGAATCGTGTGTTGCACCACCGAGGGTGGAACACCCTTCATATCATGATATGTCCAAGCAAATATGTCCTTGAATTCTTTAAGAAGCTTCTTAAGTGCAGCTTCCTCTAACTAGGTGAGGTCTTGAGCAATAAAAACTGGTTTAGACTCCTCACCTGGATCTGCTAAGTCTATCTCCTTAACTACCGCAGGGCCATCGCTCGTAGACATCGCTACTCCCATTGTCGTTGGGTTTTTGTGTAAACCACTTTACATTCCCCTGTGGTGGTGAATGATTTGAAATGCTCGAGTGCGGGGTGTAAGTCTACTGGTTCTTGTTGTGCCAGGCTTTTTTCTTTCAATTCCGCCTCCTTTTGTTGCTGAGCTAACTCTTGGTTTTGCCGTCTTCTTGCAGTACGACTTAGTTTCGGCTTCTCTTCGATTTCTAATTGGGTGACATCATGAGGTTGCGGAATACACCACATGACACTTTGGAGGTATTGTGCCCAATCATCCGCTAACTTCCAATGAGCGTCAATAGCTCCTACATAACTAAGCCATTCTGCAGTGGATCTCTCCTTGTTTATTGTGGTTCGCACATTAGCTCGATAGCGTTGGCGCTTATGTCTCGTTTTCTTCTTACCAAGTTTTTGATTTTTGTTTCTATCAGATTCGAACTCACTTGGTCGATCTTCACTTGTGTCCCCCTCACTCTCGGATGAACTCTAGGAGGTCACTGTCCTAGGCCTTGAGCACCTTGCTTCCACATTTGGGTGAATATTTGATTCATCCCCCCCATTAGGCTCAGAGTCAGTTTGTTCTTGAGATTCATACTCAAAGTTACATTCGTCAGAGTCTTCACTACTGTCAGTTGAGTTTGCCACTTTCTTGCCATCAGGAGTCAAGTGCATAACACCTATCATGTTTATTGGCACTAACGGTGGCATATCTTGCCCCTGAGGTGTTACCCAACTTGTGCCTCTATTTTCCCATGTGTCTATGGTTGTCGCTAGGTACCCAATCCATGTTATCCGACTCAGTCATACCCGGTAGGACATCCATATAAGGAGAATCTTTCCCATCATCAGTCTCTTTTTTGCATGTATAGCAATACCTTAATGGGGCGGAGTGAATATAGTGGTATTGGATCGATTATCAATGATAACCTTGCTTCCTAAAGGATGTGCACGACCATTCTCAAGATCAACTCGAATGACAGAGTCCTGGAATTGTAGGTAGACATGGTTTTTCGACCAGTCATGCACCATTTGTGCTTCCCTCATGAAAGGACGTCCTAAGATCATTTGATATGACATAGGATGCTTAGAGAAATCCATTACAATGAAGGTATGTCTTACCTTGTATCCCAGAACCTTGATCTTAAGGTCCCTTAACATTCTAATAGGTTTAGCTATGGTTCCGTTTGCCATCTTAACCACTATGTTTGTGACTTCGAGGTGAGGTCTTCCCATAGATTCCCAACAGTTTTTAGTCACAATGCTCATGCCAGCACCACCATCAAGGATTCCCTTTAGAGTTAATCCCTTGGTAGTAATGGGGAGGGTTGCATTAGATTCATCACCTTCAAAGTAGTGTCCCAACTTGTCAACAGGTATTTCAACGACCGAGTCTTCATCTGGGTTGGGTTGTAGATCACAATGTCTCCCTTCATCTTGAAGCGTGTTGGGTCTATCCATATTTGCAAATTGTGGTAATCCTGCCTTTAGTTCTCCATTGAGAAATGCCCGAAGAGCTAAGAATATCTCAGGATCTCCGTATAATTTGGATATGATCGTGGTTCTGATTTCAGAGGACATGAAATCCATTAGCTTAGACACATTCAATGGTACTTTTTGAGACATCGCCCCTTGACTAGGGACTGGTGAAGATGGAATCACTTCCTCTTCGATGGGGTCAGGCATTCCCTCACTAAACATTCTTTCAAGCAAAAAGGGTGTTTGCCCACTTCCTGATGTCCTATCCTCACTTTCTTCCCGAATGATACTAGGTATAGCTAACGGTTTATGGTTCCTGTGAGGCTGAACTTGTATAGGAAACACTGTGTCTGGAATTTTGATTTTTCTCACGTTTGGCTCGAGTTCTCTTTGTGTTTCTTCCACCAAACCCCTTAAGTGTTGCACTTGTTCAATCTCCTCAACTGGGTTTGGGTAAGTTCCAATCTTTTTCTTGAGGGTTTTTGGCCCACATGGCTTGTCTTGGGGAGTAGTGGTGCTTGATTTGCCAACATACGTTTAAGTCCTAGGCAATCCTTGGATTGATGGCCATACTTACCACGTGCATTGCGATTCCCATTGAATTTGACTCTGAATGTGGGACATTCACTCATGCTATGTGGTCCTAAGCAAACCGAACACCATTGTTGCTCTCTTCTTGGGTACATATGGCTATTTTGAGGAGCTCGATTACCCCTAAAGTATTCTTGGAGAGCCTTAGTAAGGTCGGTCACAGATATTTTGGATATCTTGGGCTCCTTGGCAATATGTTTTACCGTCATTGGCTCGTGCCCAGATACTTGCGAACTAACGGATTTTGTCTCCGAAGACACCTTTTTACCTACAATCATCAAGGTATTCTTGGAGAGCCTTAGTAAGGTCGGTCACAGATATTTCGGATATCTTGGGCTCCTTGGCAATATGTTTTACCGTCATTGGCTCGTGCCTAGATACTTGCGAACTAACGGATTTTGTCTCCGAAGATACCTTTTTACCTACAATCATCACGTTGTCTTCTAACTGGATTGCATTGGTAGTGATTGCTTCCCACGTTGTAAGACCTCTAATGACTAGGCCATTGTATATGTCCTCGTGGCGCAATCCTCGGATGAATCTATCGAGCAGTTGGTTATTATTGAAGCGCTCATCGGGAGTGTAGCGAGAATTTAGATGCTTCAATCGACTTATAAAGTCTCTCACTGGCTCCCCTTCCTCGCGTTCAGCTTTTTGGAGTTGAGATGCTACTCCCCAAAGCACACCCTCACGTATGTATTTATTCAAGAACAATCTCTTGAGAGTGGGGTAGTGAGTACGCTCTTCAACCCTTAAGGTTCGATACCAATCTCCGGCCTTCCCACTCAAAGTTAAGCCTAAGGCTTTACTCTTATGCAGCTCATTGTGCTCTTCCAAGGAATCACACACGTGTTCAAAGACTTCAATGTGCTTCCTAACATCCTCGTTACCACTGAAGTTTTGAGTGAGCTTAGCCACTTGTACTGCCTTGCTTCTAGGCTCTCTCTCAGGCATGCCCCGCATGTTTTCCGCAATAGATCGTCCGATCGTCTGAGCAAACGCTGCGAGATCACCTAGGTGAGCACCTAGGTGAGCAGGTATAGCTAGTGGAGGCACTTCTGGGATAGCATGGTTGATAGGAGTTGGCGTTGGTCTGGGTATGTAGGCAGCTGACGTAGGATATGATATGTGACTAGGCCTAGCTCCTCTTGGATAAGGGTTGTGATAAGGCGGTCGTGGAGCATACGCCATTGGCATACTAAGAGGCGTAGGAGCTACATGAGCATGAGTAGCGATAGGTACATATGGTCGATAGGCACTGGCACGCACTGTTGTATGTACTGTTCCACTAGGTAGCGGCGTTGTACTAACTATAGCGGTAACAGGTGCACTTTCCGTTATGCTCATCATTGGGGTATTGTGGATTCCTTAATGGAAAGTTGAGCCAAGGTTGGAAAGCTAAAGTTACTGCTCGTGGGCTCAACCTGCATTGAGACTCCAGGCAAAACAACATACGAAGGGTCTATTGGACTCACTGAGGGAGTCTCCAATTGTGATATGGTTGGTTGTTTGGCCTTGCCCGTATCCAAAAATCTCATAGGGCCAGTGGAAACTAGGTTCACTCCCCTATTTTGCCTCTCAAATTGGATAATTCTATGAATAACCTCACATATCATGTGTTGTTGCTCCTCTAGATTAGTGGCGCTAGATGTAGATTGTATGACTTCTAACCAACCTACATGGTATGTGTAACTCGTGTATAGGTCAGTTAGAGTCTCTGTGTGTAGATCATATTCCCAATTTTCATTGAGAAATATCCTATCCAGACTTGGTGTGCCAAACGGTTCTCTTAAAGTGGACGCAATGTCACTTCTTATGGATTGGCTTCTAGGGACCTCTACTTTAGGAAGAGCATCGGAAGGTGGTAGCTCAGTAGGGCCCTCATTAAACGAAGTGGGTAGAATATCCACATGGACACTCTTTGGGAGGGTAGGGTCTACATAAGATGTGAATGGCGAATCTACTACCCCTCCTTCTTCATTTACTTCGCTTGTCGCATGTTCAAAGCGTGTAGCTCTCCTAAAGGTCTCTATTAGACGACTAAACATGCTAGATCCGGGTTGTGGGGCCCAAACTGGCATATTTTGGCTTGTCTCCTCAGGGTTCTTGGTAGGGTGCCCTTCCATGGCTTCTGAGTCAGAGGACGAGTCACTATCCACTATTCGTGGATCTTGGGTTGCACTCCCTTGGGTTGGCCAAGATGCTAACGTGGAGGGATGGTGTGAGCCTGCGTAGACTCAAACGCTTTCTAGTGGCTCAAGCTCTAGCACCCGACCAGAGCGTAGATGCATATGACGTGGGTACCCTACGGGCGTTGGTAACTAAAGAGCCATGGACTCATCCGTTGAGGACCAGCAAGGTCAATCAACCAGATCCATGCCCAAATTCAGATAACAACTCTTACTCCTTGTTCCAATATCTTTCTCGACGCATGTGTGAGTATCTTCGACGACCCAGAGCCCGAGCAGCGTATGGTCAGCACCCTCTAGGATCCTTCGTAGGTCACCTAGCGCTTCACTCATAGACCGCTTCCTTGGTCCCTCATCCACCATACTGGAAGCTCACCATTTAAATCGAACCGACCTTGCTACGTTGTGAGACATCCACTGTTGACTCTTTGTAAGAAGTTGTTGCAACTTTATCAGTTCGGTCTCCACAACCTCATTACAAGCTTGTCAAAATGCTTCACCAGCATTCTTGACATAAAATAGTTATTTAAAAACAAGTCATAAATACAGTTTCTAACGAACTCATCTTTTCACACCGGTCCACAACAACAACGTTTCTCTCACTATGACAATCGGAGGGTAGGGGGGCCAACTCGGCCTCCTATAAATGCACCTCCTGAAATGCGGGTAACAAGATCTTTGGAGGGGGTTGGTGAGGCAGGTAATAGGGGACCCACACCAATTTGGGATGCATGTGGACCATCTTACCAAAGAGAGGAACAATTCCCACTGAGAGTGAGAGGCCGTAGGCCCTATGATGAGAATTCAAGACAAGTAAGGCCATCAACTCTTCAGAAACTGGTAAAGAAGTACGAAGGGTCGGGAGATCCATATGACCATGTAGCAGCATTTGTCAAGCAGTTCGAGCTGAGCAAGTGACTGACAAGCATACGCAAATTGAAGGATTTGGGCTTACTCGTTTTTGTATTGTTTTTAACCTGTTTCTAACCCCCTTACTTATGGTCGAACCTGAACTAGGGCGTGTGATAGCTTGAAACGAGCGTATCGTTTAAAGGGTCCTAGCGTGCTTTACAGCACCGTGTTCGCCTATACAGAGCTCCTGTGGTCCTCAAAACAGTCTGTTTCCTTGTCGGGGAAGGGTGAAGGCCTATTTGCTTGTGGAAGAAAGGGTGAAGGCGTTATCCCACATGCTCACTTCACTCCTTGGGGAGTGGGCTACATATAGGGATCAACTTCCCATAAGCTCTCACTTGAAAGAAAGCTATGGAGGCTCACTCTCCTATATATATATATCAAAAGACCGAGGCCGAGGTCGGGGTCAATTGGGGTTTTTCTTTTCTAAATTTTTTTCTCCAAATAAAAAATCTTTTCTTTCCACACGTTTGGTTTTTTTCTTTAAAAAAAATATAATTTTTTATTTTTATTTTTTTTTCAAAAATATTTTTTTTGGATAAGTTTTCTAGGGTTTCTTTCTAGGGTTCAGCCTTGGCCGCGACGCAGTTCGCACACAGCACAGGTCCTGGGGATTCAGAAATCCCCCCTCACACGCAGAAAACCAGATAAGAGAACGCACGCCCACATGCGGAGCGAAAAAATAACAAAAGAAACAGAAATGCAGAAGACAAATTGCAGAAACAGATTGCAAAACACGAAAACACCTCAACAACAAACACACAGTCGCCTTTCCTATAGTGTAAATTTCACTTCACGCAGCAGCCCAAGCTGCAAACTAGAGCTTGGTGCAAGACAACTCCCCGACAGCGGCGCCAAAAATGTGCGCTTTTGTCGCACGAGTCGCTGGGGACTTGCCGAACACTGTATGCGAGCCACGAATGGCTGCAAGCATACAACTAGGAAAGCAAGCTCGAACAGAATGCAAAGGTGTGTCACTCGCCGCTAAAACCGTCGCCGTGAAGGATTCTCGCATCGCAGTAAAGAAGGAGTGAAGAAGGAGCCGCCGTCGCCGCTCTACCGCCTCTCCGCTGTTGAGATATCGAGCTCTAGTGAGGCGGTGGACACTGATGACCCGCCTGGGGGATAGGCCCCGCACTTACACCACTGGCATGGTTGGTGAGATCTTGGGTGATATGCGGCCAGTGGGATGACAGGCTGTGTGACAGCCACTCTAGAGACTGGCATAGTTATAGCGCCAGCTCATTTTAGTCGGGTTCACATTATAGAGAACCCGTGTATGTATTGGTTGAGTACCTTTCATATTGTGTGTACTCTTATCTTGTATATGGTGTGTTGAGTGTTGAGTAGAGAAGAAGAAGATTTTCAGCCTCTCACCTTGTGTGTTCTCTATTAGGGTTTTGTGAGTGTGTGTGTGTGCTTGCAAGAGCTCAAGCTCTCTTCCCCCTTGCATCTTTTCATGGTATCAGAGCCTGGTTCATGCTAAGGGCTGAGCTGCAAGCAAGAGAACCACAGGAAGCGGTACAAGGGTAAGAGCTTCAACTACTCTTCCCTCTTTGTGTTGGTGACTACACCCTTGTCGGGAGCTCTACGGGAGGCACCGGCAAACGATCTCCGATTGAGGAGCTTTCTTCGCGGGAGTGAAGCTATAGGGCAACTGTACAGTCCTTCGGACTACACTTTTCGGGCCGAAAACGCGTTTCGGGCACGTCTGGACCTCCGTTTTTCAGAAAGCAGGTGATTTCGAGCACTGCGGGTAAGTCATCGATTCTCTGCAGAACTCTGTTTTAAGAACTGCAGGAAGACAGATTGACTGTGCAGACACTGTGGCTGCTGCAAAGAGGTCTACAGTTGCCATTGGGTGTATGTATGCACATTGAAGTCACTGGTTGTGACATTTGAGTACTACAGTACCGCTGTGCAGAAAATACTGCAGGTTGTGCAGAAAAACCAGAGTGCAGTTTCTGGTAAAATTGTGTGTTTAGCAAGATGTCTAATGATGGCATAACACAGATTGTGGCTGAGAAGCTGGATAAGAATAACTTCCATGCTTGGAGGTTCAGGTTGACAAATTTCCTTATGGGAAAAGGCTATTGGGACTACATAGAAGGTGAGCATGAAGAGGCACCGGAGATACCGGATATAAATCCGACTGCTGCAGATGTGAAAGAGTTTAAAGACTGGAACCAAGGAGCGAGGAAATTCATGTATTGGCTCTCCATTAGTATACAGGACACCATGATTGGGCACATTCAGGATGCCAAGTCCCCCAAGGAGGCGTGGGACACCTTGGTAAAGCTTTATGAAACAAATACCAAGGCACGTAAGATACAGTTGAAGAATGAGCTTCATACTGTGGAGAAAAAGAGCATGTCTGTGAATGACTATGCGTTGAAGATAAAGGGTATTGTGGAATCCCTTGCATCTATTGGTGTGTCAGTAGATGATGATGACAAGGTGGAAGTCTGTCTACGTGGTCTCGGGCCACAATACAAGGCGTTTAAGACGTCTATTCAGACTCGGGAAAACATTCCCAACTTTACAGATTTGGTGTCTATACTGATTATCGAAGAGAAGAACTTGGGTGAAGACCAACAGGCTTCACAAAGTAAAAACAGTTCAGAGCAACAGGCCTTCTACACGAGTTCAGGAAGAGGACGAGGTAGAGGAGGCCGTGGACGCGGTCAAGGAGGTGGCCGAACAGGTAATCAGAATTATGGGCAGCAGCAGCAGCAGCAACAACAGTCCCAGAACCAACAACAACAACAACACACAGGTGGAAGAGGCAAATTCAGAGGCAGGGGGAGTCAAAGAGGCCGTGGAAATTGGCAAAGGCAATATAATGATACACGTGAATGCTATTATTGTGGTAAGCCAGGACATGTGCAGTCAGAATGTTATAAGAAGCAGGCTGACATGCAAAATGGGAAAGTGCAGCAAAACAACTATGCATCCTCAAGCAGAAATAATGAGGACAATGAAAGGTTGTTTGTTATGCAGCATGTTGTGAATGCCATGTCTCAAAATGCTGATGCAGCACAAAAAGATAATGTATGGTATGTGGATTCAGGCGCTTCGAACCACATGACGAGTCATGGGGAGTGGTTCAAGGAGATGAAGAACCCGGAAAGACCAGGTTTTGTGGAAACAGGGGATGACACTGCTCATCCAATTGCCCACGTTGGAGATGTGCCATTGTCTATGCAGGATGGCAAAGTGAAGTACCTTGCAGATGTACTTCATGTACCGAACATAACAAAGAATCTGGTTTCAGTTGGCCAGATGATTGAGCAGGGTTTGCAGGTAAGGTTTAACCCTGATGGGTGTTATGTCGAAGACTTTAAAGACAAGTGCAGGTTGGTTGCTAAAGGCAACAGAGTGGGCAGAATGTTTACGTTGGATGTAGACATGCCTGAAATGAGTGCTGCGATGTTTGCAAATGGTTCAGGAGTTGTTGCAGACACAGACATATGGCATAAAAGAATTGGACATGTAAATGTGCAGAGATTGAAGTCTATGCAGACAAAAGGAATTGTGACAGGGCTGCCAAAATTTAAAGTGGAAGGTATGCAGAAAATATGTGAAGCATGCCAATTTGGGAAGCAAACAAAGCATGTGTTTCCACGTAACAGATATGTGAGCAGAAATGCACTAGATGTTGTGCATTCAGATGTATGGGGTCCTACGAAGACCGTGTCTATGGGAGGCTGCAGGTACTATGTCACTTTCATTGATGACCACACAAGAAAAGTGTGGGTATATTTCATGAAGGAGAAGAGTGAGGTGTTCACTCACTTTCAGAATTTCAGGTTTTTGGTTGAAAAGCAAACAGGAAAATATGTCAAGTGCCTAAGGTCAGATGGAGGGGGAGAATACTTCTCCAATGAGTTCTCTGAATTTTTGAAGAAGAATGGTATTCGGAGACAGTTTACATGCAGATATACTCCGCAGCAAAATGGAGTTGCTGAGCGGAAAAATAGGCACATTGCTGAGATTGCGCGAGCATTGATGGAAGAGAAGAATATGCCGCATTGCTATTGGGCTGAGGCTGTTTCTACAGCAGTATACATCATGAACAGGACTCCAACTGCAGCCATACATGATGTAACTCCAGAGGAGAGGTTTACTGGCAGAAAACCAGATTTGTCTCATCTGAAAGTCTTTGGATGCATTGCATATGTGCATGTGCCAGATGAGCTGAGAACTAAGCTGGATCCGAAAGCTGAAAAATGTGTGTTTATTGGATATTCCCTTGAGCAAAAGGGATACAGGTGTTATAACCCTGCTACAGGTGAGTTGAGGGTAAGCAGGGATGTTGTCTTTGATGAGATGAGCAGCTAGTATGCTGCTAAAAAAGAAGCTGTTGGGGCTGATTTGAGTGGAAGTGTGGTTGCACAGAATGCAGGTCAGCAATCACAGTCTTTGAGTGGACCAGGAGAGTCCTCATCTAGTGGGTCTGTTGATAGACCATGGAGTGGCAGGCTGCGTCATAATACCAGCCCTGCAAATGTGATTAGTACATCACGTAAAGGAAAAGAGAAAGTGGTTGAGCCCCTTGGTATGCCTGACATTTCTGCAGGGCATTCTCATGTTGATGGAGAGTCTAGTGGCTCAGATATGAGCCTTGATGAGGAGCTTGGGATCCCAGCTATGAGAACACCTGGTGTAAAGAAGGCTATGGAAGCCATGAATGAAAAGCTGCGAAGATCAAGGAGAGTGAAGAACCCTGTGCAGAGATTTACATATGATGGTTATGTGGCACATCACTATGCATATATGGCAAAGGTTGTGCAGGTTGTTGAGCCCACATGCATTGATGAGGCTGTTGGAAATGTATGTTGGGAGAAAGCTATGGATGAGGAGATGGATGCACTATATGGAAATGAAACTTGGGATTTAGTGCAATTGCCAGAAGGCAAGAAAGCCATTGGATGCAAGTGGGTGTACAAAGTTAAACATAACAGTGATGGAAGCATAAACAGGTACAAGGCTAGATTGGTAGCCAAAGGATATGCGCAGACATATGGGATTGATTATGAGGAAACTTTCAGCCCAGTTGCCAAGATGGCAACGGTGAGAGTTGTGATAGCAGTGGCTGCGTCAAAACAATGGTCTTTACATCAGATGGATGTAAAGAATGCATTCTTGCATGGGGATTTGCAAGAAGAGGTGTATATGTTGCAGCCACCAGGATATGAGGATGTGGGTCACCCCGAGCATGTTTGCAGGTTGAAGAAAGCCTTGTATGGCTTAAAGCAAGCACCAAGAGCATGGTCTGACAAGATTTCTGAATATCTTGTCACTATTGGCTTTCATGTAGCCAATGCAGATTTCTCGCTGTATGTGAGACATGGTGATAGAGGGGTTGTGCTTGTTGTCATCTATGTAGATGACTTGATCATTACGGGGGACCATGATGCAGAGATCTTTGATGTAAAGATCTTGCTAAGATAGAAGTTTGAGATGAAGGATCTGGGGGAGCTCAGATATTTCTTAGGCATTGAGGTGATTAGGTCACCACATGGTATTGGATTACTGCAGAGACAGTATGGTTTGGACATGTTGTCCAAGTATGGTATGACAGGCTGTAAGCCTATTTCTGTGCCATTGGATCAGAATGGCAAGTTGAGTGCAGATTCAGGAGAGATCTTGGAGGATCCTACTATGTATAGACGCATAGTAGGAAGTTTGATCTACATGACGATCACCAGACCAGATTTGAGCTATGCTGTTGGGTTGGTGAGTCAGTTTATGCAGGTTCCACGGAAACCGCATTTGGATGCTGTGAGACGCATACTGAGGTATGTGAGGTCTACTTTGCATTGTGGACTATTCTATGAGACTGGGACAGAGATATGTGTACATGGGTACACAGATGCTGATTGGGCTGGTAGTATCTCAGACAGAAGATCTACCAGTGGATTCATGTTTTCTTTGGGGAGTGCTGCTGTGACTTGGAGCAGCAAGAAGCAGCCTACGGTTGCTCTATCGAGTACAGAGGCCGAGTATAGAGGAGCTGCTTATGGCAGCATGTGAGGTAGCTTGGTTGAGAAAGCTACTTGCAGATTTGGGTCTATCAGTGGATAGACAAGTTGTCATTTTCTGTGACAACATTAGCAGTATACAGTTGGCCAGGAACCCAGTCTTTCATGCTCGTACGAAGCACATAGAGGTCCACTACCACTTCGTCAGAGAGAAGGTCTTGGTAGGAGATCTTGACCTTGTTTATGTCAGCACAGAGGATCAGGTAGCTGACATCTTCACCAAAGCATTCGGTACAGAGAAGCTCCGCAGATTCAGGGCTTCACTTGGTGTACATGAGATGGAGTTGAGCTCGAGGGGGAGTGTTGAGATATCGAGCTCTAGTGAGGCGGTGGACACTGATGACCCGCCTGGGGGATAGGCCCCGCACTTACACCACTGGCATGGTTGGTGAGATCTTGGGTGATATGCGGCCAGTGGGATGACAGGCTGTGTGACAGCCACTCTAGAGACTGGCATAGTTATAGCGCCAACTCATTTTAGTCGGGTTCACATTATAGAGAACCCGTGTATGTATTGGTTGAGTACCTTTCATATTGTGTGTACTCTTATCTTGTATATGGTGTGTTGAGTGTTGAGTAGAGAAGAAGAAGATTTTCAGCCTCTCACCTTGTGTGTTCTCTATTAGGGTTTTGTAAGTGTGTGTGTGTGCTTGCAAGAGCTCAAGCTCTCTTCCCCCTTGCATCTTTTCATCCGCCCCGCCGTGCCGCTACACAGTGCTCGATCGCTCTCTCACTCTCTCACTCTCTCTCTCTCACACACGCAGGAGAAGGAAACCAAGAAGATAAGGCAAGAGCACTTTTGTATTCAACACATGAGAATAATGGTTTTAGGGTTACATTTGACTCTTATAGGTGACTTGGCCATTCACACATGGGCGCCCATACATGGCCGACCGATCCTAACCCTTATCCTATTGATATTCAAGGTGCGTCTCTTATCGGCGATTACCCAATCCCTTTATCATTTGCATATGGTGCCAACAAGCCCGGCCCATGACTCAGAATACTTAAACTAATTACATGACGTAAAACATAGTACATCTCAATGTCCGTCATAGGTTAACAAGTGGTAAGAGGTGAACCTTCAACTTCCGAAAGTTCAGAGTCAGAGTCATCCGATGAAGAAGAGACAAGTGGTAGCTCCGAGGATTCCATCTCACAAGGGGAGGTGGAGGGAGTTGCATTTGGTCTTTCCCTGGGAAGGGATCGAGGGGGTGCTAAAGACAATGGAGCCCTGGAAGGGGAAGCTTCTTCAACCATGTGCAAGAAAGGAGATGTGGACCTCACTAGTCTTCACCAATAGAATGAACTTCTTCTTGATGAGTCCATAGCTGTGAGGTCTCCCTGTTCCCACCGAGCAACGGATTCAGGTACTAGCAGCGGAAGTAGCACTTCTCGCACGGGATAGGGGTCCCACATTCGGGGCCTCGTCCACGGATATCCGGACAAGAGACTAATCCGTCGGTTTTTCCAAAACCGAACCCGGAAAAAAACTTCCCTTACCCGAAAAGCACGGGCGATTCCACCAGGATAATTTTTTACTCTAACGTAGTCAAGATCATTACTGATCACGCTGATCCAATTGCACCTATAAAGATACTCGGTCGGATCAAGGAAGAAACTTGCACTTGGATCATTGGGATCAACGCTTTTTTCCCCATCAAGAGGCACAGCCGTTGATTCCTATCCATAGAACAATTACTATCCGGGACTTACTTCATCTATCGTAATAACAGAAATTGAGTCTCGGTTTACGGATCCATCAGTCCAGCCTAACCCCATCCGATCCCATGGGTTAGCCAACCGCCCAACCACTGTAGTGATGGGATCCAATTTGGAATTTGGTTAGGTTTTGTCCCGGGTACCAAGGAAAAGAGTTCCAAGGCCCCCTAGCCGGACTTTCATGCAAACATAAAACTAGCCACACCACTTACACACCCAATATGAAAATTGCCTTTTTCTTAGCATCAACTAACTTTAAAATAATCCTTTAATGAAACCATAGTACCACTGATCCAAATCTCCCAATTTATCCAGTTGATTCATAATTTTCCATCATTCCTTCATTAGAGTATCTATGGCATCATTGGCAACTAGAACGCTCACCACCTGTCCCCACAGGGGCCTTTTCAATAGTTCCTAGCCCATAATACTCGGCAATATAATCACTTATAAAAATTCAAGATGGACTCTCGTTGAAGATCAGCAAGATCAACCAACAGATCCATATAAAGAGCCATGGACTCATCCATTGAAGACCAGCAAGGTCAATCAACCAGATCCATGCCCGTTTTCACAAAACAACTCTTACTCCTTGTTCCAATATCTTCCTCGACGCACGCGTGGGTATCCTGGGCGACCCAGAGCCCGAGCACCGTATGGTCAGCACCCTCTAGGATCCTTCGCAGGTGACCTAGCGCTTCACTCATAGGCCGCTTCCTTGGTCCCTCATCCACCGTACCGGAAGCTCACCATTTTAATCGAACCGAGGCTGGTCAAGACCTCGGTCGACCTTGCTACGCGAGACGTCCTCCATTGACTCTCCGTCAGCAGTTGCAACTTTATCAGTTAGGTCTCCACGACCTTAATCACAAGACGGTCAAAATGCTTCCCCAGCATTCTTGACATAAAACAGCCATTTACAAACAGCATTTACAAACAGTTTACAAATACAGTTTCTATATTAACTCTCATTTTTTCACATTATCCCTCATTAATCCACATTACTTATTCCACATTCCATGTATATGTGTACTTATCCAATCACCTCCTTTTCCATCTCTTCACTTCAGATTCCTTCACATCACATATTATATATTCACATCCATATCCACATCCATACATCCACATCCACATCCACATTCACATCCATACATCCACATCTACATGCTTATCTCCATTTTCACATCCTCATTTATACATCCACATCCCATATCCACATTCATACATACACATCCATATATCCACATCTACATCCACATACATACATACATCCACATCCACATTCCACATTCACATCTATACATCCACATCTACATTCACATTCACATACATCCACATCCACATTCCCATACATCCACATCTATACATCCACATTCCACATTCACATCTACATTCACATTCACATACATGCATCCACATCTACATGCTTACCTCCATTTTCACATCCTCATTTATACATCCACATCCCATATCCACATTCATACATACACATCCATACATCCACATCTACATCCACATACATACATACATCCACATCCACATTCCACATTCACATCTATACATCCACATCTACATTCACATTCACATACATCCACATCCACATCCACATTCCCATACATCCACATCTATACATCCACATTCCACATTCACATCTACATCCACATCTACATCCACATTTACATCTATGCATATACATCTTCATGCATATATCCATTTTCATGTTCATACATCCACACTCCCATCTCCATATCCACACATCCACATACATACATCCATTTTCACATTCCTATTTATATAACCCCATATACTTTCACATCTAATCTTTTACATCACATCCATTCTCGCCCTATCACAACCCATATACATCTTATCCTATCACATACACTTCTTACCTCATCCCCCCATACACATCTTAATTCATCTTATCACATCCTAACTTATTTCATAAGCATCTTATCACCTCTTATCACACCTCTTATCACATCCTATCACTTTCCATACGCATCTTATCAATTCTTATCACCTCTCATATACCTCTTATCACATCTTATCACATTTCATATCTTTTTTTTTTTAAAAAGAGAATTCTTTTATTTGATATAAGATTTCTCTACACATTTATTTATACATAAATTCCATTTAAGGAGACTAACACTTTCGAAATTAAAATCAATCTTTTATACATCTTCTTATGCATGATTTCAATTTGGTAGGGAATTATACTTTTAGAATAAAAGAATTTCTCTTATGCATCTAAGTTAAGCATAAAATCCATTTATGAGGAAAATCATACTTTTAGTATAAAAAGAATATCTTTTATGCATACCTATATGCATGAAATCCAATATGATAAAAGTAACACTTTTGATATAAAAATTTTTCCTTTATGCATACTTCTATGCATGAAAATTAAAAATGATAAAAGTAACACTTTTGATATAAAAATTTTTCTTTATGCATACTTCTATGCATGAAAATTGAAAATGATAAAAGTAACACTTTTGATATAAAAATTTTCTTTTATGCATACTTTTATGTATGAAATAAAAATGATAAAAGTAACACTTTTGATATAAAAATTTATCCATTATGCATACTTCTATGCATGAAAATAAAAATGGTAAAAATAACACTTTTGATATAAAAATTTATCCTTTATGCATACTTCTATGCATGAAAGTAAAAATGATAAAAGTAACACTTTTGATATAAAAATTTATCCATTATGCATACTTCTATGCATGAAAATAAAAATGGTAAAAATAACACTTTTGATATAAAAATTTATCCTTTATGCATAATATTAAAATTCAATTTCTCCATGATTATAATGAAATTCTTTCAATTAATCTAGGATGATGATTCCTAGAATATGGTAGGAAGTCCTCTTTTTATGCTTTGAATGAAAATTTTTTAATGCATAATTTTTATAAAAATTTTGCCATAGCTCCGCTGCTATGATGACTGATAAATCTCAATTTTTCTAAGGGATAAAGCTTATCATTAAGAAAATAATTAAAATGATTCTCTAATTGGATCCTTAATCCATAATGGATTGAATCATCAATATACATAAACTAAAAGCATAAGAAAAAGCCATTAATTTGGCCTCAAGCATAGCTTAATCTTGGGTTAAGGAAAAGCTTTATGAAAAGCTTGATTTGGATTGAGAATGGGTCATGAGTATGACCATTTCTTGAGTGAGAGAGAGAATTTACATAAGAATCATTAGAATTTAAACATAAATGAAAATTAACTTCAATAGCATTTATTAAATTATGTAACTCTTCACTACTATTCAAACTTCAATAGCATTTAAAAAAAACCATACCAATTAAACTTCTCAAGCTTGAGAGGGGTTGAGAAGAGAGAAACATTGAGAAATTATAGAAAGATGAATATTCACTAATTACCTTACAACTTGCTTGATTCTTTGTTCACGGTAGAGGCCCCCAACCAATCAATTGGTTAAGTATGTTGATGGATCCACTAATGGGGATTGAAGAAAGAGGGAAGCTCCAAAAACTAGTGAATTATTAAATGAATTCACAGTTCTTGGCTTAGGTGGAGTAGAGTAACGATGCATAAACACTATATATTTTTCAACAAGGGGGAGGCTTCTATTTATAGGAAAAATTGAGCTCCTAACCAAACAAACTGATTCTAGAATTTTCTAAATCAGTTTGGTCAATATTTGACCATTTTTAGGTCAGTTAAGCTAACTTTTTGGAACTAGACTTGAATGAGGAGAGAGGAGAGATGAAATATCTCAATTTTTATGAGTTTAAAACTCATTCAAGCATGTGAAATATGCACCTCCTTTAAAGAATTCCCCTTCCTTACATATGTCATATTTTTAATATTGCTCATAGTTTTTTACTAATAAACCTTGTACATTTTCAACTCTTCATCTTATGTGAGCATTTAAGGGACTCCCCTTCCTTACATATGTGTCATAATAAAATCATTATACCCAAAATATCTCATATTTTTAATATTGCACATAGTTTTTTACTAATAAACCTTGTACATTTTCAACTCTTCACCTCATGTGAGCATTTACTCATTTTTGGGTATTTTCTTTTTTACAAGTTGGATTTATCTCCTCCCTACACATGGATTGATGCTATTGGTCCATAGGAACCTTAATTGGACCATAGTCTAAAGATTTCTGAAAATCTAGACCCTTAGGCTAAGGTTCTTTATACCTATTTTCAATTAATTCTAATTGCACATTAGAAAATTCTTTTTTTAATTTCTGTTTCAGGGGAACTCATCTGAATTAGAAGAGATATTTTTCTATCCAAAAGTATTCAAAATCTAAATATTCTCTCTCTAGAATATTTTTCTCTCTCTAGGCTAAAACAAATAGAAACAAGGTCTTTATATTTCTGAAGAGGGATTGATTACAGGGAAAGATACTAGACATCAAAAAGGGGGTGGGGGAGGAATCTTACATTCTACCCCACTTAAAAAATGCGAGATGTCCTCATCTCGCAAACTGGGATAATTTCGCAAGATGCACGAATATGAGACTTAGAGAAAAATTTGAATCAAGATTAACCACCAAGAAACGTCTTAAAGAGAGCAAGATTCAAGATAAGAACAAGATTTAAACTTTATTCATTCTCGGAACTTATACAGTAAAGATAGAAGAACTCTTTACACTTCCATAAGCCCGTCCATCATATGATCACAAAAGCAGCACTCACAAGCTGCACAAGTATAAGGTAACTCATCTATGGGAATGATTCTGCTGGTTATTGCCGCACCTATCTCAGTGGTATGAGGTGATCTAACAAAAGGACCTCTGAGAGGCAAGCCAAAAACGGGGTAAAGGCATATCTTCTCATGAGGAAGAAAACACGCCAATAAGAAGACCCGCTCAGAAAACCCAGGATGCCTTGATCTCATGACGCAGTAGTATCGGGGACCCAAACCCAAGGCTTCAATAACCATGGCCAAGCGGACATTGTTACGAAAGTGCTGCTGACCCCAGGGTGTTACCCTAGTTATGTCTTGATAGGTCCGCCATTTGGTCTGCGCTACAGAAGTTCCCAAGTGAGGGAAAAGTGAGCGCTCATACTGTTCTATAAAATCCTTCTTCACAGACTCACTTGCGTCTTGAAGGTGAGGAATCATTATGGATAAAACTAATTCTTGTTGCCAAGCCATGAAGGAGATTAGGAAGAAAGGAGATCGATGGGAGTAAGATTACTGTGAGCGGCAAGTAAAAGTTACGACTTATATAAAGGAAGGAGCTAGCGTAACTTAGAAGCCAACGGTAGCTTGCCACTGAAGTTTTACCGTCTTTCCATGATTTGGGTTTGGCACAATTTTCTATAGAAGGCATTAAGAACTTTGAGATGAGGAGATAAAAGAAGTTCGTAAGTTAAATCACCTACTTTCTTTGGTCCACAATATCTGGGAGATAACTTCTTATACTTCCCAAGAGATAAAGAACTTCTTTTGGGTCGTACTCGAGACCAAAACCTTGATATCCAAAACATCGATTCTCACTTCTGAACTCGTTGTTCTGAATCCTTAAAACAGGTGGGACTCTTGAGAAGTATTCAGGAAAAAGGTTCTTCCTTTTTTAAACAGAATCTTTCTTTTATTTTAGAGAGGGAATAATTATAAGATCAAAAAGGGAGATTCTTACTCCTGTATACCTCTAAGGCTGGGGGAGAATCTTACATTCTACCCCACTTGAAAAGTGCGAGATGTCCTCATCTCATAAAGTAGAGGACAACTCTTTTTCTTAAGATCCAATTTTATTCTGGGGTTCCTTATATTCTGGTCAACCCAACAGAATACTGGGATAAATATCCCTTAGAACTCATCATTAAATAACAATTCATTCAGATCATATCATTCATATCTTTAACATGATAAAGGTTCATTAGACCGAAAAATTTCCTTCTGAGCATTCCTCCACGGGAATTTCAGTCAAGTAAGTTCTCAATTTGTCATCCCTTAACTTGATATACCGAGTCAAGTGTTAACAGTAGTACTTTGACAGCACAATCCACTAATCTCATAGTGATTTGTTGAAATCATTATCATCATTTATCATTACAGGGACTCGTCCCATTCATCCTCATTGCGGTTTTGCTCAAGTTATTATATTTCAACTAAATTTCAAAAATCATCATTTTTCAATCAGAATCCCAATCAATTCATCAGTTCCCAAATAGAATTAAAAATCATATCAACCACATTCAAATTCATCATCTGGATAGCATTAACGCTTATAATTTCAAGTCTTAGATTTACTCGTATATACTGTCAGTAAAGAGCTGTAGTTATACTCTCGGTATATACGGATAGTCACGGCCCTTGGAATTATAAGGTAAATACCATCATGTCTAGGCCTCAAGCAAGCCAAGGATTCTATATAATTGCGGTACTTCCATCTGAAGACCCAATTACCAAATTACGAATTTCAATTTGAATATCAAATTGTATGAATTATATCACACAATTACAACCTTTTTGTGTTTCTTGATAAATTTCTGACCTATTTGTCTTCTCAATTGATCTTTATTAACCAAAGGCTCTGATACCAACTGTGAGGTCTCCCTGTTCCCACCGAGCAACGGATTCAGGTACTAGCAGCGGAAGTAGCACTTCTCGCACGGGATAGGGGTCCCACATTCGGGGCCTCGTCCACGGATATCCGGACAAGAGACTAATCCGTCGGTTTTTCCAAAACCGAACCCGGAAAAAAACTTTCCTTACCCGAAAAGCACGGGCGATTCCACCAGGATAATTTTTTACTCTAACGTAGTCAAGATCATTACTGATCACGCTGATCCAACTGCACCTATAAAGATACTCGGTCGGATCAAGGAAGAAACTTGCACTTGGATCATTGGGATCAACGCTTTTTTCCCCATCAAGAGGCACAGCCGTTGATTCCTATCCATAGAACAATTACTATCCGGGACTTACTTCATCTATCGTAATAACAGAAATTGAGTCTCGGTTTACGGATCCATCAGTCCAGCCTAACCCCATCCGATCCCATGGGTTAGCCAACCGCCCAACCACTGTAGTGATGGGATCCAATTTGGAATTTGGTTAGGTTTTGTCCCGGGTACCAAGGAAAAGAGTTCCAAGGCCCCCTAGCCGGACTTTCATGCAAACATAAAACTAGCCACACCACTTACACACCCAATATGAAAATTGCCTTTTTCTTAGCATCAACTAACTTTAAAATAATCCTT
The DNA here is from genome assembly GCF_041138505.1 of Cibotium barometz. Taxonomy (NCBI): domain Eukaryota; kingdom Viridiplantae; phylum Streptophyta; class Polypodiopsida; order Cyatheales; family Cibotiaceae; genus Cibotium; species Cibotium barometz. The sequence goes on from NC_141096.1 coordinate 10,826,221, forward strand.
TAATGAAACCATAGTACCACTGATCCAAATCTCCCAATTTATCCAGTTGATTCATAATTTTCCATCATTCCTTCATTAGAGTATCTATGGCATCATTGGCAACTAGAACGCTCACCACCTGTCCCCACAGGGGCCTTTTCAATAGTTCCTAGCCCATAATACTCGGCAATATAATCACTTATAAAAATTCAAGATGGACTCTCGTTGAAGATCAGCAAGATCAACCAACAGATCCATATAAAGAGCCATGGACTCATCCATTGAAGACCAGCAAGGTCAATCAACCAGATCCATGCCCGTTTTCACAAAACAACTCTTACTCCTTGTTCCAATATCTTCCTCGACGCACGCGTGGGTATCCTGGGCGACCCAGAGCCCGAGCACCGTATGGTCAGCACCCTCTAGGATCCTTCGCAGGTGACCTAGCGCTTCACTCATAGGCCGCTTCCTTGGTCCCTCATCCACCGTACCGGAAGCTCACCATTTTAATCGAACCGAGGCTGGTCAAGACCTCGGTCGACCTTGCTACGCGAGACGTCCTCCATTGACTCTCCGTCAGCAGTTGCAACTTTATCAGTTAGGTCTCCACGACCTTAATCACAAGACGGTCAAAATGCTTCCCCAGCATTCTTGACATAAAACAGCCATTTACAAACAGCATTTACAAACAGTTTACAAATACAGTTTCTATATTAACTCTCATTTTTTCACATTATCCCTCATTAATCCACATTACTTATTCCACATTCCATGTATATGTGTACTTATCCAATCACCTCCTTTTCCATCTCTTCACTTCAGATTCCTTCACATCACATATTATATATTCACATCCATATCCACATCCATACATCCACATCCACATCCACATTCACATCCATACATCCACATCTACATGCTTATCTCCATTTTCACATCCTCATTTATACATCCACATCCCATATCCACATCCATACATACACATCCATATATCCACATCTACATCCACATACATACATACATCCACATCCACATTCCACATTCACATCTATACATCCACATCTACATTCACATTCACATACATCCACATCCACATTCCCATACATCCACATCTATACATCCACATTCCACATTCACATCTACATTCACATTCACATACATGCATCCACATCTACATGCTTACCTCCATTTTCACATCCTCATTTATACATCCACATCCCATATCCACATTCATACATACACATCCATACATCCACATCTACATCCACATACATACATACATCCACATCCACATTCCACATTCACATCTATACATCCACATCTACATTCACATTCACATACATCCACATCCACATCCACATTCCCATACATCCACATCTATACATCCACATTCCACATTCACATCTACATCCACATCTACATCCACATTTACATCTATGCATATACATCTTCATGCATATATCCATTTTCATGTTCATACATCCACACTCCCATCTCCATATCCACACATCCACATACATACATCCATTTTCACATTCCCATTTATATAACCCCATATACTTTCACATCTAATCTTTTACATCACATCCATTCTCGCCCTATCACAACCCATATACATCTTATCCTATCACATACACTTCTTACCTCATCCCCCCATACACATCTTAATTCATCTTATCACATCCTAACTTATTTCATAAGCATCTTATCACCTCTTATCACACCTCTTATCACATCCTATCACTTTCCATACGCATCTTATCAATTCTTATCACCTCTCATATACCTCTTATCACATCTTATCACATTTCATATCTTTTTTTTTTTAAAAAGAGAATTCTTTTATTTGATATAAGATTTCTCTACACATTTATTTATACATAAATTCCATTTAAGGAGACTAACACTTTCGAAATTAAAATCAATCTTTTATGCATCTTCTTATGCATGATTTCAATTTGGTAGGGAATTATACTTTTAGAATAAAAGAATTTCTCTTATGCATCTAAGTTAAGCATAAAATCCATTTATGAGGAAAATCATACTTTTAGTATAAAAAGAATATCTTTTATGCATACCTATATGCATGAAATCTAATATGATAAAAGTAACACTTTTGATATAAAAATTTTTCCTTTATGCATACTTCTATGCATGAAAATTAAAAATGATAAAAGTAACACTTTTGATATAAAAATTTTTCTTTATGCATACTTCTATGCATGAAAATTGAAAATGATAAAAGTAACACTTTTGATATAAAAATTTTCTTTTATGCATACTTTTATGTATGAAATAAAAATGATAAAAGTAACACTTTTGATATAAAAATTTATCCATTATGCATACTTCTATGCATGAAAATAAAAATGGTAAAAATAACACTTTTGATATAAAAATTTATCCTTTATGCATACTTCTATGCATGAAAGTAAAAATGATAAAAGTAACACTTTTGATATAAAAATTTATCCATTATGCATACTTCTATGCATGAAAATAAAAATGGTAAAAATAACACTTTTGATATAAAAATTTATCCTTTATGCATAATATTAAAATTCAATTTCTCCATGATTATAATGAAATTCTTTCAATTAATCTAGGATGATGATTCCTAGAATATGGTAGGAAGTCCTCTTTTTATGCTTTGAATGAAAATTTTTTAATGCATAATTTTTATAAAAATTTTGCCATAGCTCCGCTGCTATGATGACTGATAAATCTCAATTTTTCTAAGGGATAAAGCTTATCATTAAGAAAATAATTAAAATGATTCTCTAATTGGATCCTTAATCCATAATGGATTGAATCATCAATATACATAAACTAAAAGCATAAGAAAAAGCCATTAATTTGGCCTCAAGCATAGCTTAATCTTGGGTTAAGGAAAAGCTTTATGAAAAGCTTGATTTGGATTGAGAATGGGTCATGAGTATGACCATTTCTTGAGTGAGAGAGAGAATTTACATAAGAATCATTAGAATTTAAACATAAATGAAAATTAACTTCAATAGCATTTATTAAATTATGTAACTCTTCACTACTATTCAAACTTCAATAGCATTTAAAAAAAACCATACCAATTAAACTTCTCAAGCTTGAGAGGGGTTGAGAAGAGAGAAACATTGAGAAATTATAGAAAGATGAATATTCACTAATTACCTTACAACTTGCTTGATTCTTTGTTCACGGTAGAGGCCCCCAACCAATCAATTGGTTAAGTATGTTGATGGATCCACTAATGGGGATTGAAGAAAGAGGGAAGCTCCAAAAACTAGTGAATTATTAAATGAATTCACAGTTCTTGGCTTAGGTGGAGTAGAGTAACGATGCATAAACACTATATATTTTTCAACAAGGGGGAGGCTTCTATTTATAGGAAAAATTGAGCTCCTAACCAAACAAACTGATTCTAGAATTTTCTAAATCAGTTTGGTCAATATTTGACCATTTTTAGGTCAGTTAAGCTAACTTTTTGGAACTAGACTTGAATGAGGAGAGAGGAGAGATGAAATATCTCAATTTTTATGAGTTTAAAACTCATTCAAGCATGTGAAATATGCACCTCCTTTAAAGAATTCCCCTTCCTTACATATGTCATATTTTTAATATTGCTCATAGTTTTTTACTAATAAACCTTGTACATTTTCAACTCTTCATCTTATGTGAGCATTTAAGGGACTCCCCTTCCTTACATATGTGTCATAATAAAATCATTATACCCAAAATATCTCATATTTTTAATATTGCACATAGTTTTTTACTAATAAACCTTGTACATTTTCAACTCTTCACCTCATGTGAGCATTTACTCATTTTTGGGTATTTTCTTTTTTACAAGTTGGATTTATCTCCTCCCTACACATGGATTGATGCTATTGGTCCATAGGAACCTTAATTGGACCATAGTCTAAAGATTTCTGAAAATCTAGACCCTTAGGCTAAGGTTCTTTATACCTATTTTCAATTAATTCTAATTGCACATTAGAAAATTCTTTTTTTAATTTCTGTTTCAGGGGAACTCATCTGAATTAGAAGAGATATTTTTCTATCCAAAAGTATTCAAAATCTAAATATTCTCTCTCTAGAATATTTTTCTCTCTCTAGGCTAAAACAGATAGAAACAAGGTCTTTATATTTCTGAAGAGGGATTGATTACAGGGAAAGATACTAGACATCAAAAAGGGGGTGGGGGAGGAATCTTACAATAGCAGGTACTTAAAGGGAGGATTACTTAAAAATGTTGGATGGATTTCCTAACCTTTTTGCAAACAAACAGCTACTCACAACAAGTACGCTAAGTTACCCTAGTAGAGCACAAGATTGATCTCAAGCCCCAAATTAAGCTAGTGGTACAGCGGCTAAGGCGTTTGGGAGTAGTGCAAGCAGAGGTGCTTAAGAAGGAGGTAACTAATTTGCTTGAAGCTGGATTTATTTTTCCAGTAGAGAATTTAGAGTGGATTTCCCCAGTTGTAGTCACTCCCAAAAAGGGTGGAAAATGGCGTGTGTGTGTGGAATTTCGCCCTTTGAATGCATGCACAAAGAGGGATTATTATCCTCTACCCTTTCAGGATGAGATTTTGGATCAAGTTGCAGGTCATGAGTTATATATTCAGTGTGTGATGGATACTCTGGATACTTTCAAATCCGGATTTGTGAAGAAGATCAAAGGAAAACCTCATTTATCACCCCTTGGGAAGTATATGCCTATAGGGTGATGCCATTTGGCTTGACCAATGCACCAGCAACTTTTTAATGCTTCATGAGTCAGGTATTTGCACCTTACTTGGGAAAGTTTATAAGGGTCTTTCTGGATGATTTTTGCTTTTATTCAAGCCGCATGGATCACTTGGAAAAGTTGAGGTTGGCCTTGCAAAGTATTGATGATGCAAAAGGGTGTCTTAATCCTTGAAAATACCGCTTGGCACGAAAGAAAGTGGTTCTCTTGGGACATGTTATCTCAGAAGAAGGCATAGAGATGGATCCTGAGAAGGTGCAGGCAATTGTGGCCCTCCCACAACCTACCAATGTACGAGAGGTAAGGAGGATTTTGGGTAAAACAAAGTATTACCAATGCTTTGTTGACATGTTCTCTGAGAAGATGTATCCTATAAATCTATTGACAAAGAAGAATGTTTCTTTCAAATGGGGGGCCGATCAAATTCAATCTTTTTGTTTGCTCAAGGAATGCATGAGTCAAAGTCCAATTGTGCAGCCTCCTAGGTGGGGGGAGGACTTTTATGTGAACCCAAGTGTCTCATCACATTCAGTGGGTTCTATACTCTTGCAAAAGGGAGAGCAAGGGCGTATGCAACCAGTGTATTATGCAAGCCGACAACTCACTGATGCCGAGGAGAGGTATGGTGAAATGGAGAAAGGTGGTTTGTCTCTTGTTTTTGCAGTAAAGAAGTTCAGGTCATACTTGTTACCTCGCTCTTTTTTCTTCCTCACATCTCAACCTTCTTTACAATTCTTGGTCCGCAAACCCAATCCTGTAGGAGGGAAGTTTGCAAAGTGGATTTGTGAGCTTCAAGAATTCTCTTTCACTTTTATTACAGAAAACACCACTAGGGCCTCTCTTGCAGATTTGCTTACCAGGAAGGAAGAGGAAGAAGGAACAGGAGCAAAGGAAGAAGTATATGAAGATTTGGAGACACCACCAACTGCTTTCACTATGCATTTTGATGGAGCCTTTAGCCCTTCCAGGCAATGTGGGGCTGGGGGGATAGTTTTATTTGATCCAGGAGGAAAAGAGGTATGATGGCCGTGTGGAGAAACGGCTGGATAAGAAGCTTCTTCGACGCTGGAAAGGCCCCTTCAGGATAAAGCAAAAGTTCAAAAATAACACCTATCTTCTAGAGGATGCAAGTGGCCAGGAGGTTCCCGGACATGCCAATGAGTATCGGCGGCGGCTAAAGATATTTTACCCTCGAGCACCATGGCCAGTAGATCCCCAAGGCAAGCATGGAGGATTTGCTGGGGGGGAAAGATGTGACATGAAAAATTGATATCTTTCATTTTCAATTTTGTGCATATTTTGATGGTTTCTCAATGGTAATAAGGTGGAAGCTTGTCCAAGAAGATTGCGGCACCCACAATGGAATAACGGCGTGGCAGCTTGGCGGCTACCCCGATAACATCATTCTATCTTCAAATATAATGGTTTTACTTGATTTAGGGTGCACACATTGTAAATGCCACAAGTATGCTTGTTGATAAATACTTTGGTATGGTAGATAGGCTAGTGATGTGGAAAATAAAAGTGGGCCTTCATGCTCACATGGATTTTAATTGTATTATTAATATGGTATTCACCATAAGGCTATAAGTTGGGGAATGTGGAAGGCATGTGGAGGAGTGTGTGTAGGTGCATAATTGGGAAAGATTCTTCTAGAATGTCTACATGGAAGAGGAGAATTCCACCATGTGTAAGTGGGATCTCTACCTACATGCCACTTGGACTTGGCTATTATCTCATCACACTTTCAAAGTCAAAAAGTCTTCAATTTAATATTCAATAGAAGACTTAGCCTAAGAGGACAATTGATGGTGACATCTACCCTTATGTCACTGAAGGGTTGAAGATTTTTATGTTGTAATTTGTAACAATGGAAGAGAGGATGATTCTCCACCTATAAAAGGAGCCCTCCTCTCCCTTTCAAATCAAGGAATGAGCCTCCTCAATTGAGCATTTTGTGTCATTGCCATTCTCTTATCTTTCAAACCCCTATTCAAACACTCTCTTTACATGTGAATGTCATTGCCATTCTCTTATCTTTCAAACCCCTATTCAAACACTCTCTTTACATGTGAATGTCTCATTTAGCATTATCTCCTCATGCTTAACCCAATTTTGGACCTCTTTGATGATTCATGATAAGTGGGATAAGGAGTTATTATCTTGGCGGGCCTGTGACTTCTCAAGGTAGCCCTTGCTTTATTGCCGCCCTCCTTTGGAGGTACCAATGGTTTTAGCGGTAATGAGCATGTGGAAAGACTTTGGGGACCATAGGTAAATCTTTACGATTGTCTACTGAGCAATGTTAACCCTTACCCTCTAGCTTGAATCATGAAGGAGATGAAAGGCAAGAGGCTATGTGAAAATTGAGGTTTCATGCAAAGAGAGGGAAGTGCAGTTTTTGTGGTCCAATACCCAAATTTCAATCGGTAATTACTCATCACTCGGGTATTGGTTTCTAAAATTGATTATATGTCTAGGAAGCTCTTTATATGCTCTTTCCAATCATGTAACTAATTTCTTAATCCCTTACTTCATTGATGATCATAATTTCTTCCAAAGTTGCTAGCTTTTAGGCGAATTTTGGCAGTTTTACAGTCTTGTAGTAAAATGCTCATAACTTTTCGCTCGGTTGCCCGTTTTTGAAAGTTTTTATATAGGCGCAAAGCTCTCTTCAAGATCTACGCACCTATGTAATCCTCTTTTGCACACTCTAAATGGATTTAAGACTGCAATTCTCTATGTCTCTATTTTTATAGACTTTTGGCCATTCTTTCTTCTTAATAATGATTAATTCCTCTTAGTCTCTTATCAAAAGGCCAATCCCATGTGTTTTATCCTCTTGTAAGTGATTGCTATATTCATTTGCTTTAATATGTTCCGACCAAATTGTCCAATTCGAACGGATGAACCTTACCAATATTCCCCGTATGTTTTTGTTCACATAATTCTGAGTCGGAAGATTTTCTTCTAACAAAGAATTGCCCTCTTGTTTGGAGCTGCAAGACTGGCAGAAGTTCTTGCTTCTCCGGAGCCTTTCATCTTTTCTTCCATGAATTATGATCTCACCTTTGATGTATATATCTTTATCTTAACTTAGGGAGAGAAAGGGAGGTAAGGAGACTGTGAGGTTTTATTCAAGTGTGTTTTGATTCTAAGAAGTGACCGAAGTCAAAACCCCAACTTCGTGTCACAGTACCCAGGAGTATAATCAAGATTTTTTCACAAAATACATATGGACTCTCTATTGAAGATCAGCTAGATGAACCAACAAGATCCATTTATCAAAAGGAGCCATGAACTCATCCGTTTGAAGACCAGCAAGGCCAATCAACCAGATCCATGCCCGTGTGTTCGGAAAACAACTACAACTCATTTTCTTCCTTGACGCATGCATGGGTATCTTGGGCGGCCGAGCACCGTATGGTTAGCACCCTCTAGGATCCTTCACAGGAGTGACCTAGCGCTTCACTTATAGGTCGCTTCCTTGGCCTCTCATCCACCGTACCGGAAGCTCACCATTTTAATTGAATCGAGGTTGGTCAAGACCTTGGCCGACCTTGCCATGCGAGACGCCCTTCTTTGACTCTCCATCAGCTGTTGTTTACAACATTTTTCTCTTAGGTTCCACAACCTCATTCCATAAGATAGTCAAAATGCTTCCCTAGCATTCTTGACGTAAAACAATCTTTAAAAAATAGGTTTCATATGCAAATATAATTTCCAAATAAAATTCCTATGTTTCCATATCATTCCATCATTTCACATCATTTCTTATTACTTCACATCATTCCTCACCTTTTCTCATCATCCCTTATCTTTCGACATTATTCCACATCAATTCACATCATCCCAAATCATTTCCACATTCATTTACATCATCCCACATCGTTTCCACATTCATTCACATCAACCCACATTATTTTCACATTCATTCACATCATCCCACATTATTTCCACATTCATTCACATCATCCCACATCATTCTACATTCATTCACATCATCCCACATTATTTCCACATTCATTCACATCATCCCACATCATTGCACATTCATTCCGATCATTCCACATTATTTCCACATTCATTCACATCATCCCATATCATTCCACATTCATTCCCATCATCAATTCACATATCAATCCACATCAACCACTTCGCTCAACATCATTCAATCCAATTTCTACAAACAAGATGGTCTCTTTTCGCTTTGAGCAAATCAGGTTTGATTATCAACTTTCCTTGATCTAGTTATAAAAAATTTTATTCCACAATCAACCAGGTTAAGAGTACAGCTACTCTACTTTTTATTCTAACAGAACTTTCTAAGTCTCGACCATTATTTGGCTTAGTTAAAGGCAACTTTTTCTCGGCTCAATTCAATTAAGTTTAAATTCCTGTTCTCTTTTCGATCCTCGATCGTTTCAAGATTTCCAGATTCCTTTTCCATGAAATCTAGGAATAAATCGGTCACAAGTATTTACATTCATCCAACTAAGCATGTTTTTGGTCTTTTTTTTTTTGAAAAATCCTTTTTCCGTTCTTCAGAGTGTACTTAAGATTCTATTTCTTGAGAATCTAGATGTATACTTCATAATTCCAAAAGTTAATTATGTTTGTGATTCCTCTTTCTAATTAAAAATTTATCCATGTTTTCTCCCTCGATGCATTCCTATGAATATTTTCATGTTTTTATCTCAATTTTCCCAAAATGAAATATGCTCAGTATTCCTCTTTTTTGAATAAAAGATTTATGCATACATCCTTATGGGATTTACTCGGGGGGTCACTATATGTAAAATATCCCTATCGCGTGCGTTCAAGGCCTATATTTTAAATCCCTTATTTGTGAATTTTTTAATCTATATAATATCTCCTTTTCTTTATGAATCTGTAAATTTTTTTGAAAAAAATTTAAATCATACCCTTATGTAAATATATTTCTGTAAGTTTCATAAATTACAATTATGCTTCTGTTGAACGCACGTGATATTCACATTTTTTTGTGAATGACCCCCCCGAGGGGATTTACAAAATTATTTATACCCATAATTCCTCTTTCAACATAGCTTCCCCACATTTTCTATGCAATGATAATGCTCAAAATTCCACTTTTAATATAAAATTTATTGATACATGATAAATTCATTTTCTAATCATAAAACTCTTGCCATAGCTTCCCCACATTTTCTATGAAATGAGAATGCTTAAAACTCCACTGTTAACATAAAATTTATTGTGCATAAATTTAAATTCATTTTCTAAAATTTTTACCATAGCTTCCCCGTATTTTCTTTGAATTGAGAATGCTCAAAATTTAAATTCATTTTCTAAAAATTTTACCATAGCTTCCCCATATTTTCTATGAATTGAGAATGCTCAAAATTCTACTTTTAGCATAAAATTTAATTTATGCATAAACCTTCATTTTCTAATGATAAACTTTTGCCATAGCTTCCCCACATTTTCTATGAAATGAGAATGCTTAAAATTCCACTGTTAACATAAACTTTATTGTGCATAAATTTAAATTCATTTTCTAAAACTTTTACCATAGCTTCCCCATATTTTCTATGAATTGAGAATGCTCAAAATTCTACTTTTAGCATAGAATTTAATTTATGCATAAACCTTCATTTTCTAATGATAAACTTTTGCCATAGCTTCCCCGCATTTACTATAAAATGAGAATGTTCAAAATTAAACTTTTAATATAAAAATTAGTTTATGCATAAACCTAAGCTTAAACATAAACATTACTTTATCTTTAAAAAAACATAAAATTAAGAAAGACATGGTTTTAAGAGGAAAAGCATGAAATAAAATGCTTCCCAAGCATGAGGGAGGTTAGGAAGAAGATTAACATCAAAAGAGAGAATAAACTTTATTGTTTAGGCTTACCCTTGGTTTGCTTGATTCTTTACCTTGCAAAAGTTGTGTAGCCCTCAAGGAAGAGGCTTGGCCACCAAGAGAAAAGGGTAATCTTCAAGAGAAGAAGAGGTTTAGTGAAGCACCAAAGCTTCACAATGGAGAGGCAAGGAAGAGGGATAAAGGAGTTACACTAAAATGAAAATTACACTAGCATGCAAATACACTAAGATGAAAATACAAAGGAATGGGGATCTATTTATAGGTGAGGGAGGCCACAAACCAATCCTAACTGGGATCTAGAGGCTTCCAGCTTCAGTTTGATCCAATTTGGACAAGTTTTGGACTAGTTATGCCCACTTTTTGATCTAGTTTGGAAGAGGAGAGATGAGAGATGAAATATCTAGCCACTTTATGATATTTTTAAATAACAAAATTTCCCTTTGATGTGATTTCTAGGTGCCTCGTTGATGAAGGTTTTTCCCTCTCCTGAGGTGTCACAAAGCCTCCCAAAATTCTCCTAAAATATATGAAAACTCATAATTAAGGAATCTTCACCTCATGTGAGCCTTTCTTTATCATTTTCTTGTGGATAATTCTAAAATTTTTCATTTTTCTTTTATTTTTATTTTTCAACCTTAATGAATAAGGATATTACATTTTTAAATTCAAAATAATTTAATAAGGCTTAGAACTTTGAACTAAGGGACTCCTTGGTTCACCCACCACCATCCAAATCTAATGCAACTTAGGAATTTCTGATTACAATTCTGTTTCAGGGGATCACTTCCTATTGGCTAGAAGAAAATGCTTATCTAAAAATATTTTAAAACTGTATTACCTCTCTCTAGACCAAAACAGGGTCAACAAGATCTTTTTCCATTTCTGAAGGGGGGGATGGTTACAAGAGACTAACGGGGATGTCCTTACATCTTTACATCATCAAAAGCTGGAGAGAGGAATCTTACAAAGGCATGATGGATTGGTGGCCCTTGTACAACATGTGTACTTAGCAAACGATATTTCATTAGAGCCCCAATGACACACTCCTCTTTTTCCTTGTAGCTGTATGGATTTGTCTCTAGTAGGTTAGTTTACATGGGCTCTTGTTTTTAACCTCATTTGATGGGTTTTTCTTTGTAGCTGTATGGATTTGTCTCTAGTAGGTTAGTTTACATGGGCTCTTGTTTTTAACCTCATTCGATGGGTTTTGCTGTTTCCATATATTTTCCCTTCCAACTTCATTGAGGAGCAGCCTATACGAAGCCTAAAAGGGACATTCTATGCCATTGATGCTCATATAGGGGATGGAATACTCTCCAACTTTGCCCCTTCTAACCTTGCTCGTCGAAAAGTTTTCTTCTACACACACAACTATGTATTGCACACACAGGCCAATGGGTTTGGTAAGCTTGAAGAAATCCCCTCCCCTCCTCTCTCTAGCATTGAATGGCCAACACTTGTAGTTTGGACTATAATTTCTCTTAAGGCAAAGATGGCTAGTGACATACAAGCCTCTTTGAAGTACACCAAGGCCTCAAGATCAGTGGGTCTTACTTGGGCATGCCCTATGCATGTGTTTGCCCACATGTTTCAGGCCTTTGAGTGTACACAAAGGCCCACCATGTACATATGCAAGGTTGTGGGTGTTGAAGAGATGGTCAATTTACTTGGACAAGGGTGGGACCTTGTGGAGGGGGAGCATAAAGGGGAGAATTTCAAGTGCAATGTAGTACAACCTAGTGTCTCCTTTTAATTCTTGTGAGCACATGCCACTTTGTGCATTGGATTTTGTTATGAGTGCTGGATGAGGAAGGAGGGAGCATGGATTCCCTTACAAGACCAAGAGGAGGTTACATAGCCCATAGCTCTCTCGATATTCTTACTGCCACCAGAGGGGTGCAAAAATGCCATGTGCAGGCTGTTGAAAGAACGGTAGAGGGGGAGGAGACACACACACAGGAGCAAACCCTAATGTATATTGCAAACCCTAACCATAGAGGGAAGCCATCTCCCTTCTCACACAATCCATAATGCCATAATCCATAATACACACAACACACTATGAGTTGTGTCCACACACATCTAACCCTAGCTAATGTCCACACACTATGACCAGCTGGACACGCGGTCATTTATGTCTCACACATGTTCCTACCTAACATGCCAGCACATAGCATAGCTGGCTCACACTGACATCGAGCTTGAATCTCAATAGCCCCTCTCAACCTCATGATGTACTGCCGATGAAGATGTAGATGAGCTTGGGATATCAAGACTCTCAACACTCCCTCTCAAGCTCATCCCATGTACTCCCAACATAGTACGAAAGTACTCAAACTTCTCCCTGCTAAGTGGCTTTGTAAAGATGTCTGCCAACTGCTCAACATCAGTCTTCACATACTGAAGATCAACTGTACCATCCAGCACCTTCTCTCTAACAAAGTGATAATGGACCTCTATGTGTTTGGTCCTCGCATGAAATACTGGATTCCTGGCCAACTGTATAGTGCTCATGTTGTCACAATGAATGACAACTTTGCCATCAATAGGCTCACCCAAATCTGCCAAGAGATTCTTTAACCATACAGCTTCACAAGTAGCAATGGCTGCACCCCTGTATTCAGCCTCTGTACTAGATAAAGAAACTGTAGGTTGCTTCTTGCTACTCCAACTCACCACGGCACTTCCAAGTGTAAAAGCATAACCACTAGTATATCTCCTGTCATATGAGCTACCTGCCCAATCAGCATCTGTGTAGCCATGTATGTCCAAGCTTTTACCACTCTCATAAAGTAGACCATAATGTGCAGTGGCCTTCACATATCTCATAATGCGTCTCACTGCATCCAAATGTGGTTTTCTGGGGCTCTGCATAAACTGGCTTACTAGCCCCACAGCATAACTCAAATCCGGGCGTGTGATATTTGACATTCCATCTTGTATTCCCATAGAGTTTCCTTGCATGTCCATGCAAATGGAGCCCTCTAAATTAGTAGCTCCATCGACTTCTGGTAATGGCATCTCCTGGAATACTTTGAAGTCGGAGCGCATTTTGCATCATGGAGGACCACGCTGTCGTGACGTGGACGGTGTCGCTGGGAAAGTACGAGACTTCTAGCTGTGAGAGTAGGTACTAAACTCCACAAGGAAACTCACACACAAAATTCTCCAAGGAGCATAGGACATATCCATTTTTAATGACATATACATGTGTCAATTCACCTCAATACATCCTTGAATCCAACCTGATGATTGCACAAAAATTGTGTACCAAGTGCTTGTCCCTTTCCAAGCATAGATTCACTGGCTCCTCTTTCCAAATCCCTCAAACCAATCACATGGAGGCATAACATAACCTTCAAATATTTCCCACATACATGTGACCATTTACATTCCATACATCCACTGTCATCAATTCCATCATCTCATGATGTTCTTTATCACCTGAAAACCTGCTTTTAAATTCTAACATCTCACAAACAAAAGATGGCATACGGCATAGCTATAACATGCTCATGAGATTTAGAAAACTCCATGACTTCATTTCCAAAATCTGATCGAGTAGGAAGTAAAACCAACTTTCCAGAGCCTTAAAGTATTTTTGATGCTTTATTTCCACAATTCTCCAAGTCCCAAGAACTTTCCATTCTCCAAAACATGCCACGAACAGTAGCCGCCTCCTTGATTTTCTTCTCCCTGTTTAGTTGGGGCCCTGGTTCTTTTTTTTCTGCAGACACCGACTTCTGATATGCGCGCTCCCCTCGTTCTCTGGTTTTTCCTCATTTTCCCGCAAGGAAATCGGGCGCCCCACCACCTTTTGCAGCCCAAAAATCGCTAATTTCCAATTTGAAATACTGCGCCTGCTTATATTCACGCAAGCCGCCACCCGCCACCTTGCATATAGGTTTCCAGCTGGTGCTTTGGGAAGCTTCTTAAACACTTCTTGTGCTTCTGTTACCACATATATGGATGTCCCCTTGGGTGTATTAATCAAGGCACATGCAAGAGCCAACAACTCACTGTGCCTACACAACAACTCTCTCTTTACATCATCTGAAATGCTGTGTGACACCCAATGCAAACCTGAGACATACCCTTCTTTTGCCACTTTGAGTGAAAGATCTTCTAGCTGCATGTTCGAAGACATGGCGTCCAAGCTCGGCATTGCCCCATGTTCGACAAGCTCCCAACACAGTATGCCAATTCACAATACCAGGATGAAATGGCATCTTCTTGATCAAAGCTACCGCCTTGTCCACATGGCCTGCCCGGCCAAGGAGATCAACAATGCAAGTGTAATGCTCAAGAGTTGGGATGAGACCATAGTCATTACTAATGGCCTCAAGGTACAACTGACCTTTTTCCATTAGACCTGCATGACTGCATGCATTTAGAACACTACCGAATGTAACCAGATTTGGCTTGATACCTTCCCCTATCATTCTGCTGAGCATATGAAAAACATTTTCACTCTCTCCAAGCTTAAAGTCTTTTTTGCATTTCCATATATGTTAAGAAGGGTATTCCCTACTACAAGGTCTACCATATGCATAAAACTCCATAATTCATACCACACTCATGTACAGAGGCTTCGAGACCTGGCTCAGCCTCCGCTCGTCTTATTGAACCTTATTTACAATATGAACATATATACTCAGGCATCATATAATGACTCGTCATGGCACTTAACCCCATGCATCTGGATTTGCATTTGATGGCCTCACATGCATGGTTTCACACCATAGACGTGCCATGGCACGACATCCACCCCCTCTAAACCTGCACATCCTCTGGTATGTGCCAAATCATCATCAAGATCCACATATAACTGGATGTCATCTTCTTCTTCTACATTACCAGGAAGATCATCTTCTTCCTCTTCAACCATACCCATACTATCGCTGTCGAGCCTCTCATCCTGAGTTCCCTGTGAATCAAAAGGATCATTATCATGCCTTCTTTTAAACATCTTGATTCTTTTGCCTGCTACAAGATTCTTTATCTCTGTTCCATCAAGCTCACACAGGGTATACGTGGCATTTCCATGCACATGCTTGACAATGTAAGGGCCAAACCATCTTTTTGCAAATTTCCTTTGAACAGTGAATTGGTTGTCAAGGCTACTATCATACATTAGGACCCAATCACCTTCTTCAATAGGTTTTGGCCGGAGTCTGTGTCTTCTATCAAATCTTTCTTTATTTTTCAACCTTGCAGCTTTCAAGCGAGCTTTAGCAAGCTCTACATCTTCAGGCCTCCTCTCCAACTGCCTTATTCGCAATGCAAGGAGGTCTTCCCTGCTCAATCCTTCCATCCAGGGCAATACATTCCAAGTTGGAACTACTTCTTCAACTAGCATTACTGGCTTCTGGCCATACATTAGTTCTGCAGGCATGTATCCTGTCACTGAGCTATGAGTTGTACGGTCAGCCCACAAAGCATATGGTAGCAGCCTTGGCTTGTCTCGCATTCTTTCTCTGCATGCCTTAGCCAAAGCTTTAATGATTGGAGGATGTCCTCGCTCACTTTTACCATTGCCCTCAGGATTGTAAGCACATGTTAGGGACAGTTTGATGCCAATTCTAGAGAAGAATTCCCTTGCTTCTTCAACATCTAGCTCACCCCTATCAGCTGTTATTTTCCCAACACAACCATACCAGCAAATCACATCTTCCAAGAGGAATTTGCATACTGTTTCCGTACTCTTTGTTCTAAGAGCACGCCCCTCTACCTGATTTGTCAAATCTTCTCTTGCAAGTGCTATGTACCGCATCTGCCAAATTCCCAAAGGCATTGTAACTAGATCCACTACCCATTTGTAGTGCATGGCAGGTGGGTAGGTTGGTTGCAAGCCATCACGATGTCACACATTTGAGTACATTTGACATACTATGCATGTTTCCACATATTGGGAAATATCCTTGTACATTCCTTTCCACCAATATTTTTCCTTTATTTTGGTAAAGGTGGCCCACACACTTCGATGTCCAGCCCAGAGACTCTCGTGGAATTCTTTCACAAGCTTCCCTTGAGTCTCTTTATCACATATGACTCTCTGTGGCATAGCATTCCTCTGCTTAGGATGCTTCCAGAGGTACCCATCCTTTAGAAAATAACCATATGCTTTTCTGCGGATCCTTTTAAATTCTGAGTCAGACCAATTTTCTTGTCTTGTCAGAGTACTCAAGTATTGACCAATAAGCAACCAATCTCCTTCATACATTTCCTCAGTAAAAGACTCAAGTGCATTTGATAGGCAAATATGGTCCCCCTTTGCATATGCAGTAGTGTAGAACTTTGTACCCACATCATCAATGTCACTAATCATCTCTTTTTCATCTTCATACCTGGCTCTTGATAGCATATCCGCAACTGGATTATCTTTTCCCGCAATATGCTCAAACTCAGGATTTAGTGACTTGATATAGGCAATCCACCTAAGCATAGCAATATCTGGAGTGGTACAACTTGCTATCATCCCAAGAAGTGGCAAGCAATCAGTTTCCACAAGTACAGATGCCCCAATAAGATATTCTTTTTCACATTTTAGAGCAGTGGCTATTCCCCATAACTCTCTCTTGATCTGCGGATATTTTCTTTGTCGGATGCTTAATACCTTTGCTCCAAATCTGATTACATACATGTGATCATCCTCATCATCTTGCCCTACTGCCCATCCTATCCCAGTAGGACTAGTATCAACTGTAATAATCACTGGCCTGCCACACTCATAATCTGCCTTCCTTAGAGTAGGTGATGATTGGAGCAAACATTTCAGCTTCCGCATAGCTTTAATATGTACTGCTGTCCACAGAAATTTTTGATTTTTCCTCAAAAGTTGATAAAGAGGATCTGCTGCATGTGCATAATGTGGGATCCAAATAACATAAAAGACACATGCTCCAAGAAATCTCCTCAGTTCTGTAACATTAATGCATGTCTCTTTCATTCTTTGTATTGCATCTATCTTGGCTGGACAAGGTCGGCGTCCACTAGTACTACAAAGATTTCCCACTATTAGCACTTCACCAACTCCAAACACTGATTTCAGTCCAGATAAAGTAAGATTCACCTCTTCAAGCCTGGATAGAATCATATCACAATCCTTTATATGATTTGCCACAAACTTGCGGCACCCCTTTGAATCTAAATCCCCATCTTTGTCTTTCTCATCACAGCCTTTTATTGGTACGTCATCCAAAAAAGGCATAGTAATTTGTGGTATGAAGTCTCGCAAGACTTTATTCATTCCATTCATCATATGTGCCACTGAGTTGGTGGCTCCCTGTGGTAAGGTACACATCCTTACTAATCCCAAAGGAGTTCTCATTGTGGTCAAGTCCCTGCTTTGTATATCCAGCTGGAACTGATCATACCCCGAATACAGATCACCCATAGAGTATATAGCTTTCCCTGCAAATGCTTCTGCAAACTCATCCACAATCGGACCTGCTCCCACATTCTTGATTGTGACTTTGTTTACAGGTTGCATGTCTTGAATAAAGCGTAATGTCCCATTTTTCTTTGGCACAGTAAACCATCTGTTGGAATATGGAGCGCATGATGGCTCCAAGATTCCCATCCTGATCTTTTCTTTTAGTAATTCCATCAGCTTTGGCAAGAGAGCTTTTGGTACTGGAATTGGCCACAGGTTCCAGGGCACATGTGGAACAGTAAAGATCACCATTGGTGCTATTATGCTTGGATCAACACAGCCTATCTCATGTGACTGAAAAGCAAAGGCCTTCCCATGTTTTACAAGCATCTCCTCAAAGCATTCCCTTTCAACTGGCAATAGAAAATCCTTTTCACCAATCTTCAGCTCTTTTAGGGTTTCTTGTGTAAACTTATGCCCAATTTTCTTTGGATCTCTGAGATTTGGTTGCATAGAAGCTTCATCTATCTTCTCCTTGCTTCCTGGTGGCAAAGGCAAGGCAACTGGTTTCACCTTCTTGGCAACTGTTTTGTACTTTGTATCAACATGAGCATCCATCTCGCAATTCATGTTTTTACATTCCACCCCCTCAAATTCCCGGATTATATCATACATCTCTACAGATGACACCTCTATCATCTCATTTCCACCCTGTAAGCATGCTCTTCCCATATCAAAAAGCACATCCATAGTATCTACAAATGACACCTCATCAAGCACCCCTGAAATAAACTCATTCTTCTCCAAAAGACCACACTGCTCAAGACTTTTTTGTTCATTTTGTACATGTCTACGCATGCCACGCTTCAAATCCTTGCTTTTTATAAAGACCAATGACCCATAGCTAGAAAATCCCTGAAAATTTGCTGAAAAGTTATTTACATTGATTGAGTCCTGCGAGAACTCATTTTCCCTTGTACCATTGGAATCCCGCTTTACAATGGCACCTGGCCAAAATCCCTCATCTCCCTGTAGTTCATGAATTCTCTATTTATCTTTGGGAGTGACTGTGCCCGAAGAGATTCACGGTTCCTTTCATGGTTAATACAAACTGTCAAGAACTGAACAGCTTTCTTGCCATCTTTACTCCTTATTCTTGCATATTCCGAGCCATCGTCCAAAACTTTTGTTTCCATCCTCATAGCTGTAATGTAGGGTTGCCCAAGGATGAGGGGATACGATGACATCTCCTGAACAAAGAAGTTCTGATCATCTTTCACATCCCCTATAGTTACCCTTACATTTGGACATGCTGCATAGAGCTCTCCAGATGAGTTATTAGCTGCTTTAATCATCCACCCATGATCTACATCCATTGGCCACTTACATTTGTTGTAGAGATTTTTAGCCATAAGATTTATTTCAGACCCATGATCAATTAGAGCAACATATGGCTCTTCCAAATCACCTATCTTGACAAGGGTTTCAGTGGTTGCTCTTGCCCAATGGCTCCTGGAGTAATGACTCTTTGTAAGAACTTCTTTTTCATCATCCTCTTCCACAAAGCGCACTTGTCGTGCCCCATCAGCAGAGTGATTACATTCCACCACATTTTCTCTCTCTTCCTTTTTCTGTACCTGTACTCCATGAGTCTTGGCAGTGCTTGCCTCCCCTTGTGATGGAATAGATTCAATTATGGTTGCCTTTTTCTTCGTATAATATCAATTATCTCATCATGGAATTCTTTCTTTGCAATCCCCAAGACTTTCCCTAGTGTAAATTCCACCCTGCTGTTTAGAATCCTCTCTTCAAGCACCTTTTTGAGATCTGTTGCGGCTTCAATATCAGATTGAAGCTTGTAGAGTGGACTTTTCCCTTTACCCTTCTCCTTCTCATGCTGCATTTTTGCTGGCACTTCTTCCATTGATACTTCCTGTGGAGGTCTGCTATGCGGTGGAGGCATATGTGATGGCCTAGGATCCTTCTTTTCACTTCCACGTGTAACTCTTTTTGATGGCCCTCCTTCCTCATTTTCCCTTTTACGCTTCTCCTCTACCTGTGCCTCATTATTTTGGCATTTAGCAATGTAGGCATGAATAGATAAAGAATCCACAGGCTCCTCCCAGCCAGTCTCAAGATGTATACAGTCACCTGCCTCATGCAAAGCTTGCTTAGACACCTTCTTTGATGCAATTAATTCCATTGTTGATGGCCAAAAGTCTTCATTCTCATAATCTTCATCATTCTCAGATCTCTGCTTTGATTGACCAGCCTTTAATCCATAGGTTGCTGCCTCAACCATAGAGATGGCATGACTAGCAGCCATATCCTCAACCAGCTTTTTCATCCCTCCTTTCCCAAAGTTTGTACTCAATGGAAGACCAGTCTCTGTAAGGTGGATTTTCCCATCTTTGAAAAACACAAGTTGATTTTTAAGGGCTTCTTTATAGCTAGCACAATCTTTCTTTGCATGTTCTGGGTCATCACACCATATGCATCTGTATGTAAACCCTTCTTTACTTTGAGGCCTTTGCATAGAAGCCTGCCCTAATGGTAGCCCCTTTTCTTCAATCCTGGACATCTTCAATTTTAGGTCCCGCATGCCCTTAATAAGTTCTTCCATGGGCCTTTCTACCTTTGGGATTGCAGCAGCTGGTTTTGGTAGATTCTCTGGGGTAACAGCAGTTATAGGAATTCCCGAGCTCATCACCATTTTATCCCTCCTTCGTTGCCGCTTTGCTAGCATGGTGACCGCATCCTCAACATCATTCCAATCACTCTTTAGTCCCTGCTCTGTATCCTTATCCTCAAGGAGAATTTCCAGTTTTTCTTGGAGATCTTTCCCAGCTGCTTGTAAGAAGAGCTCTGTTTTTTCTCTGTCCAAAGTTGTGCACTCTATCCTTGACAGCTGGGCATAGCGCTTCTCAAACTCTCTTAGCAGCTATGTGGCAGAAATTCCCATTTTAGGTTTTGTGGCCCATTCCAAGAAAGTTCGTTTGGTCACTCACTCAGAATCCTCCATGAAATATTCGTCCTTTAAAGCAAGCTTGAACTCCTCCCAATTTCTGCCACCATGTGCTGTCTGCAATCCTCTTATGCGCTCTCTTATTTCAGGAACACATACCAGCTCAAAACTTCAAACCATATCCTCCTCAGTCACCCTGTTTAGCTCCATTTCCTTTATGTAATTGCGCAGGTACTTTGTGATATCCTTTCCATCAAATTGATCCACCTTTTTCACAATTGATTGTAGTGCTTTGGTCGTGGAAATTTGTCCCCTCTTAGCAGCTTGCTGCTGTTGCATGTACATAGTAAACATCTGAAACATCTGCATAACTCCGGGATCAAAATGAACCGCCTGACCCTCAGAATTCTCAGCCAAAGCTTCCCTGTATATTTCACCACACTCTCACCCCAGCACTTTCACGTCGGGTTCACCAAAGAGCTGTCGTGACGTGGACGGTGTCGCTGGGAAAGTACGAGACTTCTAGCTGTGAGAGTAGGTACTAAACTCCACAAGGAAACTCACACACAAAATTCTCCAAGGAGCATAGGACATATCCATTTTTAATGACATATACATGTGTCAATTCACCTCAATACATCCTTGAATCCAACCTGATGATTGCACAAAAATTGTGTACCAAGTGCTTGTCCCTTTCCAAGCATAGATTCACTGGCTCCTCTTTCCAAATCCCTCAAACCAATCACATGTAGGCATAACATAACCTTCAAATATTTCCCACATACATGTGACCATTTACATTCCATACATCCAGTGTCATCAATTCCATCATCTCATGATGTTCTTTATCACCTGAAAACCTGCTTTTAAATTCTAACATCTCACAAACAAAAGATGGCATACGGCATAGCTATAACATGCTCATGAGATTTAGAAAACTCCATGACTTCATTTCCAAAATCTGATTGAGTAGGAAGTAAAACCAACTTTCCGGAGCCTTAAAGTATTTTTGATGCTTTATTTCCACAATTCTCCAAGTCCCAAGAACTTTCCATTCTCCAAAACATGCCACGAACAGTAGCCGCCTCCTTGATTTTCTTCTCCCTGGTTAGTTGGGGCCCTGGTTCTTTTTTTTTTGCAGACACCGACTTCTGATATGCGCGCTCCCCTCGTTCTCTGGTTTTTCCTCATTTTCCCGCAAGGAAATCGGGCGCCCCACCACCTTTTGCAGCCCAAAAATCGCTAATTTCCAATTTGAAATACTGCGCCTGCTTATATTCACGCAAGCCGCCACCCGCCACCTTGCATATACGTTTCCAGCTGGCGCTTTGGGAAGCTTCTCAAACACTTCTTGTGCTTCTGTTACCACATATATGGATGTCCCCTTGGGTGTATTAATCAAGGCACACGCAAGAGCCAACAACTCACTGTGCCTACACAACAACTCTCTCTTTACATCATCTGAAATGCTTTGTGACACCCAATGCAAACCTGAGACATACCCTTCTTTTGCCACTTTGAGTGAAAGATCTTCTAGCTGCATGTTCGAAGACATGGCGTCCAAGCTCGGCATTGCCCCATGTTCGACAAGCTCCCAACACAGTATGCCAATTCACAATACCAGGATGAAATGGCATCTTCTTGATCAAAGCTACCGCCTTGTCTACATGGCCTGCCCGGCCAAGGAGATCAACAATGCAAGTGTAATGCTCAAGAGTTGGGATGAGACCATAGTCATTACTAATGGGCTCAAGGTACAACTGACCTTTTTCCATTAGACCTGCATGACTGCATGCATTTAGAACACTACCGAATGTAACCAGATTTGGCTTGATACCTTCCCCTATCATTCTGCTGAGCATATGAAAAACATTTTCACTCTCTCCAAGCTTAAAGTCTTTTTTGCATTTCCATATATGTTAAGAAGGGTATTCCCTACTACAAGGTCTACCATATGCATAAAACTCCATAATTCATACCACACTCATGTACAGAGGCTTCGAGACCTGGCTCAGCCTCCGCTTGTCTTATTGAACCTTATTTACAATATGAACATATATACTCAGGCATCATATAATGACTCGTCATGGCACTTAGGCCCATGCATCTGGATTTGCATTTGATGGCCTCACATGCATGGTTTCACACCATAGACGTGCCATGGCACGACAACGCGGAAGAGCTTGGGGGGGTCAGGCCATGCGTGTGGGAGGCTTGAAAAATGTGATCTTATGATGGCGTTGTTGCGGAGGTAACACTGGCCGTTCGGGCTCTTTGGGAGTCTCGGTGACCTTTGGCTGTCTAGGAGGGGCACGACCTCTGGGCAGAGTCTTCAAGGCTACTTTCGGGTGTGCTGGAATCTCCATGCCAGCCCATGTGGGTGGTGGCTTGTCATCCTCTGACTCAGTCCTCTCCAAATCGGTCTTCGAATCGGAGTCACTGCTCTACATAGTTTCACTCTACTACTGTTTGTCGGTGTCGTCATAATCTACAAGCATCCTTCTTTTCTTTTTACTGTTCGGGAGGCGTTAACTTCCTCTGCGATGTCCTTGGTAGTTGCTTCCCTCCTCATCTCCTCTTATAAGACCCTCTTCACAGTCTTACTGCACACCATGTCCTCTAATGTATAAATGGCCCAAAGAGGATGTATGGTCTCGATTGTATGAAATGTCCCAAAGAGGAAAACCTCCTTATATAGAGCTCAAAAAACATCATCATTCAAGAAACCCTAATTTTAGGAGCCATTTCATGGGCCATTAGAGTGCAAAAATGCTCAATCTAGGCACCTTGCACAAGGAATTTTTGCACCCTTTTGGCCCACAAATTTATTTATTTTTTGTTAAAAAAACTTAATTCTACAATACTTGACAATCTCCCTAGCTTCAAAATCCACAATTTTGACATTAAATGAGAGTTGGAAAAACTAAAAACAAAAACTGTGGCAAAATGAAACTTGACTCCATATATGGCAAAAAACAAAATTATTATTTATTGGTATATATTACATAGAGGGTAGAAGTGAGTTTTACAAGCTAAAATTTTCCATCAAAATTCCATTCCTCACAAGATCCTAACTAGGGAAATAGATCATTCGGAGTAATCTTAGAGCTACACTTGATTTAATTGTGCTTGAAACATCAAGGGACTCTAGTACTTGTACAATGTTATGCACCATAGCTTCTTGGTATTGTGCAATGTTTGCGACATAGTGCAAGGCCAAGGCTTGGTCTTCTTGGTAGCACTGCGGGGTCATTGGGGGCTCTACCACTTGTGTGACGTGAAAAAATTCACTTGGGTTTACACTACAAACCTGCAAAACAAGTTTTTGAATCATAAAACATTTACACAATGAGACACATGATGCTTTAACACATTACTTACCTAAGAAGTATGGCCAATGCAGCTGCCAAGGTTTTGCAAATCTTGGATGTGGGAATGCAATCTCCCTCTCTCCAAGCGTGCTTCTTGGGATAGGGAAGTGACCTCCTCTTCAGTTAGAATGGGTAGTTGTAGGTCAAGCAAATATTGTGCAAGCTCCTCAGCGTTTATGGTTGCCATGTGACAAGGAGCGCTGCAAGAAGCACTGGAATGGAAAATGAGAGGGGGTCATGGGCTATTTATAAGCATTGGAAGAGCCAACCCAATAACTTAAGCCCTAGACCCTAGACCATGCAGCCAAATCCCTAGATGTCAATAGGGGCCCAAACTTTTTCGACTCTCCTTAAACATGTTATCCTCCATGTAGCATGGCGTGCGGGTCCTTTCCCCACCCTCCACCCTGGTGCTTTCTTCCCCTTCCTCATCCGCTTGGCAAGCTAGGCTAATTTGGACCTTTGGACCCTCTCCCTAAAATGTTTCTATGAAAGGTGTATCGAAAGAACCAATCAAACATTTCCTTGAGATAGTTTATGTGGGAGTTTTACTACCTCCATGTTGTGTGTTCGTGAAGTACACTCATCTTGCATGGTAATGACTCTTCTCCATTCCTTGGGTACTCCCCATGTCAAGGGAGACATATGTGTTCATGAACCATGACCATGAGCATACAATATGTGTTCATGAACCATGACCATGAGCATACAATATGTGCTGTAGTCAGATAACAATACCACATTTTTGTAAAACGCATTAATAGAAGATATCTTTAGTGCAAAGCTTAGAAATCTATGGAATACCATGTAATGCAGGATATTCAATTCAACCATGTGTTGACCACCGCTTTAATGAAGCTTTGCAACTCTCCTTGAAATTGTTTGCATTGTTTCTAAATTGTGTTGCTTAGATTCATCAACTGCACAACCTTGTTGAAATCTACCCACACTTGCTCACGCAAGACAACAATATTTACATCCAAGCAGTCCAAGGTAGTGCAAGCACAAAGGTCTTTCCATAGATCCCATCTCTTTGGAGCTATGATTTCCACACCTTCTCTATGTGCATTTTCTAGAAACTTCTTGCTTGCATTTGCAAGCCACTGGGGAAACCTTCTGGCCTTTGTGACACTCATTGAAACCTTCTGCACAACCATATGAGAACCTCCTGAGGTCTTTTGGTTCACTCAAATCTCCACATTACCACCATGATAACCAATCTCATTGAGAATGTTCTCTACACCTCATCTTGTCGAGCTTTACAAGGCATAGTGAAAGCATAGTCTATGTTATACTTTAAGAGGCGGTCAAAGATACACATGAAAGCATGCAAAGTATAAAAGTAAAAATTCTCAAGAGGAAAAGGAAGATGCTCGTTCGAGGTGTTAGCATAGGAGATGAATGTAGACCACCATTCCATTCACCCTCGCAACTACCCATCTCGTCACATTCCTCTTCAACAAAACGAATGTCCCTCCCCTTGCATTTCTTCTTGCCTTTTTGTTTCACTCCATGCATGCACGAAGGGCATGGATGAGCAGTATTTGCATCTTGATTGCAACCAAGCATACACTTGATTGTCTTTAGGTCCCCACCTAGATGCCAATCAATATAAAAACTTCCTAGACCCTCAACATCTAAGTGCTCCCCCTCTATCTGTGCCTTAATCACATTACTAACCCAAGGCAATCTCTTAAAGACCCATGCTAGCACCTCGTGCATCTCCTTGGGAACCTCAAAGGCTCCCAACCAAAATATTTATTTCTCTAATTAAAAACTGAACAAAAACTTAGTGTTTGTTCTACTCTCATCACCAGCTTCATCAGTAGCTTCATCACTAGCTCCATCAATCTCCCCATCACCAAGTCCATCACTTTCTAGATCCTCATGACCGTCACCAGCTTTAAAGTCTTCTGCCATAGCATAGTTCATGAGTGTAATACTCACTCTCTCTAGACTCCTTACCTTCACTATCTGACACTCATCCAACTTCAAAATGAATGAGACTGTTTGACCTATGAAATCCACAAACAAACACAATGTTACGCTCTTAGTGAAAACGTGCACATGAACAAAAACATTATTCAAATCCCACTCACATCCTATAGGAAATCCATAGAATAATATCATAGCCTTTTGTAGCATCTACAAGCATGCAAATATGTTGTTGAATTCATTTTGTAAGGGAACAAAACCATATCATGTGCGGTCTTCTTTTTCTCCCATGCTGCTGCAATGGAGAGGGTGTCGTTGATGTGATAGTACTCACCAATTAAGTGCATATTAGGGAATTTGGAAAAATCCATGCATTTTGGAAAAAATGAAATTGATATCTTTAAATTAATTTTGGTAATTTTGATGGATTTGGTAATTTCATTAAATTTGAAAGAGAAAGTGTTGCTAGTCAAGGTTGCTAATAACACATATGGGGTGTTTACAAACATTGTTTAAGCTATAGTGTAGCCAAGAAAATATCCATGAAATTATAAAGAAAAGTATAAAAAACAATCAAATTCTAAATATTAGGAGACTATGTACTAACTCATAAAACAAAAGGTTACCACCAACTAATATTGTAATGATCTAAACTCACTGGCCTTTATCACAATCCTCGAATGTTGCCAAACTCTCCTTTGCCTTGGCACACACATTTGCTGGAATCGTAATCTTTTGTGGCACTTTTTGCCCCTTAGTGACCCACACAAAAACTATCGTGTTTGATAGTTCCCAATGCATAGGAGCCTTCTTGTTACACATCCATAATTTGTTCCAACAATCTCTATAAACCTCAACATCACTAACATTCCTCTTTTTGCATACTAGTGCCCAATATTGTATTAAAATCCTCTTGTAGTTTTTAGATGTTCAATTGGCATCTATGCTACTCTGCACTACACCCAATCATATAAGATATATTGGTTCTGATGGTCGAATAAGAACAAAGTCTCCATTTCTAACATCAACCATGGGCTGAAAAGCTTGCTTCAGCCTTTTACTTTGTGGTCCACAATAGTGATCATCAAGTTCCTCCAATCCTAAGAATTCATCATTAATATCAATAGTTATGTCATCCACATGTGTGCCTAGAGTTCTTGGCCAAAAGTTTTGATAGAAGCCTCTGTCCTATGGACACTTGGTCGCTCTAGTGCTTGAACCATGGCCTCCTAATACTCAATCATTGGGCTAATGTACAAGGTGAAAACTGCATTAGATCCTTGACATAAATCCATCTTTTTCAATATCTTATGTAATCCTTAATTCCTTTTACCACCTCTAAGTGATCTTTAATGTACTCAAACATTGGAATGACACATGGAACCCTTGTCTCGGTAGTATTGTGTTACCATCACTATCCTTCGTCCATAATTCAATACCACCATCGTCCTTTGGCAGCTATTCAATGGATTTAGGATGCACTTTATATTGCATGACTGGAACGTTTTCCTACATGAAGAATCTAAATTGTAATGGTTTTGAATGCCCCATTAGCACATCTTGTCATTAGACAAGTACCCATCAATGAATCCCTTGAAGTCTGGGACATTTGTCATCAAGAATGGAGTTGGATCAGATACTTGGATATCCTTGAATATTCTCATTAAACGTGGGAAGGTGAATGTTTGGCTAGTCCTTAGTCTTTATGAAAACTTGCTAAACATTGCATCAATATGCTCGTGTACGACCAACCATCAAAAATCCTAACTAGACCATCTTAAATACTCCTTTGGCAACCAACAATGATAGATAGGCAAACAAATACCGATTCTTGTTCTCTCATACACAATTGTCCAATTGCAACAACATCAAATTCTCTGGCAACTTCTTGAATTTTGAACTCGGATTTGTGTTCAACACTTCTGTTGTTGCTATCCCAACATCATTCAATGTAGTTGAGCAAGCTCCCATGTATCCACCCTCATGTGGGTAATGCTAATCAAGATCCTCTAGAGTTTAAATCATTCAACAATGTGCTAGTAGATTTGGGCATACCATCATTGGAAAGATCTCCATACTCATGTCTGTCACACCTCTCAAGGTTTCTTAGACACAAGGAAAAAGAACCTATTGTGAGATGGCCATAAGTTGATACCAAAATGTCCATAGTGCCCTTGTCCATTTCCATGGGTTATCATTCCTGTTAGTGACACTGGAAATTGTGTTGACTTATCTCTCTCCTTGGAACGCACCTTCAATCTCGGGATCGCTATTTTATTTTGGTCCATCTTATCATGTATTATGCATAAGTACTTATTAGGATTTAATTGTGAGGTCAAACTCCAAGCATAGTAGAGATTTCTATAGGCTAAGTTGTTGCAACATATGGACCTTTCTTTGATGCATCAATCTATTACGTTCATCTTGGCACTTTGTGGCTCCCAACAACTGATCGTTTATTCCACTGCATATAGTGCACTTTGAAAACTTGCTTGTTTTGGCAAGGCTAACATGTTTAAATATGTATTCCAGATCCTACCAAATGTTGATGCCGACATTTATTTTTGATTGATATTCTTCAATATCATATTAACCTCATTCAAAATGTCCACTTTCTTGTAGACATCTGGAATAACTAGTTGGGTTTCCATAGAACCATCTATCATGGTCCTGCTCCTGTGAGGCATCTTCTCAAAATTATTTTATATAAATTCTCGAATTATTGCCCTTCCTAGTTCAGTGTGATCCCAATCCTTTCTTATAATCCCCTTGTTTTGTGCATTGACCTTTGTATACCATTCTCAAACTGACCCCTGTATCTATAAAATGTTATAGTTGGAATACCATGCATCTCATACCATGCCCTTGAACATACTTCCATACCATTGAATGTGAAGCTATACTATCTTATCCCCACTTCATCCACACGACATGCCATTTCCATGGAATCATACACATAATTAGTGTGAGATTGTAGGAAAAGCCCCTAAAAATCTTTGCAAAGTTGTATCATTGCATCACGATTAGCAACTTGGCAACATTGTCTCCTCTACAACAACAATCAATTGTAGCTACATGGGAAACAACATCTAGTGTTGTCCTCCTGTTATTTCCAACACTTTGTGCTGCCTCTTCACCATGTAGTATCTCCTCTTCTTAGTTGGAGCATCAACACATTCATCAATGAACTAGTCATCCATATCATTAGAATCCACTTCAATGGAGCGCTGAACCATCCTCAAATGTGAGTCTTTTATTAGGCCACGTAATGAGATTAACACCATTATTTAAAGAAGGTACTTGTGACTGAACTTGTTGGATAGCTTGATCAACCACCACACCCACATCATCTCCACCTAAAACTTCAAAACCAATAGCCTCATATGGAAAGACCAACAATATGACCCCTTTCCCAACACATTCTTCTTTGACCTCCTCTAACCACAATAACACAGTTTTTTCTCTCCAACTCTCACAGATTAAAATTCCATCGTTATTATGGGACTACTCCTGAATCATCCACCATCCATGGTTGAGCCCAAAACGTCTTGAATGTTAGGTGCTACACCCAAGATCTCTAGAGAATTCTTACACCACTTGACAATACTACCGACTACATCAACTAATTTGCTTACATCTAAAGTTGGGAATGGTAGTGCAATGTCATGGTTGAAGCATTTATCAATTCTCACAGAGACGTGGTCTTTCCCAAGTGTTTCTCCATGGCACATATCTTCCTCATGGGTTGCATGTATCTTGCTTATTGCCACCATCACATTATTTATGATCAACTTGACACATTCTCCATGAGAAAATTGAGATGACATTTTCCCTACACATAAAAAATACATGGATTTAGTTCTCCAAATTAGATCAAGTGTCCAAATTCAGTTAGAAAACTATACATTATAATCTATCATTAGTATCATCTTCTTTCACTTACCACTTGATAGAATTGACTAATTTTCCAAATCTATATACAAATGAATATTTTTGAGGTCACCAGGTGGTGGCCAAATCCTTCAACTCCACTAAATACATGGAATACATGGACTACTTTTTA